>NW_012122376.1:2460657-2609255 GCF_000951035.1 Colobus angolensis palliatus | reverse complement strand
GGATGCACAGAGCACAGGGTTAGGCACACAACATGGGGGGATGTACAGAGCATGGGGGGAAGCACAGAGCATGGAGGGGGGATGCACAGAGCATGGAGGGGGGATGCAGAGCATGGGGGGAGACACAGAACATGGAGGGGGGATGCACAGAGCACGGAGGAGGCACAGAGCACTGGAGGATGCACACAGCATGGAGGGGGGATGCACGGAGCATCGGGGGATGCACAGAGCATGGGGGGGATGCACAGAGCATGGGGGGAGACACAGAGCATGGGGGAGGCACAGAGCATGGGGGAGGCACAGAGCATGGAGGGGAGATGCACAGAGCACAGGGGGAGGATGCACAGAGCACAGGGGGAGGCACAGAGCATGGAGGGGGGATGCACAGAGCATGGGGGAGGCACAGAGCATGGAGGGGAGATGCACAGAGCACAGGAGGAGGATGCACAGAGCACAGGGGGAGGCACAGAGCATGGAGGGGGGATGCACAGAGCATGGAGGATGCAGCTAAGGATGCACAGAGCCTATTCTCTGTTGAGCAAGAACCCAGAGTGGCCTCAACAGTCTATAGTCTAAAAGAAGGTACACACTTGACCAGCTTCAAGATTACAGAGAAAGGAAAGGATGAATTTAATGTAGATTAAGTTATATTAATTATTGCTTATATTATTTACTATGTATTTGTACTTCTATTTATCACATATTTTATTAATATTTTAGCAATTCAGGTCTTAACAATGTTGAAATCTTATTTGAATGAACAGGGTATACAAACGCCTAATATTAAGGGGAGTGATGGGTGCAGACATTTGTAGAACAAAGAGACATCATTCGAAGGCTTCTGACCAGGCTTAACTGAAAGCTGGTTTGGACAGATGGCCAAGGAGAACAGTCATTTTACGTATGAGGGAGATGGAAAAATCCATCAGGAAAGCTGGGGATTAGAGAAAACGAGCTTTCGATAGACAACTCTCAGCCAACTGGAGGACAGAGTAATTTTAGGGTTAAACAGCAGTAAAATTAATTAGAAGGTTTTGAAATGTGACTCAGAATAGCAATACAAAACCCTAAAACTACCCACTGCTCCTCATCGTCAGCCAAGTGTCATCGGAGCTAAGCAGAAATACCACCACCGTCATGCTTGGAGCTCTGGAGAGTTCTTAAGCCCTGTGTTATGTTTTCTCTTGTCGAAAGAGAGTGGAACAGGGGCTTCTGCTTACAGCCCTGACCATGTCCCACTGCTGCTGAGGCACTAAATGATATGCTCCTTTTCGAGTTTTTCTTTTTTCTTTTTTTTTTTTTTTTGAGACGGAGTCTCGCTCTGTCGCCTGGGCTGGAGTGCAGTGGCCGGATCTCAGCTCACTGCAAGCTCCATCTCCCGGGTTCCCACCATTCTCCTGCCTGAGCCTCCCGAGTAGCTGGGACTACAGGCGCCCGCCACCTCGCCCAGCTAATTTTTTGTATTTTTTTAGTAGAGACGGGGTTTCACCGTGTTAGCCAGGATGGTCTCGATCTCCTGACCTCGTGATCCGCCCGTCTCAGCCTCCCAAAGTGCTGGGATTACAGGCTTGAGCCACCGCGCCCGGCCTCGAGTTTTTCTTATACAGTCTGGAAAAGAAATGTTGATTTATGGATAAGATGCAGTCATACCACTTGTGTATGTTTTATCTTCTCAAGATATTTCGAAGGCAAGAGAGGGGAAGGGGAAGGGAAAGACAGGAACAGGAGGAAAGCCAGCAAAAGTTCATGCTCAGCGTACAACAGAGTCTTGCAAAATGCAGACAGTGGATGTTATGTGCGCTCACCACACAAATGGTAACTGGGAAGTAATACATTAGTTTATTAGCTGATTCAACCATCCCCTTCAAAACAACACGGTGTGCCTAACAAAAACATGCAATGATGTGTCCATTTAAATAGCTAAATACCTAAATAAACACCAACTACCCTCCTCCAAAAACAAGCCCCAAACTGCTGATGCGCTTTCTGTGGACCAGCCCCAGCGCTATGAGCTGGGAAAAGCAGGCAGCTTCCTTGGTTTCCTATGCAGGGTTTGAATGAGAGATGGAGGGAAGCAATGTGACCCGATATCCGAACGCCTTCCCAGCTCTCCCTTCCAGGAATCTGCTTCCGCAGCCAGGACTCCAGGTGTCATGCGCTCCACACCCTTGGGAATGAACGTACCCTGCAGGGCTTTGTGTGCCCCTGCTGCCTGCTCTGACTTCCTCAGGTCCTGCTTGTAGATCATGCTGCCCTCCCTGCTAAAACTCTGTAGTGTCTACCCACTGGCCCTGGGATGAAATCCCAACACCTCCCCATGGCCTCTGAGGTGCAACCTCATGCAGCCCACCCTCCCACCACACTCAATTTTTTCCCTCTAGCTCATGCTACTCTAGCCAACACTGGTCTCTGGTTGGTTCTAGAATATTCCAGACCCTCTCCCTCTGAGGGCCATGGTACCTGCTATGCCCTGTGTCTGGAACATTCTTTACACGGCTTTTCATGTAGCCAGCTCCTTTTATCCTTCTGCTCTTGGTTTCAATGCTGTCTCCCCAGAGGGTCCCTTCCTGATCTCTTCTCTAAAGTGGCCCCATCACCACTATTAGCGCCCATCGCAGTCCTCCTTTGCTTTTCTGTCTGGTATTCCTATTTTGTTTATGCATCTCCTTACTTGTTTATCTCTGCCTTCAAGAATGTCAGCCACAGGAGGCCTCCTTGGTCATCGCTGTGTCCCTCACTTCCAGCCCTGCAGAGAGCGTGCACCTCCTCCTGGCTGGAAGCATCAATAGCTGCTAAACACTCACACTGGGCCAGGTGCTGTGCTGAGCCCCTGATATCTCATTTAATCCATACATTATCTGGCCCATGGATACTATTTTTTATCCCTATTTAAAAGAGGAAACCAAGACAGGGCAGGGTCAAGTGACCTGCCCAAGGTCATGCCATCCACGACAGTGTCTGGGTGGTTTTGCTTTAGAACTTGTGCTCTTAACTGCTGTGTGGCACTACCAGACCTTACAGGTTAGTCAAGCAATATTGACGGAGTGTTTGCTGCAGATGCTGTGCTAAGTGCTGGATACATATGTGTTGAGCAGATGAATACATGAATGAATAAGTGAATTTGAGAAGCATGAGGCAGGCACTGCCTCTTTTGCTTCAGGCTCTCCGCTCCTTCCTGGGTGATACACGTCCCACATCTTTCTCCAGCACCATGACTTGCCAGGAAGCGTGAATGAAACCGAGAAGGTGCTGGATGGAGGTTTTCTAAGATGTGTGTCGAATTTAAAAGGGGCCAGGAGTCAAAGGCTCCCGGAGAGAACTAAGCGGGGGTGGATGGACAATGGCAGTATTGGAAATGTGACAGCAATGGCCTTGGAGCCTGCAGATTTCCCCAAAGAGAAAATCCAGTTAGATGGACTCTCTTACGTCAGCAAATGAAAACAGAAGGTGAATGCAGAATTTCATGAGAACATTCTTTTTCTCTGCTTATTAGATTAGCTGATCTAACAAGGTACTGTTTCTTTCAATACCAGGAAATAAAATGCATTTTAACTGCACCAGGAGTTGATTTTGCTATTTGCCATTTGTTGTGGGACGACACGTGACACTTAAATATTCTCTCATTTAAACAATATCTAGCATGCTGCACAATGGGAGTAAGATGCTCCGGGAGGCCCCACTGGTGAAGGACACAGACCCAGAGTGCTCAGGGCTCCACGACACGGACACACCCAAAGCACCGCAGGAACCCCAGGAAAGGCTTCCAACCCAGAAGTCAGCCTGCGGAGGGGGTGCCCAAAGGAGCCAGGAAAGATGGGGAAGAGTGAGCTGGGCTGGTCGGGGGAAGGTGAGGAGAGGAATGGGAAATGGGGAGGAGAGCATTCCAGTGAGAGGGGACTGCATCCTCAAAGGCACGGGGGTGCAGAAACAGCATGCTAGCGGGCAACGTGCGGAGGGGAGGCGAAATGACATGGATACCACGTGGTCAGGGTGCAGGGCCTGAGGCAGGGAGACCCGCTGCTGCTGAGACAGGCAGGTTGGGGACAGAACCTACATGCTGCCCAACGCTGCCAACTTTATCCTGTGCCATGCGGAGCCGCCAAACACGGAAGGGACTTGAGCAGACATGAGCTTCAGAGCCACAGGCAGTGACAGCCACACGGATGAGACTTGGAGGGGAAAGAGAAAAAAACAGGCTGCAGGAAGGTTAGCAAAGAGGCTGGTGTGAGCGTCCATACAGAGCACTAGGCCAGGACACGACAGGATGGGAAATTCAGAGGGGCCCAGAATCAGGAACTGCATGACAGACTGAGGACTCCTGGGTGATGTCAACAGAGATTGGTGACTCATAAATGACAGAAGAGACATGAGTCCAGTCTTAGCCATGGATATAGTTTGGATATTTGTCCCCGCTCAAATCTCACATTGAACTGTAATCCCTAGTGCTGGAGGTGGGGTCTGGTAGGAGGTGTTTGGATCGTGGGGGCGGATCCTTCATGGCTTGGTGCTGTCTTTGTGAGAATGAGTTCTTGCAAGATGGGGTCATTTAAAAGCATGTGGCACCTCCTCCTCCCACCCCTTCCTCTCAGTTTCTCCTGCTTTCCTCATTTGAGGTACATGCTTCCACTGTACCTTTCACCATGATTGCAAGCTTCCTGAGGCTTCCCCAGAAGCTAAGCAGATAACGATGCTATGCTTCCTGTAAAGCCTGCGGAACCGTGAGCCAATGAAATCTTTTTTCTTTATAAATTACCAAGTCTCAGGTATTTCTTCATAGCAATGCAAGAATGTCCTAATCCGGCCATGCTCAGTGCTGAGAGCTGTTCTCTTTCTTGGACATGTTATGGGAGCAGGTGACCCCACGCATCTACAGTTTGGAGATATACGGTGTCCATCCTCATTTAGAGAGGACAAATAGACTCCCATCCTTTTTGGCCGAGTACTGTATTTTCTGATTTCAAAATCTTCAGATACACTGGCTGAAAATGGTTATTTAGAATTTGCATGAAAATATTACTATGCAGGTAAAGTTCTTCCTGATAAAATTTCTTGCATTTCTGAGATGATTTGAGTATTGAATCAAAACATGAATGACCTCCAAATTGCTTTCAGATCCATATTGAAATTATCTGACTTTAACTTTACCCTTATATAATTTAGTCACACAGTTTGAATGAGATGGATTTCATTAAGATGACATATGTTACACTCCAAAGCATGGGAGAGCTGAAGGAAACTCTGTGACCCCAGGAGTGAATCAGCCTTTCTCTTGTGTTCTGCCAGGATTCTGAAACAAGACTTTCCCTATTCAGCCTTATTTCTTGTTTACTTGTCTTCCTCTCACATTGGGTTGAGCTAAGAGGCAGAAACAACACCTCTAAACCCAGCACAATGCCTAGCATAGAAGAAGTGCCTCGTAAATAAATGAATGAGAAACTGAATATTATCATAGAAAAGCAACCAATCTGGATAGAATGTGTCGAAACTAATTGGATCAATTAAAAATAAAAGAAATATGCTTCAACTTGCTTACACTGATTGTACAGGGGGTATGGGGTGGGGACAATCTCATTCATTCTTTCATTATTTCAAGAATTCTGAATGTTCTCCGGTCTTCCAGATCAACGCTGACAACACGTTATCAATTTCAGAACTGCTTAAACGAGGGCAACGGGGAACAAAAAGCAAGAGACTGGCATCAATTACTTAGAAGATGAAAACACATATTGATGACATGTCAACCTTTTCCTATTATTTCTTTGAAGACTGGACATATTGTTTGAGGGTTTAATTATTCTGTACAGCATATTCATGCCATGCCAAAGTATCACACGACAGTTCTTGTTTGTCAGTTAACACCAGCAGGCAGTATAGATACTCTTTGCAATTAAATCATGCCAGGCAATGTAGGCTTCAGAGATTTCTTCTTCCTGGTAGATCCATTTGGTATTAAAACAAAGTATCCAACTGAGTTTTCTGCTGAAGACTTTATCATGTCATCATTCCACAAATTACAAAATCATCCATATATACATTTGGGTAATGGATTTCTTTTATTAGAATGTGGAAATACAGCTACAAATACTTTCATATGTGAGACTAAGGGCCAGAGCTTTAACAAAACATAGCATCCAATAAAGATCGTAATTAAAAATCATGATCAGGATTCTCCAAGTTACTAAAATGATATTCCTTAATGAAAACTGTCTATTCCTCAATCAGAGCTAAATAAATATAAAGAAAAGATCCGGAGGGCAAACGATATGCACCCAGACCGGACACTGCATCCTCTGAAAACACTCACTCTAGTTTTCAGCAGAAACTCTAGACTGGCTGGAATCATGGAGGTCTTCATGCTGCTATCACTGGCTTTTCTGGACTATTTTATGAAAAGATCAGACAGTTGAAGGATTCTTTCTAAAACCAGTGTACCGAGGTATAAAATAAGAGGAGAAAAATTAAAAAGAAGAATCGAAGACACCTGGTATCTCTCACGTCTCAACCTTGCTCAAACTTCTTTCAGAACTTTGTCTTTGCAAATACTTATGCTTCTTTTTTATGGTAAAACTTATCACAGCCTGGTAAATAACTCATGGTCTGGGTTCTCGGCTTGGAGAATTAAAGCAAAGCATCGCCGCCACCACCCTCAATGCCTTGCCCTCATCATCTTGCCACCTTCCTCCTGCCCCTGTTCATTGTTTGCCTGCACGTTGTAGGCCTTGGGGCATTCACTTTTTTTGAATTTGTTTTTTTTTGAGACTGAGTCTCTCTCTGTCACCCAGGCTGGAGTGGAGTGGCACGATTCTGGCTCACAGCTCACTGCGACATCCGCCTCCCAAGCTCAAGCAATTCTCCTGCCTCAGTCTCCTGAGTAGCTGGGATTACAGGCACACACCACTACGCCTGGCTAATTTTCTGTAGTTTTAGTACAGATGGGGTTTTGCTGTGTTGGCCAGGTTGGTCTTGAACTCCTGACACCTGTCTTAGCCTCCCAGAGTGCTGGGATTAGAAGCGTGAGCCACCGTGCCCAGCAGGGGGCATTCACTTTTAATATGCACTGCCTTACTTTATCTTGAAAGAGACTCTGCATGGTAAGGACTGTAACTGCCTGCCTGATAAGGAAGAGGAAGCACTCAGAGAGGGTAAGTGACTTGTTCAAAGCCACACAGCTGAGCCCTGGAGACTAAACTCGACTCTATTTGGTTCCAAAGCCCACCTGCTCCTAACCACTGGTCGACACTGCCTTCCCAGGAAGCAGCATCAGTGTATGGTTCTGATGGTCTGGAAAAAAAAAGCAGCAAAAATCAAATTCCATGTTTTTCTGAAATAATTTTTCCTTCATGTTGGAAGAGACACTTGAAAATGGTGCTATGCTATTTCTCTTCACACACAATTCAATTTTGTTACAAAATCCAGATTTATTTTTGGATATAATTTCAGTATTTTGGGATCCTAACTATTTAAACTGTACATCTGTAAGAACAATGGAGCATGTACATTCCATTTTTCTTCTGTTATTCTCCCTTTACTAAAATTTTCAAAATGATCAAAACAACTTTTGTTTTCCCCTGGAATAAAAAAAGCTTCCTTGCCCAGCTCTTTCTCATTTAGTTTCACAAACTATAATAAATAAAACTGTTGATACAGCATTTTGGAAGCTGTAGGGGACAACAAAGTTTTCCTGCAAAATAACTTCTTAATATACTGCTTCCCTTATAAGTCACAAATACACAGAGTTTTGGGTCAAATCATGTGACACACTGAGACATGATGTTATGATTGTCTTTTGGGACTGTTCAGATGAGCCTATCTGTTCATGAACGAAGAGCTCACCCCTTTGGACTGTTGCAGACTCAGTGGGGGCCTCTATAAGAACAGGGGGGCTGACTTGTCAACTGGCTGAAATGTACGAGCAGGTGGAAACTGATGGGCTCCTGCCTTCGCAGCTCTCCAGCTGGCATGAGACTCAGTCTTAAGGCTTTGGGTTGTTCTCTCGTCTTTTTAATAACCAGATACAGTTTTCACGTCTTGGACGAGGACTTACAAACTGTTTCAGGCTTTTGTTTTTTTTGAGATGGAGTCTTGTTCTGTCACCAGGCTGGAGTGCAGTGGCATGAGATCTCAGCTCACTGCAACCTCCGCTGCGCGGTTCAAATGATTCTCCTGCCTCAGCCTCCTGAGTAGCTGAGACTACAGGCATGTGCCACTACGCCCAGCTAATTTTTGTATTTTTAGTAGAGATGGGGTTTCACCACGTTGGCCAGGATGGTCTTGATCTCTTGACCTTGTGATCCGCCTGCCTCGGCCTCCCAAAGTGCTGGGTTTACAGGCATGAGTCACCGCACCCGGCCTCAGGCTGTTTTTAATGTGTCATGACTGCCTTCCTAGTATGACAGCTATCAAGTTTCAGTAACACAATTTTAAGAAAAAAATAAAATAAAATAGGGCCTCAGATACAGGGGAAAAGTTGTAAACCCAATCAACAATTACTTCCACTGACAGTAAAGCCCTACACCCACTTCTTTCAGAATCAATCGCAAGCGTAGATAGAGTAGGTCAGCTTACGTTCCATTCTTCAAACGTTTCTACCAACATAGGTAAAACAGTCATTTCTCTTAAACTTCAGAATTTTCCTTTTTCCTTTAAGAAAACAAGAGTTGGCTGTAACAGTAGCAATAGCATCAGTCACTAAGCAGCATCAGTCACTAACGTTCATTTGAGCGCTTCCTAAGCAAAGGCACTTTATGTATATTTTTAAATTTAACTTTTACAACAATCTTGGCAGGCAGGTACTTATTTGTACACGAGACACTGGAGGCAAAGAGAGGTTAGGCGACTTGGCCGGGGTCACACAGCTGGCACTGTGTAGGCGTTTCGACTTCAGAGCTCTTAGCGCTATGCTTATACGACTTGTGTTTCTCCTTACTCTGACTTTTGCCTTTTCTGCCCATATTCCTTTCAAGGGGCAACTATACTGAATGTAGCAATCTCTCTCTTTCAAAGCAATGATAAAGAATTTGGAGTGAGTTGGGTGAATCTATTTCCCACTTATTGCCATGGGTCAAAACTGAAAGGAACAATGAGGAACTGTATAAATCGGCGTTCTGTCTGCCTCTAGTCTGGAGAATAATCACCTTAGTCATTTTATGTGTGTCAGTTGACACTATTCCACGCGTAAAGGTGTGTGAAATATTCAATAATGCAAGTGAACTATCAAACCCATTTATATTTACTCATTAGTGCCACATACCGTCCGCAAATAATCTACAGACCAGAAGCAAAGTGAACCTCGAATTCATTTTCTAATTGCCCTTCTTGTCCTGGACTGCAAGTGGTATTTATTAGCCACTGCTCCTTAAGCATCCACATGGTCTATGATGTGGGAGGACATGTGACAACGGGTGATTCTTTACATCTTTATAATGACACTATGAGTTGGTATATGGCCATTTTATAGATATAGGAATTGAGGCTCAGAAGTGCTAAGAAATGTGTTCAAGGTCACACGCTTTTACAGCGGCAACGGGCTTGGGTCGTTACATGCTAACATATCTTACACTCAGCCCTTGGCCATATGCATGTTGGATAGAAAAGCATATCTTTCTCTCCTCCAGTCCCAGAAAATTCGTGGTTGATTATTTTAAGGAATGTATTTACCTAACTGATTAACTGAACCTCATGTAGAAAAACATTCCAGCGGAGAGAGGTGCCTTTTCAGCTGGGCTAACTGGTGGGGTCTTCCTTACTCACTTCCGAGGCCAGTTCCTGGCTCCGAAAGGCTTTCAGTCAGTATTTGCAGAATGTTTGGGCTGATACATTTCCCGGTAATAAAATGTGGACAAGAAGACCAATCTACCTTCAAAATATATCTCTAGCAGCAGTATAGCAACAGTGGTTAAGAACAAATCTCATTCTGCCATTTTCTTCTTTTATGACGTTGAACATGAAATCTGATCTCATGCTGGCATTTCCTCATCTAAAATGGGAATGGTAGCTCCTACCTCACAGGGACACTATACGGGAAGTTAATCTATGTTATAGATGATAAACAGGCTGAACCCACATTATGTACTCAGTAAATGGAAGCAATTATTATTATTAATAAGCCCTCTGGCTTCCATTCATCTCATCTACCATTTCTCTGGTCCCAGCCACCATTTCCCCGGACCCAGCCACCATTTCCCCTCACCTAATCTTCCATAATAGATTAGCCAGACTCCTGTTTTCACTCTTGAAACATTTAGGTCCGTTTTCATACAACAGCCAGCGTGAAGTTTTTAAAACGAAAACGGATGATGTCACTTCTCCACTTAAAACAGTGCACTCTTCTTACAGAACCCAGAGTAGAATTCCAATTCCTTAGTGCAGAGCTGGACGTGGTGGCTCACGCCTGTAATCCCAGCACTGTGGGAGGCTGAGGTGGGCAGATCACTTGAGGTCAGGAGTTCAAGACCAGCCTGGCCAACATGGTGAAACCCCATCTCTACTAAAAATACAAAAATTAGCTGGGCGTGGTAGCACGTGCCTGTAGTCCCAGCTACTCGGGAGGCTAAGGGAGGAGATTTGCTTGAACCCGAGAGGCAGAGGTTGCAGTGAGCCGAGATCATGCCATTGCACTTCAGCCTGGCCACAGAGTGAGAGCCCGTCTCGGAAACAAAACAAAACAAAAACTAAAAAGCAAAACACAAATTCCTTAGTGTGGACCAGGCCCACCCCCTCTACCTGCCCAATTCATCCCACTTAGGCTCTGTTGCCTTGCTTTGGTTTCCAAAGTCCACCACCCTTCTTATCTTGGTCTGGAACATTCTTCCCATTTTCTCTGCCTGGCCAACTCTTAGTAACCCCCATCCAAAATGACAGCATCTACAGCAATCTTCCCTGCCTGCCCCTTCCTAACTGGGGTTCTCCTTGTTAGCTGCTCTTGCAATGTCCTGCCCCGTTCCTTGAGCACATGGTGTCATTTCTCATTTATTTGCTCTGTCATTTGAGGTATGTTTCCCCTATTAGGGCAGAGTCTGTCTGGGTCCCTCCCCAGCCCTTACACTAATGTCTGGAACTTAGTAGATGCTCAATAAACACTTGTAGAATGAATGGAATAACTGAGAATGAGAAAAATATGGCAAAAGCACTCATACATAATAGAATCACTATTGACTTGCTGCTATTCTAGGATACGAGGAGTTCTTTCTACTCGAAAAATAAATAAATCAATAAAACCACCAACACCACCAAAACCCACAAAACACTGACTGGTAAGACACACATTGATCCTTAGAAGTTCTACCACCTAAAATATATCTGGTTTTCAGTTCATAAGGTAGAATAGAAAATATACTTTACAAAATACATCTTCAAATGGCATTTGCTTAACTTCCAGAATTAAAAAAAATGTTTAGCCGACTTGTTTGGAACCATCGAACCAAACACCTTTGACTCCTTGGACACACAGCTTTACACTTTAAAAATAAAATGACCTGGTGTGCGTGTCCTCTCCTCACACCAGCTGGTAGCCAAGAGTCTTCTGGTGCAGAAGGGCATCTTCCACCTGGCCCAAAGCAGGGGGTCCTGCAAGATTTCAGGGCTGATGACCTGGTAAGTGGTTTCACTGAAAGCCGGATGCATTTTAGCCCTGTTTCCTTCACCCACCCAGCTCGGTGAAGAACTTGTATTAATTGGTGCTTTGAGGCAGAAGGGGATTTTCTTGGCCGTGGCGGAAGCCAGCCAGCCAGCCAGCTCCCTGGCAGACTTGCAGACTGGCCAGCTGGACTCTCTTAAAAATTGACCTACATTGAACCAAACTCATAGAATGTGTGTTAGATCAAATTTGTTCCTCTCTGCCTGCTCAAACAGGGTCATGCTCTGCAAATTTCCATACCATCACTACCAGGAGATAGACACCAGGAGGGATCTGGGGCGGGGAAAAGGACCTTCACTTTCTGAAGTGTTCTAAATTGGCCCATGGGGCAGGTCAGGTCCTCTTGCTGAGGCTACCATGAAATGTGCCTGGATTTTGAAATGGATGTCTTTCTCCCTTAAAAAAAAAAAAAAAGGCAGGGGGTGGGGGACGGTCCCTGTGTGTGAACCCAGGTGTACAGAGGCCTAATCAGGTAAAGCACACCCTCTTTCCTGTGAAGGCCCCACCGAGTTTGTCTGCTCTGATCCCCCAGGCTGAGTCAGGAGGATCCAAAAAAAGCCACGGGTTGTGCCAGCCCCAAGCAGACACCACTGCCTGCCACAGAGCTGTCAGAAAAGTACTGTGTCTGGGACAAGGAAGGGTTGTAAAATATAAAATTGTAAAATAAAACCATTAATCCCATCTGAATTCTAGCTGCTGGGTTCTTTATATGAAATAGTCTTCTGTTTTCTTTGTTTTAAAGAAACCACAACAAGAAGTATTTATAATACCCATGCTGAATATTTCTTTTTCCCAGTAATGATTCTCCAGGTGCTTAGTTGATTTACTATCTGATCAGCAACTGGGCTTAAACAAAACAAAACAAAACTGGGAGGGTTTTGCATTAAGATCTAACGCTGTCTTGAACCCTAGAGAAGAACCAAAGGACAGATGCCAGTGACAGTGGGCCATTTATCGATGGATCTCTCTCCAAGATAAAGACCACACCAATCAATATTCTTACAGCTGGGCCTCTGAACTATTTGCTTCCTCCATGTGGATTCTCCAAGGGTAAATGGACATTTTCCCCAGTGCCTTAATTTCTTATTCAATTCCAGCCTCCTAGGTTACAAAAGAGTTTGGCTAATTCTAACAGCTAATTTTCCATAAGCACTTAAATGGTTTAGTCAGAATGATGGTTGGGAATATTTTATGTTGCTTTCATTATTCTAAGGCTAGGCAGGGTAATTCTTATGAATTACCTTGTTGATTTAGTTAAGTAATGCAATACACGACAAAATATTACCCTGGGTCATGAAAAATAGAGATCTTTAATAAGCATCATGGTCTCAAATTGTAAAATTAGTTAAAAACCATGGCAGGGGTGGTTAGTTGGTTCATATTTGATTGAAGCAGTAATTCATTACATTTATGAAATCTTTAGAGTTCATTCGCTGTCCAGGCATTCTAATGTATTACTTATTTGGACTGCATTTTTAAAAAGCTGCTGGCATTAGGCAGCAAGCAATCTTACAGCACTAGGCTAAGAGTTAGAACCTTTTCCTTGCGGCTTGTTCACCACTAAGTCTCCAAGGTGTCTTGCGTATGGGACAAAACCAGATACCTACTCAAGGCACCGAGCCCAAAACATTACTTCACGTCTCTGGATGGACTTTGGCCAGAAAAAAGACAAACATGCTTCCAGTATTTCTGGCTTCCCAGCCATTGATCTGTTACTCGGATGACACTGTTGTGGTTTCTTTAGAAAAGGAAAACAGAAGAATACTTCCTATAAAGAACCCAGCAAGTAGAATTCAGATGGGATTTATGGTTTCATTTTCACACAACAATCTTGCACGCAAAGTTGGGAATTAGGATGACATCATGTGTGCTGCTAAACTCATGTTCTAGAAACATGCTCCAGAAAGGAGTTCTTCATTAGAAGCTGAAAGCTTTCCATATGTCTGGGGAAAAAAATAGCTAATATGTTGAGGAGGAGGGAGGCCCAATTTAATGACTAAAAAATGTAATTTATAATGATCAGCCTCAGTAATCCCTTCTAATAGTTTCATTTTAAAAAACACCATTATGATCTCCAAACTTACTGAATTAATCAACACTTCTTGGGGTCAGAAAACAACTGTGTATTAAGTGCACTCCTGTACACTCAAAGACTGAGGCAATGGATCCAACCAGAAAGTAGATAAAATGTGGAGTTACTGCTCTTTACCTTTCCCACAAAGGCAGAGATTTCCAAAATTAAACAATCGCATATCATTTTTCGATGGGTCAGAGCATTGTTTGACCTGGAACTTCAGATTCTGGTTATTAGAGGGTCCTGGGGAGTCATCACTAATTTTGTTGGGTGTAACAATGGAACTGTGTGTTATTTTGAAATTTACAAGAAAAAATAACCCCATCAAAAAGTGGGTGAAGGATATGAACAGACATTTCTCAAAAGAAGACATGTATGTTGCCAACAAACATACAAAAAAAAGCTCATCATCACTGGTCATTAGAGAAATGCAAATCAAAACCACAATGGGACACCACCTCATGCCAGTTAGAATGGCGATCATTAAAAAGTCAGGAAACAACAGATGATGGAGAGGATGTGGAGAAACAGGAATGCTTTTACACTGTTGGTGGGAATGTAAACTAGTTCCACCATTGTAGAAGAAAAGTGTGGTGATTCCTCAAGTATCTAGAACCAGAAATGCTATTTGACCCAGCAATCCCATTATTGGGTATATACCCAAAGGACTATAAATCATTCTACTATAAAGACACATGCACACGTATGTTTACTGCAGCACTGTTCACAATAGCAAAGACTTGGAATCAACCCAAATGCCCATCAATAATAGACTGGATAAAGAAAATGTGGCACATATACACCATGGAATATTACGCAGCCATAAAAAAGGATGAGTTTGTGTCCTTTGCAGGGACATGGATGAAGCTAGAAACCATCATTCTTAGCAAACTAACACAAGAAGAGAAAACCCACACCACATGTTCTCACTCATAAGTGGGAGTTGAACAATGAGAACACATGCACATAGGGAGGCGAACATTACACACCAGGGTCTCTCGCGGGGTGGGAGGCTCGGAGAGGGATAGCATTAGGAGAAATACCTAATGTAGACGACGGGTTGATGGGTGCAGCAAACCACCACGGCACGTGTATACCTATGTAACAAACCTGCACGTTCTGCACATTTACCCCAGAACTTAAAGTATAATAATAATATAAACACAAATGGAAGGGTTAAGAGGAGCAATGGCATGAAGTCTGTTAGAGGTGACCTCAGAAAAGGGAGAACCACAGAAACAGCAAATGTGGCAAATCTTAACACCGGCTGAATCTGGGTCTCTCAACCTCAGCTCAGCTGACATTCGGTGCAGATGACTCTGTGCTGGGGGGATGTCCTGTGTAATGAGGGTGTTGAGCAGCATCCCTGGCCTCCACCCCCATGTTGCCAGTAACCTTCTCCCAACCAAAACTGTCCCCAGACACGGCCAACTGTCCCCTGTGGGGCAAAATCGCCCTCAGTTGAGAACTGCTGGTATGTAGGAGGGAGTAATACACTATTTCCTCTTCTTTTGAATATAGATTTTTTTTTTTAAAGTTTCAGAGTACAAGTTTTAAAGTCAATGGAGGAACAAAAGTGTGAAAAATCACAATGCTAATTCAGTCTCTTTTGTGGTTTGGAAAATCTTCCTGAGGAGTATAGCAGAGTCTGCCTGGGGATCCGAGACCAGAGGCCCCATCTCCAGAGAATTTCTCAGGCTGGTCTGGGACCTTGGTGTTGGGAACCACCTCAGGCCCAGGGAGTCAGCATCGCAGGGGCCTGGGGACCAGGAATGTGCATTAAAAAACAAAACAAAACAAAAAGAGCATTAATATTTGAAAATAATTTCAAACTTGTAGAAAAATTGCAAAAATAAAAATCATACAAACAACATATATATACACCTATATATCTTTTATCCAGATTCATCTGTTGCTGATCTTTTTTTTTTTTTTTTTTGAGATGGAGTCTCACCCTGTCACCAGGCTGGAGTACAGTGGCACGATCTTGGCTCACTGCAACCTCTGCCTCCCGGGTTCAAGTGATTCTCCTGCCTTGGCCTCCTGTGTAGCTGGGACGTCCATTTGCTTTATGCGTTGTTCCCCTCCTACCCCTTCCCCCACTGCCCGCCCACCAATCTTTACAAACACACAGTGTTTTTCCTAAACCATCTGAGGATAAGTGATATACAATATGGCCCTTTACCACCAAATACTTCATTGCATATTTCCTATAAGCACATATTCTCCTATGCATCATGGCCAGACTATCCAAGTCGGCAAATGTCACATCCAGGCAGTCCCTCACTTCTCAGCCACACCCAAGGCTCTTCCTGACCCAGCTGTGAGCTTTGCAGCCTGTCTTTCCTCCTCCCGGGCCGAGTTCAGTCCAGGGCCGGGGCGTGCATTACGGCGTCGTGTCCATTTTCCCCTCTCTTTTTATTAACAACTTTAAGACACGGTTCCCGCACCAGACAACTTGCCCACTGAAAGTGTACAATTGCATGCTTTTTACCCTATTCAGGGTGGTGCCACCATCTACCACAAGATGGTTTTAGGCAGTCCATCTCCCCGTGCTCTTTGCTTTATACTCACTACCCTCAGTCTCTTGGAATGAGACATTTCCACTGCTTTTATCTCCTGTGATAATGACATATTTGAAGACCACAGTCCTCACCCCTTTTTATTAAAACAATTTTGAGTTTGTCTGCTATTTCCTTGGGACCACCTTCAGAGCGACAATCCTGCGAGAATAGCCAGAAACAACGGCTTCACAAGGACCTGCAGCCAAGCTGAACAGCACAGCACACACAAGGAGGTGGTGTATTTACAAAGAAGCGAAGAACGCGGCCGAGAGAAACACACAGCACCAGGAGACCAGTGTACGTGGAGGCCACTGGGCCACACAGCCAGGTGCCAGGAGTTGCAACTCACCTCCACAATGGCCTGCCTGCTGGCAGGGCAACCTTACAAAATATTATTATTATTTACTCGCAACAATAACAATTGCTCGGAAAATAAAAATCAAAACAAAGAGATTTCTACAGGTTTTATTTTAAACATATGTTTCTAAAACAGCCAGTGGTGAGTGCCAAAAAAACCAGCATTGAGTCGATTTTCCTTTTTCTGCGTACATGACTTGCTTTGGAAACTGCCTGTACATGCCCTACATTTTTTTCTCTCATCAAAAACAATCGAGGAACAGTACGAGGAGTTCTGAAGCATAACCTAGTTGTTTCATGCGAGTGGTGAGAGAGGGACATGATGTGATGCGGGTTCCACGTAAGAGTCGTGCTGCGGGGAGTTGGGCAAGAGTTTGCTGCTTCCATCGGACTGCACAGAAGAGCAGGGGCTCCCACCGCACATTGCAAAAGAAGCCCAGCCAGTGGCCGCCCTGCCGGCTGCTCTTGGAAGGAGGGGAAATGCTCTCCCTTATTACTCTGGACTTCCCTGGGGGTTCAAGCCTCATGCAAGACAGCCCAGTCAGCATCTAAGCCCCAGAGGCAGGTGGGGTCTGCCGTTCCCCTCTTTTGGAAATATGGGTCTGGTAAGATCTCTCCCTGAAGCTGTGTGATGGAAATCAACATTCTGGGTGTGCTAGCTCAGCATAAAGAAAGGCTGCCTCACCCTCACCCTGCACACCACAGAGACAGGACTGTTCCAAGAGAGTCAGGTCACTGCGGTCCTCAGGGGGTCAGAGAACCAGGCGGCTAATAAAACAAAACGGATCAGGCACTGAGTTCCGGGAAGTTACTGAGCACACATAACAACTTCTGAATGATCCCAAGGAAAGAATATTCTCAGGGACTCTGATGGAAAACATACCGCGAATTAACATGCGTTCAAGGCCTTCTCTGGCCCTGCGGCCTTTCCTTCAAGGAGCTCACAACTCACCAAGAGGGTAAACATTGCTCTCGGCCAAGGCCATGATTCAAAACCCTGGCTTTGGAATCCTTCAGGGTGGGATTAATTATCATGAGGCCTCCTAGGGCATTCATTTACAGGTGATATGAAATAGAGTTTACTGTCATTTTAAATAAAGACACTAGGTGAAATTTAAGACCCATGATGAGGGGAGGAAATATAAAACCAGAAATGGCAAGACACTGCCATTGCAAGAACTCTGAATCTCTCATCTAGGGCATAGTCTATCTTATGCTCAGAATAAGTAAATAGTTAAATCAAGTACATCCCATATGATTTGTGTGTCACAGAGTAATACGATTGTTTTGTTTCAATGGCATAGGAAGCAACAGTGTAACTAAAATATGATAATCTTTTAGCCTAAAAATAATGACCTTATAAAAATAAATTCAAATAAAAACTTAATTCCTAACGGCTCTGAACAAAATCTCTCATTGTCTCCTAAAGCGTGGAGACATGTGTGGTTAAATGGCAGGTGACCCTTCCATGTGATGTCTGGGGACTGCAGGAGTTTCCCTCTAAGGGTTTACTGCCAAAGTCTGAGAGAGAAAAAAGGTACAGAGAGAAACTGGCAACTGTGACTCCTGAACTTTCAGGAAAGGGCTCCCTTCATTTGAAACAGAGCTGCCCTGTTTGAATACAGCCATAGTGAATCTGTCATTGTGTCATTTTTTTTAAGCAGGAGTGTGCCAAAGTATGTGTTTGTGTGTGCGCGCGCGCACACACACACACACACACACAAAGGTTTCCTGGTCGTAACGGACTCGGTATTGTTCATTTATGGCTGTACATCGCTACAGGTGTGCTATGGGAAATGTTTATCAGAGCCTTTTTTTCTCTCTTTTTTTTTTTGAGACGGAGTCTCGCTCTGTTGCCCAGGCTGGAGTGTGGTGGCACAATCTCGGCTCACTGCAAGCTCCGCCTCCCAGGTTTACTCCATTCTCCTGCCTCAGCCTCCCGGGTAACTGGGACTACAGGCGCCCACCACATCGCCCGGCTAGTTTTTTTTGTATTTTTTTAGTAGAGACGGGGTTTCACCGTGTTAGCCAGGATGGTCTCGATCTCCTGACCTTGTGATCCGCCCATCTCGGCTTCCCAAAGTGCTGGGATTACAGGCGTGAGCCACCGCGCCAGGCCTATTAGAGCCTTTTAAGAAAGGAGGGGCCAGGCTGTCAAGAAAAGGCTAAGAAAAATGGAGAATTACTTTACCTAGGAGGAAAACAGAAGATAACATTAGATTGTAAATGGAAAAAAAAAAGTAATGAGATGAGAAACAGGAGATTTGATGCCAGCGAGATGTGGAACACTGATAATTACAGAATAATGACGACGGCCACCATTTATGGAACCCCTGCTATGTGTCATGCTAATATTTAATAAGCAACTCTCTCACTTAGTACGTAAAAAGACTTAGAAGGTCTCACGAATCTGACCATTTTGCGGAACAGACAACTGAGACACAAAGAGATTATGTAGCTTAAGACCACACAGCTAATAAATCAGAGATCCCGGACTGGGACCTCAATCAGTCTGACTCCAGAATCTGTTTCAAGGTTTCCTACTGAAGATTTGTGATGATGATAGGAATCGATTTTGTTTTGCTTGGTTTTGGTTATTTAAAAGACAAAAGTAAACAACATTTTGGTTTAAGAATGTGGGAAGAATGCAGATACAAATCAGCAAATGAACAAAAAAACCCAAATGAATCCAATGCAGTGAATTCAAGATAAAGTTAAATAATGCAATCAAGAGTTGCCCCTGCTTTCGTACATTGCAAACGAGAATGGGAATTAACTGCAATTGAAGTCCTTCTTCATTATCAGGCTTTTGGCCTAAAAGAAAGGAAGGCTTTGCATTTGAAGGGAGGTAGCTGGAGCAAGCAATGTGGCACTCAAGCCTCTGGCGTCTTTGTTCGGCTTCATTAGCGAGCAGTCTCCAAACACTCATTTAACTTAGCTTATTAACCTCAATTCTGAATAAAATGTTAGTCTCTAACCTAATTTTGGAATTTTTAAAAACAATAACTGGGAAAGTTTTTGTGTCTTATTTATGCAATCATTGATGTGAAAATGGCTGTCTGTTAAGATCTTAGCATCTACATTAGACAAAGTCAATCATCACAGTAATTTAAAAACTCCTTTCTATAGAAATGGGATCTATTCTTTTATAAAAGTAGAGAATAAACATGGTCTCAAACAGTCAAAAAAAAAAAAAAATCCCACATTGTAGTTACAAAGCTTCTTACCAGAGGAATTTGGTTTGTTATACATGTGTTCTGCTATCAAGTCACATTGTTTTATAAAGAGAATTTTGCACGTTAAACTCAAATCAATAAAACATATAGGAAAATTGAGAAATACTTACATTTCCTTTTTGGCTTACCTTAGTCCTCATTGGAGGACATCTTTTTTCTTTTTTTGGATAAACATCTTTCAGATAGTTTTATAAGTAGCAATTGAAACGTTACACAAATTGTCAAACTCTCTTTCATATAAAAGAGCAATATATTTCTTTGTATGCTTGTAAAAATAATTGTTTATTTCTTACCCTTTTATGAGACTGAAAGTACTAGAACACAATAGCAAGAGGCCTCAGATAGAAAAAAAAATCAAAGGAGACAAAAACATGAAACCAAAACGCTTCTTCCAAGAGCATTTTGTAGAAAAGGTACTTTGTAGAAAAGGAAACGAGCAAATGTCTCCATTGCATGTGAACTGGAAAACATGACACACAGCTGTCAAAATCCACTCAAGCAGGCCAGGCCAGGCGCAGTGGCTCACGCCTGCAATCCCAGCACTTTGAGAGGCCAAGGCAGGTGGTTCACCTGAGGTCAGGAGTTCAAGACCAGCCTGGCCAACGTGGTGAAACCCCATCTCTATTAAAAATACAAAAATTAGCCAGGTGTGGTGGTGCATGCCTGTAATCCCAGCTACTCGGGAGGCTTGAACCCAGGAGGCGGAGGTTGCAGTGAGCCAAGATTATGCCACTGCACTCCAGCTTGAGCGACAGAGAGAGAGACTCTTAACTAAAAAAAAAAAAAAAGAAGAAGAAGAAAAAGAAAAAAAATGCGCTCAAGCAACATGACTTGTGTAGTTTATTTCATGAACAAAAGTGGAGTGTGTGGGAATCCCCCATCAGCTGTGCCCAAAGTTTTCGTAAATATGGCTTAAGTGAAGCAGGTTAGCCGCTCCTCCTCCCCTTCTGCTGTTTGCTCTGGCACCTCTGTAGTTAGCATTAGAGCCACTGCAGGTAACTGTGCTTTCAGTCTGTTTCAATTCTGGCTTCTTGTGTTTGCAATCAAGTCATCCCACAGGATACAATCAATCGGCACCACTTTCTTTACACACTGGGCTCAAAATGAGCTGGTCTGATTGGTCAGAACCAAATTTCTAATTCTTCCACCAAGAGTGATAACGGCCACTCCGATAAAACAAAGTCAATTCTAGAGAGAAAGTTCATGGAATTTAGAACTGTTTTGACCTTGTGAAGAAAAATGGGTCATACCTTTTGGATGCTAAAAAATGTTACTGAGTCACAGGTACTGCCTGCCTGTCTTTTGACTATGTTCAACATTATGTAGGTGATCTTGGATTAATTTGTTAATTAATTCAATAAACACTGAGTGCCTATAAATGCCAGGCTGGGTACTGGGGAACCAAACATGGGTTAGACCATGGTTCACATACTCAAGGGTCCTTCTGGTCTCGTGGTGGTGACCAAGAGGTAAATAAGTATAAATAAATAGTTATCGATGCTGAGATAGCAGTTCATGCATGGCATGCAAAGTTGGAAGAGGAAGTAGTCTGCTGTCACTAGGCAGGCAGAAGAGAGACGGGATTGAGAGCTAAGGAAGGCTTCCTGGATGTGATGACCGCACACCGATGCTTCTCTTAAGTCTTCTTGTTTGCCTTCAAAGAAAGTATTTCTCAATTTTTACAATAAACCAATGCAAAAAAACCAACTTATTCTTCAAAGAAAACTATTATTAGGCTACAACATCCATATAATACCCATCCATGTAATACTGATACAATACAGACAATATCATCAGAAATAACAGTAATTATTTGGGATGATGGCCATGTCCCAGGTACTGTATTAAGCAGTTTTTAATCTTCCAACAACCCCAGGTGCTACTAATACCCTAACTGACACATGAAGATGAACGCAGATCAAGAATGTCCTGAAGGTCATCCACTTAGTAACCAGCTGAATTAAGGTTTGAATCTGAGCTTTCTGACTACAGAGGTCAAGTTCCGAGCAACAGCAAAGGAAAACCTTTCCAAGTATTCTGCATTCAAGAGCTCGAGAGCCAGGCTCTGTGATTCCGGAGGGGCCCTCCAGCAACCGACCTCAGGAGCCATGAGGTTGGCTCGGCTCGGCACTCCCATGTGTTCATGTGATCTCTGTACATGGGTGGCACGTAACGTTTATTGCTATGCTCATGAAAAAGCACTGAAATGTTAAACGAAGAGTAGGAGAAACCTGAACGTAAAAGGTAAGCTTGATAATTCCGACAGTATGCATCTTTTATTTTTTCTAAAAAAAAAGATAAGCCCCAGTGTCTGTCTGTCTAGCACCTGTTCCAAAAGGATTTAACCAAGCAGCAGAAGTGCCTCCTTTTCCTCATATAAATATTTATGAAGTTTTAATTTGCTTTTGCTTTGGAAGTTATCGATCCTTTTCCCTCTTCAGTTACAAAACCTTATCACGTACAAAGAAACTTCTTAGAAAGGAAGTTAATGAAGAGCAAATGTGTTATGCTGTTGATTTTCATTTCCCACCGTGGCACTGTGCTTCTGGAGAGAGGGCCATCGTTACTGCAATTATACTAATACACTTTCATTATTTAACAATCAGCCACACACATTCTAGAAGAGGAAGAAGTACAAGTCTGAATGAGGGAAGTTCAGATATTGCTTTTAGCCTGATAATTTCAACAGTCAATGCTATTTCATGGACAATGTTATACTGGCTGATTAACATAAATACTAATAAAGAATCTAGCAGATATAAAAGCAGCTTGTGCTACATAGGGATTTTTTTTTTTCTTTTTTTGAGACACAGTCTTCCTCTGTTGCCCAGGCTGGAGTGCAGTGGCATGATCTTGGTTCACTGCAACCTCCGTCTCCTGGGTTCAAGTGATTCTCCTGCCTTAGCCTCCTGAGTAGCTGGGACTACAGGCACGTACCATCACGCTAAGCTAATTTTTGTATTTTTCATGGGGTTTTACCATGTTGGCCAGGCTGATCTCGAATTCCTGACCTCAAGTGATCCACCCCCTAGGTTTCCCAAAGTGCTGGTATTACAAGCGTGAGCCACCATGCCAAGCCTACACAGGGATTTTGATCATAGCTTTATGAATGCCTAAAAATAATTACAATAATTATATTGATAGTTTTATAGTTATATATATTACATGATACCATGTCCTACTCAATTTGTGATTACTATTATTTTGTAAATATAGTATCTGTGTCCATATCTGTCCACTCACCTAGCCATCCACACAGTCAGTCATCCAACCACTCAAGAAGCATTAATTATGAGCTTGCTAAGTGTCAGGTGCCATGTTGGGCAGTGAAAGACAAATGGGCAAGTGAATGAAAGAACAACCTTCAGAGGAAGGAGAGAGGCAGAAGAGAGGCACGCTGTGGGATTCCACCTCCATTTCTCAGTTGGTTAAAATTGCAGCTTTGTGTTTGCCTTCACTGGCATTATTATACCACTTCTTCTGGAAGCAAGCCAGTTGTTGACGGTCAGAAGATCAGGCCTTCAGGGGCAGTCCTTCTGGACTAATGAATAGCTGCAGGAGCCCCTCCTGGTCTGGAAGGAGCTGAGATCCACTGGGAGATTACATGATTTCTGGGGTCTTGAATCTCATGGCCCAGTCAGTGACCATCAGTCCACTGCCTACACAATGTCTTTGTCTCTCGGATGGTAGCAGAGGACATATGATCCTCCAGAAGACATGTAAAGCACATGATTAGGGAAACAAATAAAGATAGCAGTTCACCCTCACACAGCACTGGCAAGGCAGTGCATCCCAGGAAGTAGCCTCTGATGGATGGCATACCAGGAAACAGCAGCCCTGCTGCCAGGTGCCCCTCTGCCTGGTGGCTGGCAAGTTTCCTTTGACATGCCTTGTCAGAATTATATTTCAAAAACACAAACATGTAGAGGGAGTATGTGGTGCAATCAGAAGTCTGATATTGACGGTCAGATTTCTATCACAGCGCAGCATACTTATTTGCAGCGTCTAAGACATAAAGACATCTAATAAAAAACATTAAGGGACTTCAAACACATTTATAGTCTGGTACAAATGGAATTTCCTTAACCAGGGACCTAGGTTTGTCCAGCAAAACAAAACAAAAAACACTCACTATAAATTTTTCTTCTGGATGTGTTCACTTATTTAATGAAAGTTTATTAAATTCTTGATCTTTTCAAAGTATCCTTTGTAGACAAAAGACGTAAAAGCATGCAAATATCAGATTCTGCCTTGGGGAAGTTTAAAATGTCACTGGAGGTATAGGACTTATCAGGCATATGAGAGAGAGAGAGAGAGAGCGCGAGAGCGAGTGAGCCCGCGCCAGGATGTGAAGAGCCCAGACTTCATGCAAGTTGCTGAGGGGATTCAAAGCAAATATTGACCATGCTGGGGCAGAAATAAGCATCCGTGAGGTCAGTGGAGGTGGGTTTGAGGAGTGTACCAGAGGGTTTTGCTTCCCTAGCATCTCTTCTATCTGGATGACCCCAGTCTAATTCTCAGGAAAACGGGGATTTGCATTAACATAACAAGAGTTAATCTTCCCGCCTCCTGGCATGCAAGTGTGCAATCCGCTAGAACAGGGGTCCCCAACCCCTGGGCCACAGACCGATACCTGTCCGTGGCCTGTTAGGAACGGTGCCACACAGCAGGAGGTGAGTGAAGCTTCATCTGTATTTACAGCCACTCCTCACTGCTTACATTACTGCTGGAGCACCACCTCCTGTCAGATCAGCAGAAGCATGAGATTCTCACAGGAGCTCGAACCCTATTGTGAACTGCGCCTGCGAGGGATCTAGGTTGCGTGTTCCTTACGAGAATCTAAGGACTGGTGATCTGTCACTGCCTCCCATCACCCCCAGATGGGACCGTCTAGTTGCAGGAAAACAAGCTCAGGGCTCCCACTGATTCTACATATTATGAGTTGTATAATTATTTCACTATGTATTACAATGTAATAATAATAGAAATAAAGTGCACAATAAACGTAATGAGCTTGAATCATCCCCAAACCAACCCCTCAATCCCATTCCATGGAAAAAGTGTCTTCCACAAAACTGGTCCCTGGTGCCAGAAAAGTTGGGAACCACTGCACTAGAACACCACCAGTGTGTGAGCAGGGCGTCACGTTGTAAAACACCTCGCCCAGTCCCAGGATGGCTACTGCAGACAGGTGAGCTTCACCTCCTGCCATGCCATTTACACACCATCCTGGAAAAGCAGAACAGGTGAAACAGCCATGTGGGGCAAGTGGTGAAGCGCAGGCTTTTTGAAGGCACAGCTGATAAGTGAACGTGTCATCCGTACTTCTAAAAAAAAATTTCTTAATTCACATAAATGTTTTTTGGATGTCTTCTCTGTTCCCACACATTATCCTAAGTGCTTTGAGAACGACAGTGACAAATACAGAGTCATGGCTTCATTTTCCCCAAAGTACAACCACAGGAGCCCATGACATCTTTTCTCCTAGAGCCACACAGTGGGCACCCACTGACAGTGTCATGAATGGATGGAAATGTGAGTAAATTGTAGAAGGTTCTGAAATCGAAACATGGAGATGTCAATGGCGATTTACGTGTAACTGCAGAAAAATCTATTACTGAATTCTGTGACAAACACTAAAAACTTGGCACATTTCCCAAATCCACACTTAATAAATGCTTATGTAACACAATGAAATATCTAATATTCTTTTCTTACATTATTATGATCCTTATATTTTACTTGATTTTCTTCAAAAAAGTGTGAAATATCTATTAACATCATAATTCTGAGCCCAGGAATCTGGACCTAGTCCTACCAAATGTGTACCAGAACCAAGACTGTGTCCCATTGAAAGCAGAAATATTTCAGCCCCTTCCAAGAAGCACTCAACACCTTCTTCTCCTCCAGTACCCTGGGTCTTCCCAGTGTCAATCCAGAGTGTAGCAGAATTGAACTACCAGATAAAAGTGAAATGCAAAGTGATATTTCGGTGCCATTACATTTGGTTTTGTGATATCAGCAACTTTTAGATAATATTAATATGAACAAATTAACCTCTCACAGGTTTTATTATTTTTCATAACAAAAGAATGCTTGACAGAAAGCCTCCAGCTCTTGAGTGTTACATAAAAGTGATCTCAAATTTTTAATATGGCGCAAAGCTTGTTAATTCTGCTTGGATTTCATGCTTAAACCTTCATTAGTACATTAGTCTTCCAAATATAATTTATTCAGACTTAAGTATTCCAGTTTTTATGATGAAGTGGCAAAAGCTGTACCATATTTCGCAAATTGCAGATGACATTTTCTAGACTAGAATTAAGGGATTCAGTGCTAAAGTTCAATTTTTTATGGTTTTGTCAAAAATTTAGTATTTGGACATCTTCACAACCTGAAGACCTTTCCGTCAGCTGCCACACTTCAGTTCTGTCTCTTGTGTTTGTGCTTGATCTGCTGACAACCATGCTGCAGGAAAAATGAACCCAGCACACAGCAGCAGAACATACACAAGATCCACTTGAGAGGACCAGAGTACAAATCCTGCCCTTCCCTCTGCAAGTGTACAACAAGGGTATGAGGACACCATGAGCCCTGCCTTATTTCTTCGGGGCTCCATGAGGACTGGAATCAAGACTTCAGTGACCATCACCATCCTGTGTGGGGAAAACTGGGGTGGAAAGGGCACATCCTGATGGATTTAGAGACCAAGCCAACATGGCACCCTGACCATGATCTCATTGGATTTAATCTACCCATCTCATGAAAGTATGGGTTGGAGTCTCATTTTTTCTCTCTTTCGGGGTCGTATATCCTTTCAGGACCGTCTTGCACATGGTCTGGATTTTGTAGTACAAGGCTGGGTCCTGGCTTACCTCTATGGGTAACAAAAGCTGTGGGGTTGTTGCTTCATCTGTCTTCTAAGTCACAAAATTCTTCCGTTTTGATGTCCACGAAGAAAGAAAGATGTTGCTATCACATTGCATTTTTCAAATATATTTTCATTTTTTAACAATGGTGTAAAATAAAAAGGGTCTGAGCTTACTCTTCAGCTTTCTTTCATGGAATTTCTTTTTGCTAAGCAGGGCTATGCTTTATGGTCTTAGTGAAATGACTCTGATAGTCTTAGAGGGGCAAATGATAGCATCCCTTTCTGAACACAATGCTCCCACTTTGCAAGAGTCAAGGGTTGCTGGAATATCTTGATTTCAGTTAACATCTGTTTTTTTTGGATAGAGGGAAAGTAATTTTTAGAAAGTACATAATGGGGCCAATTGTGGTCTATTATATGCTTCATGTGTGAGATTACAAGGGGAAACTATAGCAAAAAAAGCTTACCAAAAGATGGAGTTTGACAAGCAACAGTGCATTTGGGGGACAACATCTAGGATGGCCAGAAAATAAGACACACCATCCCATGGGGAACAATTACAGAAACAAGAGACGATCTGAGTGAGAAAGAGCAGACCAACGCACAGTGGCTGGAGCTACACCGGCCTGGGCGGCCCAATGCAAGCAATAATTTTACCATCATCATGACCGTCTCAGGAAACAGACTGTCTCAAAAGAGAGCACATTCCTCTGGCCCCAGGTATGAATCAACTCCTGAGGGAATGTTTTCAAAAATATTTGAAGATTAGCCAGGGAAACAAACTAGATGACCAAAAACGTCACTTGTAATTACAAAGTTTGATGACATTCGGTTTAAATGTTCCGTCTAGACTTGCGCTGTTGCTAGAAGTCACTGACCTCTATCTGGAATGACAGCCGCTCAGGCCAATGAGAGTTAAAGCACTAAGAGAGGGCACTGTGCCCATCCTCTGTCCCCAAGGGTTGTGGCAAGAGTGCCCGTTAGTAGGCACCGGTGGGGATGCCTCAAGAAACCCATCTCTGTGTCGTCCCTGACTGCTACCTTCTAACTGGACAGTGTGCAGTGTTCAGTCACTAGGCTCGCCATGTTGCAATCCCCACGGGGCAGAAAACTCCTATCAATCAGTATACGTAGCGACTGTGACCTTTGAGGGGACCATTTAGCCAAGAAAGAAGAGTCTATTGCTGGAGAATGGCAATGTGGAGCAATGTGGTGCTTGCTTGAAGGAAAATTTCTGTCTGGGTCTGTCTGGCTGGGCGGTAATCTGAATGGAAGAGCTTTGGCTTCCCTTGGAGCTATCGCTCCAACTCCTCAAACAGCAGAGCAACATCTGAGTCCCAGAGCAAAGTTCAGCCCAACATACTGTATTCACTTGAACAAAAGTCATTTATTTCTGCACTCAGTTTTGTAGTTCTAGGGATATGGAGATGAATGGGAAGATGGAAAAGGCCATTCTGTGTGGCATCTGGCTGAGTGTGGGGTCAGTGGGCCAGGAATAACACAGTGTCTGGACCAGCAGACAACAGGAAGGGGCTGGAGCCTTAGGGAGGGGGAAGAAGCAGGTCATCAAGAGCAGAGAAGACCAACGACAGAGGTGGCTGGGGCCAGAAGGAGCAGAATGCATCACAGATGGACAGAAGGTGACTTTTAAGTTTCTTGTGAAATGGACATTTCTGCAGGATGGACAGCAATCAACACTTTCATCCATATTATTTTTCTGTGATCTCTCAAACAGCTCTGGGAAGCAGGCACTACCATCTTTGTTTTATAGATGGGGAAACTGAGTCATCGTGAGCAAATATGCTTTCCTGGGGACACACAGTCACTAGCTAGATCAATCTCCAACTTTGGATTCAAATTGCATGGTCTTCCCCTGTGCCTTTCACGGTCTTGCAGCTCTTCTCTGCCCCAGTTTTAAGCTAATTACATGAATGACATAGTAACTAATTTCTTCATTCATTCCAGTGTTTAGGTGCTGTTTATATATAAAAATCTCTGCATTGTGGGAATTACCACATCAGTAAAACTTTCACACTTCTTAAAATACAGATACAATACAGGACAGGCATCCTCTGAGGACTTGTCCACTCTGGTTGTCTCTGCATGATTTTCATTGTTCTTATTACCTCTGTTTTTTAAGTTCTCCCCAACTGTGAAGGAAATGGAACAAAATAAAACAAAAAAAAGCAAATTTAATGTTGCAAATAAAATACTAAGTGGCTTTTTGCTGCTGGGGGCATTTCAGTAAATAATTTCAACCTTCCTTCTAGCTTCTTTTTAAAGCCAAGGAAATCAAAACGCTGACACACAGGCGCCGGGGTGCTCAGCAAGTGGCTGTGTTTGATGTCTGTAGGCAGAAGGCTCAGGTCTGGAGTCATCATGAGGTGGGAGCCCAGGTCGGTGTTGTGGGATGCCCTGGCTGCAAACTCCACCCCTGGGGCTACATTGCTCCTGCCCCTAGAGGGTGGTGTTAAGGCAATCCAACCCTAGGCTACTTGAAAGTGACTTCACAGAGGCTGTCTAAAGGAAGACGCGGAGCTGCAGGGCGGGCACAGAGAGGGCACTAGGTGGGAATATGTAAGGCACAGCACGCTGGACACAGGGCACAGCACGCTGGACACAGTGTAGAGGTTTTAACATCTTGCTGGAATTATTTGATGAGCTAAAGTGAAAGGAGTTTTGAAGACGTCCTTATGTTCCGCTAGGTCCAGGGTAAATGTGCACGTGGCATCACATCCTACTCTGAGTATCAGATGACGCTGTCCCCTGAGCCTGACATTCCTGCAGATGACTGGGAGTGTGAGATGAGCATCCAAGGAAGAAGCACATGTCTGATTTAGGTCAGAGTGCTGGCTAATCAGACAGCTAAGGGATCTGCAAAGAGGAAGTGTGGGTTCCTGGGAGAGGTCACTGGAAAACCAGGCTATGAAGGGGCAATGACAACCCAGTCCACCCTATGTGGCAAAGAGCTTCTGGACACTGTAGCTTGTTCTCACTGTTTGCTGTCCTCTTCCTTCCAACTCAGGTTCCTATGTCAGTTTCTTCCCTCTGACGAGTCTGGCTCATAAGGGCAAAATTATGTTGAGAGCAGAGTCCAAAGCCTCAAAGTGGAATCTAAGCTTACAGCTCAAAGCAAAGCCCCTGAGTTTCTGTGAACCTTTGCTAGACTCCATGTGTACCACTGGGTGTGCCCTAATTCTCTTGGCCGCATCACTGTTGAAAAAACCTTCGAGACTAAGTGTGGTCTAATTCTGTTGCCCACACATAAAATGTGCATCAAAATTCCTTCTCTTCCAAACTCACTGAATGGGGCACCTACAGAATGATCCATCTGATTTTTTCCTTCAGGGTTACTTTAAACCTATTATGCCTCATGCATTTGGTGGGCACAAGGAAGAAAATGAACAAAGGCCTTGCCTGTGTGTGAACTTCCAGCTCAGTGTTAAATAACATTCTTATTTCCTAATTTCAGGGACCTTAATCAGTCACAGGCATCTTCTGTGACTGGAATCATTTCTCTTTTATTTGATCCCATGACATATGTTTGTACGCCCTTTAATCCCCTCATCTTACCTTTGGGAACTATTTTTTTCAATTGCATTTTAACTATTACAATCATCCATTATTCATCCATTTATCCATCCATCTATCCATCATTCTTTAATCCATCCATTCCCCATCAACCCATTCATTATCTATCCATCAATCATCCATCCATTCATCCATCCATAATCCATTCATCCATCTGTCACCCATCCATCATCCTTTCGTTCATCTCTCTGTCCATCACTCATCCATCCATCCATCCATTCATCATCTATCTATTCACCATCCCATCTATCCATTCACCATCCATCCATCCATGAACATGTTCTAAGCATCAGGTGCAGTGTAAGCCCTCTTGCACAAAGGTCCCTTTTCTCAAGAAGCCCACATCCTAGAGTAGCGAGACAAATACAGATACAATGAGAGCTTTAGGAGCACTTAGGAAGGAGCCCTGGACTTAAGGAATGAAGGAAGTTCCAAGTGGCATAGAGAAGGATCATGATGAAGGAGAAGGGCTCACCAGGCATAGAAAACTGAGCAAGGTGTTTAGACAGTGGGAACAGCACGTGGAAAGAAACCAAAGCAGGAAAGAGCATGGAGCATTCCAGGAATGGGGAGTTCAGTGGGGATGAAGCATGGGGTATACGGTGAGAAGTATGGGAAGGACTGAGGCAGTAGGACCAGTTGGGGCCAGAATGTGAAGTGCTTCAAACGCCAGAGTCAGTTTCCAGCTCCTCATGTTCCTTGTCCCTTGTTCTATCCTCATTTATCATCATGACAACAGTAGCCACAAGTACAGCTGCTCTACTCCACGGATACCACCAACTCTTAGGACTGTTTTTTGAGTGCTGAACATGCATTGCCATGTTTATGCCTCAAAATAAGCTATGGGTAGATACCGTTGTGATTCCCACTTTATAGACAACAAAGTGAGGACAGGTTGGGCTCCCTGTCTTGGGCTACAGAGCTGGTACTCAGGGGCACTGGAATCTACCTGCAGGCAGGCTTGCTGTGGAGCCCATGCTTTAAGTCCCTCAAGCTGTCCCTTGCCTCAGTGGTTCCCTTCTTTCTGCTTGACCTTTCATATGTCCAGTCTCTGCTCTGCAAGGTTGAGCCTCCTGCAGAACCTTCCTGAAGAAGGCATTGCGGTAATCCCCAACCCTTGAGGTCCCTAGGCCGTGTGTGCAGCAGCTTATTTCACTCAGGAGCACTTACTTTCACTCTCAGGTGCACATCACCACTCACTTCTTAATCCTGCAGGCATTTGTTTCTTTTCATGAGATGGTCACTGAAGACCCAGCACTGTGAATGGGATCCTGAGCTCACTCTTCCAAACGGCTGTGCTTAGTGCAGCCTTGATGCCAGGCAGTCACTAAGGACCGGGGCCAGCCTTGCCCACCCGCTGAGACATCCCATCGTGTATCCAGCCTCCTCAGGTTGGGGCAGAGGGGACTGGCATATGGCGTGCCTGCTTCTCCTTCGGCCCAATTGATTTAAAAAAAATTTTTTTAAGACAGGCTTTCATTCTGTCACCCAGCCTGGAGTGCAGTGGCATGATCTCAGCTCACTGCAACTTCCACTTCCGGGTTCAAGCAATTCTCCTGCTTCAGGCTCCAGAGTAGCTGGGATTACAGGCACATGCCACCATGCTAGGCTAATTTTTGTATTTTTGGTAGAGACGGGGTTTCACTATGTTGGCCAGGCTGGTCTCAAACTCCTGACCTCAAGTGGTCCACATGCTTCTGCTTCCCAAAGTACTGGGATTACAGGCATGAGACACCACACCTGGCCCCAATTCATTCATTTAGCAAAAGCCGGTCAAGCCTCCAGCCAGCTGTGCTGGAGGCTGAGGATTTCATCAAAATTCACATGTATGCTTCTGCCCTTTGGGAGTTCAAAGTCTGGTGGGGAGCAGACGCAATGTGAAAAGTGTATATTACAGCCTGTGCTGTTTTGTCTATGAAAGCGACAAACACTAATGGGAGACTGAAAATGAGAAGGCGGTGAGGAACAAACCTCTTTGAAGCGATGCTATGGAGGCTGAGAGCAAAGCTGGAAGGTGCTGGCCTTGTGGACAGGTTTGGGAAGGAATGCTCCCACCCAGAGCCAAGGCAGGAAAGAGCAGAGCAGCCCAGGAATAGAAATAAGAAAGTGGGGTGAGAGCACACAGCAGGTGGGAGGCACAAGATAACACTGGAGAGGTTGGCAGGTCAGGCAAATGCCAGGGTGAAGAGTCTGGGAGAGTTTGGGTTTTGTTTGGGCTACAATGAGGAGTTTTGTCTTTTTTTTTTTTCCCAGACAGAATCTTGCTCTGTCACCCAGGCTGGAATGCAGTAGCACAATCTCGGCTCACTGCAACCTTCGTCTCCCGGGTTCAAGTGATTCTCATGCCTCAGCCTTCTGAGTAGCTGGGATTACAGGCACTTGCCACCATGCCCAGCTAATTCTTGTATTTTTAGTAGAGATGGAGTTTTGCCATGTTAGTCAGGCTGGTATTGAACTCCTGCCCTCAAGGGATCTGCCTGCCTCAGTCTCTCAAAGTTCTGGGATTACAGGCATGAGTCACCGGGCCCAGCCTATGAGGAACCTTTACAGGGTTATAAACTGGGATTACCATTGTTTAGCTTATGTGTTAATCCTTCCAGCTGCTGAGTGGAGGATAGATGGGGGTGAACAGCAGGAGGGGAAACCTGGAGGAAGTTAGCAGGTGACCGCATGAGTCCAGATGAAAGGCGATGGTTTGGACTGGTTCAGCGCAGTGTCACTGGGAAGGAGGAGCTGGATAGATTCAAAATTGATGTGTATAGAAGGAGATGGATCAGAGGGGGTGGGTGAGGAAAGAGGGGCATCACAAAGGATTCCTAATGTTCTGTTTGAGTGATGGAGAAGACTAAGGTGGGGGGAATAGGGGACAGGATTAGGACAAAATTTAAGACTTCTAGGGTTAGTTGACAAAGAAAATTCAACAATGTTGAATGCTGTGAACAACAGCTGAGCACAGGGTTTGAGAAGGCGGAACTCTGGAGCCAGCAAGCTTGAATTTAAATCTTGGCTCTACTAATAACTAGCTCTATTAGTCCATTCTCACACTGCTATAAAGAAACACCTGAGACTGGGTAATTTATAAAGAAAATAGGTTTAATTGGCTCATGGTTCTACAGGCTGTACAGGAAGCATGGCTGGGAGGCTTCAGGAAACTTAAAACCCTGGCAGAAGGTGAGGGGGAAGCAGGCACGTCCCACATGGCTGGAGAAGGAGGAAGACAGAGAAGGGGGAGGAACTACACACTTTTAAACCAGATCTCATGAGCACTTATTCACTATCACAAGAGCAGGGGGAAGTCTGCCCCCCCATCCAATCACCTCCCACTAGGCTCCACCTCCAAGGTGGGGATTACAATTTGACATGAGATTTGGGTGGAGACACAGATCCAAACCATATCACTAGCTGTGTGCCTTTGGGAAAGTTGCTTAACTTCTCTGTGACTTGCTTTTTTCATTTTAAAAATGAGGACAATCTTTGTGTGGTCCTTATGAGAACTGCATGAGTTAATATACATATAAAAAGTGTTTAGAATAGTGCCTGGTACATAGTAAACAACAGCCACCACTTTAGTTATAGTTATTACTAACAACAAACATACACTGAGCACCCTGTCTGCTGGAGGCACCTCTGTCCTGGGTGCAAAGGGACATAGGGATATCAGCTTTACCTTCCAGAGGCTTATGTTCTATGGGAGTAATAAACACAGACTTGTTCATAAAATACAGCTTTAGTTACTCCTTGTTTCAGCCGACGGCCACATTATTACAGAGAAAGAAGAATAACAGGAGTCCAGGAGAAATGTGACATGGGAATCAACCACAAAGACGTCTATATTCATCCGTCGCACATACTTAACTTACAATTCTAAATCTCTATTTGTACGTCAGTAGATGGGATCCCCTTTGGGAACATTTTGAAAATGTCCTTCACCACCAGTTGATTACAAAACTTCTGAAGTGGTTAAAGAATATTTGAAAAGATCAAATTTAAGCATGGAGGCCAGTGAAATTTTGAAAGATATGCCAAAGACCCATTTCGGCATGTGACTATCTGGTCCTCCTCAAAAGGCCTTTACTTGACTGGTCTAGAGCTGCGGGTTTCTACCACATAATTCTGTAAGAGGCAGAAACATTCGGCCTACCCCAATGGGAGAGAGTCGCCAGCCTTTGCCAAAGGGACATTGTAATGGACTTTTTAAAATTTTTTTTTAAAAATACAAACTGCCAGGCACAGTGGCTCATGCCTGTAATCCCAGCACTTTGGGAGGCCAAGGCAGGTGGATCATGAGGTCAGGAGATCGAGACCATCCTGGCTAACACAGTGAAACCCCGTCTCTACTAAAAATACAAAAAATTAGCCGGGTGTGGTGTCATGTGCCTGTGGTCCCAGCTACTCAGGAGGCTGAGGCAGGAGAATCACTTGAACTCGGGAGGCAGAGGTTTCAGTGAGCCGAGATTGCGCCACTGTACTCTAGCCTAGGCGACAGAGACTCCATCTCAAGGAAAAAAAAAAAAAGACAAACCATATACAATAGGCAAGACTAAATAAATATTTCCAGGAGACAATGAACTCAGGTAACCAGTATGATGGTTAAGGTTTTGCTTAATTTGTAAAGTCACTGTAATCTGATAGCAACGATGGACAAAAATCTATTTGATTCCTGCCACTGGTCAAATACATTAGAGAAATGTGCTTACTGGATTCATTTATCATGTGGTTTAAGCTGGTCACTTTAAAGAAAACTCAGCTATGAAACCCATATCTTTCTTTCAAAAGATAAAGCAACAACAATGGCATTATCACACCTTTTAAACATATGAGAGAGGGCCGGGTGCGGTGGCTCACGCCTGTAATCCCAGAACTTTGGGAAGCTGAAGTGAGTGGATCACCTGAGGTCAGGAGTTCGAGACCAGCCTGGCCAACATGGCAAAATCCCACCTCTACTAAAAATACAAAATTGAGCTGCATGTGGTAGCACGCGCCTGTAGTCCCAGCTACTCGGGAGGCTGAGGCAGGAGAATCTCTTGAACTTGGGAGGCGGAGGTTGTAGTGAGCTAAGATCATGCCATTGCACTCCAGCCTGGACAACCAAGTGAGACTCCGTCTCACAAAATAAAATAAAATAAACGTGAGAGAGACCTGCCATGAGAAACTAAAGCTGAGGGATTGATTTGGAAACAGAGAGATTGCTGTTGTACAGTCTGAAATGCATCAGAAGCAGTGATGCTCTTCCTGGAAAAGTGACATTTGTGAAATGAAGATAATACCATTCAAGAAACACTCTAGGTGCTTATTAGGAGAAGATCATGAAACATATACATAAGACTTTAAATCCAGCGTGTTATGTAAGTAAATGTTAAATCAAACTTTGGAGTGGCTCAGTTTCAAACAACTAAATATCGTTGGTGCTTCTGTCCCTTGCCAGCAGTCACAGACACCACATAAGAAGTTCATATGCTCAGGAAAAAAAAAAAAAAAAAAGGTTCTGGACACTGTCAGCCCATCTGTGTGAAGACTAGAGAGGAATCCTTTAAGCTTTCTGAGACAAATAAAAGGCAAGGAATCAAAGGGAAGTGTACACCTCACCATTTATTGGGAAGCAGACTTGGGTAATCTGGCTGAGCCAGTGACAAATAAAAAGTGATTTAATGTAGCATTTCTCAGGCATAGAGAAAGTCTCCAACTCTCAGAGATCTCTGGTGTTGACGTACAATATTTTTATTCCAATAGTATTTAAATGTATGCAAGAATAAAATGAAATATAAATGTATGTGTATAACACGCCAATCAAGACAAATTCACAAATGAAAAACAAAGTAAATTACCAACCCAAGACCACTCAATTGAAGGATATTAATTCAGCCCAATGGATAATGTGGTTTTGTTGAAGCAAAATTGCTCACTCAGAGTTTCAGAGTAGAAAGTTGCAACCCTGGTTCTGGGTCTGCAGTGAATGTTTCTGTATTTGCCTGCAATCGTACCCTTGTGTATAATGTCTGCTGACATACTTATGTAACACAGAATGCTAGGAACATCCTCACAACTTTGTTTCAACAGGATAATCAGACCTCATGTGGCTCCCCAAATTTTGCTGGCAGGTAACACTTGAATGCCTATGGCAGTGAGGCAGAATTTGATAGCCTTGTTACTTTAAGCTAAGGTAGCATGAATGTAGTATTAAAACATCTGCACTAATTATGTATCAGCCTTAAATATTGTTCTCCTTTAAATGCAGAATTTTAAAAAGTTGAACTCTCCAAAGCAGAGCTTTCCAGGGGTGGGGGCTCCGGGGGTGGAGAGATGTGGGTCAAAGGACACAAAATTTCGGTTAGGAGGAGTAAGTTCAAGATCTACTGTGCAATATAATAACTACAGTTAAGACCAGTGTATCATATTCTGGAAAACTGCTAAAAGAATAGATTTTAAGCGTTCTCACCACACACACACAAAATGAATAATACCTATGTCGGTCACGTGCGGTGGCTCATGCGCGTAATCCCAGCACTTTGGGAGGCCGAGGTGGGTGGATCACCTGAGATCAGGGGTTCGAGATCAGCCTGGCCAACATGGCGAAACCCCATCTCTACTAAAAATACAAAAATTACCCAGGCGTGGTGGTGTGTGCTTGTAATCCCAGCTACTCGGGAGGCTGAGACAGGAGAATCGCTTGAACTCGGGAGGCAGAGGTCGCAGTGAGCCGAGATCGTACCATTGCACTCCAGCCTGGGCAACAAGAGCAAAACTCCATCCCCCACCCAAAAAACAAAAACATCAACGTATGTTAATTAACCCAGTTTAGCCCTTCAACAATATATGCATATTTCAAAACAACATTTATATTATATAATTTTTCAATTTTTCAATAAAAATAAATACAATTTAAAAAATCTGCATTATGTATCAATCTTAAATATTGCTGAATTCTTAGACACCATTTTTAATTTTGATATGACACAATTTATATGATAAACTTGGGACCTGATATCTAAAAGACAGGGGTCCATGAAACTGTTAAGATAAGTTACCTAAAACTTGGAAATAAGGCAAAAAGATCACTGTGTCTGCTTTCAAAGTCAAACCCGATCACCGTCTCACAAGCTGGCCTAGAATGTTTCTTAGTGGGACAGGGGTAGTGGACTACCTCCAAGGGCCTGTTTCTCATAAAGTTTTATAGGAATGCAGCCACTTACCACGTTGTTCATGGCAGCTTTTGTGTTGTGGCAACAGAGTGGAGTAACTGTGACAGAGACTGCACGGTCTGCAAAGCCTGAGACGTTTAATAACTGGCCCTTCACAGAAAACGTTTGTACACCCTTATTCTAGGGGATGCTATTTGGGTTGATTTACTATTTGCTATTGATTAGGGATCTGATTCTATAAAGTTAGATGTTAACTTGTAGAAGACTGAGAAATGGCAAGTGCTATCTGTCAGGTAGAAAAGACAAATCGCTAAAGTGATGGTTTCATTGCCCGGAAGGACATGAGCCGGTTCTAGATGTGAGCTAGCAGGCTTCTCTCAACCTTCCTTGTTCTCCCTGAGCCTGCTTCAGCATCCTGCTGGTTCCCTCATCAATCAGCTGCATAAACATTTGGCAGATGCTCACTATAGGTTTATGTGACAGCCATGGTTTTAACTTTCTGAAGTTTGTGCTTTGACATAACTTATTTGTCTACATTTGATTGAAGACATATTTACTGAGCAACTCTGATTGGCTCAGTGACCTACTGGGCCCCTTCTATGTTGCAGAATTATGTTGGATGCTAGGTGGGATACAAGAGTGGATAAGAACTGGAGTTGACAGAAAATAACTCATCCACTCAAATAACTACAATACATCAATACATGTGCTCAGAAATAAATTTGTGTAGTAAAAGTCACAGTTAATTGTAACTGCCTGATTAGTTACAGTTAGTTGCTGTTAGGTGAGATAATGAATACTTAAAGATTTCCTCCTTTCCTTTCTGTAATTTTCTGTAAGGAGCATCTGTTGCTTCTTGTAAAATAAAAAAAAGTGGGGAATTTGATTTTAACTTTTCAAAAATCTCAATCAGGTAAAATCAGGGAATGTCGTTTGGCTTCAGTGGGAGATTAGGGGACAAAGGAAAAATCCAGATAGGGCAGGGGAGCGAGGCTGTAGAGGCCTTGGAAGCCGGGCGGACAAATTTGACCCATCATCTTGGGTAAGAGGGAGCTGCTGTGGCTTTAAGATGGGAAGAAGAGAAAGAGGTAGAAATCTGCTGTGCAATCCAGACCTGAGATGAAGAAGACACGGACCCAGGTGGAGGCAGGGGTGGTGAGGAAGACACAGGTAGTTGAGGAGCTATTTGTAAAGACCTAGAGATGACGAAGCAAAGATGAGCTGGTCGAAAAGGGCACTGACTAGGGGCCCTACAGGGAGTGACAAGGCATCTTCTGGACAAAGTCCAGTGGTGAACTCTGGAAGAAGCCAGCGCATATGATCTGTCTTTGAATCCCTGAGGCCGAGCTTGGTGCCTAGAGCATAGAACTTGCTCAGGATACATGCCCTCGGCTTGAGCAGAAGGGAGGCAAGTTGAGGGTTTTGTCGATGCGGCCTGGAGGCTCTGCACCACAGGAGGTCCACAGCGAGACTGTGAGTGACCCTGTGGGAGAGGACCGTCAAGTGCTTCCCTCCTGGGGTTGCAGAGGAAGCACAACCAAGCCAGGAGTCTGAAGAGGAGCAGCACAAAGACAGAATGGGACTCAGGGAAGTTCTCAGTGCTGGGAACTAAATGACTCTGATTTAAGGAAGGCTGGGTGGTTGAGCATCCAAGGACACAGAGGTAAGCCTGAGAAACAGCCCTGGGTTTGGCATGCAGAAGCCTGCCTGGCTGCATTTGGCATTTATGTATCACTGGTGCGCAACAAATAGTCAATGAATTTGGAGGCTAAAGTGAAGACACATTAGGTGGCCAAGTGACAGAGGGAAGCGATGCTGGTAGGGACATCTTTGGGAAGAGAGGGAGGTTATGAGTGGAGAAGAAGTAAGAAAACTCTTCATGGGTCTGAAAGCCCCAGACAGGGGGTGGCACATGGAAGGCCTAAGTCTCCACCACACATGGGGTGACATCACCTCCATGAACTGCAGGAATCAGGTAGGGAAGGGACTGGGGCTTCAATGTGCAGGTATAGTTCTTCATTTCCACAAAGGCACATGCTCCAAATTAACATCACTGTTTCCTAAGAAGCGTGAAAATGCAAACCAGGTATTTCCTCATGGGTTGGGGGGGCGTTCAGTCAAGACGGAAAGCCACAATGGGCCCTGCTCTCCTCCCTCGAGTCCACAGCTCTCCCTGGCAAGCCCTCGTGGGAGATGCAGATGTAGGACAGGAGAGAGGCGAGCCACTGGTGCAGATGCCCATGCTCTCCAGCATCAGCAGACACATTTCAAAGACTGAATCTTAACCCTGCCACGGCAGAGGGGACGTCACACTATCAGGAAGGTCTGCACCTTTTTATGGTCTAATGAAGTGTAAGACGACAGAATTTACACAACCAGGAGAGACACCAGAAGGGCCCAGCAAGTCTCATCACCCACATGCTGGATTTGTCTGCAGCTCCTGCAGCCACTGGGAGGGGCCATATGTTCTGCATTTCACCAGCTCTTGCAGTGCAATATTTGCTGTCTGGTTTGTGGATGCAAAATGTGCAACCAGGGCAAGCGTAACCTCTAGCTCGCGTGAATCCTGCCGCTTCTGTTTCTGGACCCGAAGACAGAGATCCAGCACCTCCCCTGCTGCTCCTACTCGACTGTGGGTGCCGGGGATCTCTGCCTGCACCTCCGTATGAGGCCGAGTGCCTGGCACACATCCTTGCAAAGCAAATGAACAACCCATTACAAACAGACTCAGTTTTCATCTCAAGGTACGTCTGTGCTTAAACCTGACAATATGCTCTTTCCATTTTATTTTTCTTTAAACCCCACCAAATTTCATGTGTATTTATGAATATACTGTTACTGCCAAATTCCTGGCACTTTATTCATATTTGAAACTCCCAACTGTGGTGAGAAAAGTGAAGAACATTTTTCAAGAGGGGAAGAAATGACTTTTCCCAATATATCAAAAATATGTCCCATTTTATTACCACTATCTGATATCAAAGCGTAAGGAAGGTAGGCTTGAGTGGAAGGTCTGTAGATTCCAGAGATTTCTTTCAGGGAGTCTGTATCTTTTTATGGTGAGCTTTGTGCTTTTGCGGCCCTAGGAATAAGGAATTTAAGTTATGTAGTCAAGTCCTCAGTCTCACTTTAAAACTACCTCCTTACCAGGTTGAAGACCCCAATAAGTTTAGACTAACCACCTGAAGGTTTTGTTTGGGACAATTATCTAGATGATTCAGTAAAGTGTAAGACAAAGTGATTTCAAAGACTCGGACAATGACAGAAGGGTGAGGCAACGCAGCCCTGCTGAAAAATTACCCACCTAATCACCATCAAGATAATCACCATCGAGATAAGCCCACTGAAATGGCCAGTGTTCATTTCAAGTTACACCAACAATCATATCTGCTTGCAGTGCATGAGTCATTTTAGGCGTAATGGCCACCAGCCAATTTCAATGACTGCCCATGACTCAGCCGTATCATCAGGTTCACAGCCCCTTCTGGCCTCCAGTTAATGTGTTGGGATTCTACCACAGAAACGCTCCCAGAAACCTCTGCTCATCAAGCGTCATCAGCCCCATGCGTCATGTGACCCCGTCCGTGGGAAGCTGCTGCTGCTTCCCACAGTGTGTCTCGGACGGTCTTACACATCTAAACAAAACCAAGAATTCATTTTTAGACTTCAGTGAGTTATTTTTTTTTTTTTTACTAAATCAGAGAAAAATAAACATTTAGAATTACAAATGAAATACATATAAAGTTTTTCTACATGTCAGTAATATTTCCTGAAAATGAAACAATAAGGATGCATTCTTTTAAAATAAGTCATCCTATCCCTCTCTCTCTAGCTAATTGAGATCATGCATGACCTCGAGATAGGCATTAAGGTTTGTTCTATTAACAAACATAGACAGTGTGCATCTGATCAAAGCAATGCTTTCTGGTCAAATGATTGACTAATAAAAACAAAATGCCCACTGGCACAAAATACAGCCACTCGATGGGGTCTTCTACACACACCATGATCTATGTATATAGTCCATCAACAGCAGGAAGGACACTGACTTAGATACTAGTTACCAGACCATTACCATCTACGAGATGCTCTTTAATATTCACTGTTCTACTAATCAGAATATTCTATGAATTGGTATTTCACATAACCAGGTGGAACAGGTGCAAGCTGTTAAGGTTGGCAAGAAGTGCAGCTCACACCAGGACCAGATGGGCTGAGGGCACCAGGAGGGAGCAGAAGGGACTCCAGACTTCCTAGGTCTTCAGTTAACTCAGTGGATTTTGTCTTTGAAAACGGAGCAACAGGTTAATAACCATGACATTGATCCCCAAACAGGATAAGATGCCTTCAAGTATGGCCTCAAGGCTCAGGAAGTTTATCCTATATGAAAATGACATTGAATAGCAACCAATACCAATAAAAGCAGGAACATTTGGAAGTTAAGAACCAGAATTTTGGAGTCAGAAAAATCAGCAAGATTCCTGGCTCCATCTCCCACTACTTGGTGAGATCTTGGGCAAGGGATTTGCCTCCCTCAGCCTCAGCATCTTAATCCACAACACCACGATATAATGGTTCCTACACCGTGGAGCTGCCGTGGGATGCCAATAAGATAATGTGTACCAAGAGCTCAGTTATAGTGCCGAGTGAACTCTCCAGGAATGTTAGCTATTTATGGCAAGAGCAACGTCAGCAGCAACAAAGCACCAGATGAGAAGCTCTAAATGGTTCAGAATGTTCAATGGAAAGAGGATTCGCAATAGGTTGGAGTCTCCAAGACTCTAGAGAAAGAGCCCAGGATGTGGTTTGAGATGGACCTTGAAGAGTTGCTAGGACTTAGATTTTGAGTATGTGATGGGGGCAGGGTGATGGTGGTTAAATCAAAGCAACAGAGAAGCTGTAAGCAAAGACACAGATATTGTAAATGCAGATGGAATGTTCTAGAAACAGTAGACCAGTCTGGGCAGGGCATAAGGTTCTCATATGGGAGGTAATAGGAAGTGACCCTAGAAAGGTACAGTTGTCCAGGCTGGAAAAGAGTATGAGCATCAGGCTAAAGTAGTCAGAATTTCTTCCACAGGCAAAATGGCAAAATGGTTATTGAACAATGGAGTGAGAAAAAGGGAACATGTGAGAAAGGATAACATGATGTGTGTCTTCCAAAAAGATATGTTTAACTCCTACTTCCCGGCACCTGTGATGGTGATTTTATTTAAAAATAGGTTCTTTGCAGACATAACCAAGCTAAGTTGAGGTCACATTGGAGTAGTGTGGGCCTTATAAGGTGATGGAAATCTGAACACAGACATGCAGAGAGGAGGCTGCCATGAGATGAAACAGAGATACAGAAGAGACACAGGGAAAAAGGCCAAGTGACAAGGGAGGCAGAGACTGGAGTGATGTTGTCACAAGCCAAAAACACCGGGGAACTCCAGGCAAGCACCAGAAGCTGGAAGAGGCAAACTCCCAGAGCCTTGGGAGGGAATGTGGCCCTGCCAGCAGTCACAAGTCCTGGATTTAGGATTTCTGCCTTCCAGAGCTGTGAGAGACCAAGATTCTGTTGTTTGAAGCCACTCAGTTTGTGATGCTTCATTACGGCAGCCCTGGGAGATGGGGAACTGGCGATGTACAGGGAAGACGTGATGTAGTTACCAGATGAGAGAGTAGTGGTGACAAGGAAAAGAGCTGAGAAGCCGTTCTTAGAGTGGATCGAAGACCTGGAGATACAACGGTGAAATGAAGAAAGAAAAAGGGAAGTGGTAAGAACCCAGAGGGCCAAGGTTCTCCTATTGACAGAAACAAAGACCAGACAGAAACAAAAACAGAGAGGTGTTGGCTCTGAGCAAGACCTTCCACCTTGAGCAGAGGCTTGTCCCAGAGGGAGGCAGCAGGCTAGTTCAACAATGCTGTCGTTCACATAAAGAACATCCAGGGAAAGAGTAGGCGGCCCTTCTTGCAAGGTCAGAGCTCGTCCAGTGGAAAGGCTCTGGAGCTGCAATGCACAGAATGTACAGCACCAGCGCCAGGCCACCTTGTCCACTTCCATCCACTCTTGTCTTCATGCCTTGGCAATGAAAACTTCCAAACATCTCAGTCGACTCTTCTTCCACTGTGGCTGGAGATCCACCCCATGTGGGGAAATTCGACTCCAAAACTTATTCCCATGGGTTTATAGCTATTAGTACCTGTGGAAAACTTTTGCTTTATTTCAAGATCTTTAGAGAAATAAATAGGGCATACCATAATTGTTGGTTAATTTGTTTTCAGTTAATTGATTCCAGATTTCAGCCTTTCTGATTATTACCACTTTTACCTTTTTCAGCCTATCCTTAAATCCACTGAACTGTAATTTTGTATAAATTTAATGACTATCCAATGACATTACGAAGTCTGAAAATCTTGCTTTTTTATCTTGAGGTGTCCTACCCTATAATCCGATGGTTTGAAAAACCCCAAAATGCTCTACTACTTCTCTCTCTCTCTCTCTTCAACCAGAAGAAAATAAAGGTCACTCTGCAGTCAGAGTAATTGCTGCAGTGGATTGAAGATATTTTTAAAAACTTTCTCTCAAAATTACAGATTTAAGACGACAACGAAAGTAAAATTGCAGTTGAACTCCAAAGTAAAAACCTTCAACTAAAAATACAAACTACTCACAACGTGCAATTTTGCCGGGGCCAAGAGGCAAAAAAGCCTTGCATCAACAGAATTCTCATCATCTCTGAGTGTCTACAGAACTCAAGTGACTTCAAGTTGTATAAGTCCCCAGATCACTGCAGGCTCACAGACGTACATGTCTCTGAAATGGCTCTAACATTTTTCCAAAGGTCAAAGCGAGACTCGATCTTTAAACCAGTGGAAGAAAAAAATGTCTCCATTCAAGACTTTTTATTTCACATTGCAATTAAAAATTAAAATTAAAAATTTTCACATATTTGCAGATGGTAGAATACAGGGGAAATTGTGTACAAACTTTCATACGAGTCCCTTTTAACTAGACATCTTTTGTGAAAGTTCAGATGCTCAACTAGTTGTCATCAGGGAAGGAGTAAGGAAGGAAGAGCGAAGTATGGAGACAGCGATGGTCAGGTTTTTAATTCGCTAAAAACCATGAAAAACATTTATTTCTAAACTGAAAGTTTTTTACCTTAATAACTAACCAGAGCATAAATTTTACTTAATCTATAGGGATTGTAGTAGTAATTTCCTATGACAAACCAGAAAGTATTCTTTATTTGACATGCATATTAATATGTCATATGCCTTCCTACTAACATCTATTAGAAAGCATTACAGTCTGAGGGAGAAGAAATAGCTTGGTGCAGTTGTAACTAAAATCATATTTAAGGTAAATATTGCAACAGACGTTTTATTTTATAAAAAGCAAGTATAGTGAAATTCCTGTGTGGAATGGAGGTGCTTCAGCCAAGAAAAATTATGTTTACACATTTCAGATGTTCTTGTTGAATAAATATAGAAGCATAAATATGCAGAAATACAGAAGTCAGGAAGAAAATGATTTGGGCGTAAACTCTATCAAAGCATCAAATACCATTTTACTGAAGAGCTGTTCAATTTTTAGATAAGAAATCATGTTTCACAAACTTACCCTAAATACCCTCTGCTTATGTGATAAGATCTGATCAAATATCTTTTGAGGTACAATTTTCCTTCCTACTCCCACCAATTCTTCAGAAACTGCTTAGCAGAACTATTTAAAAAAATAACTTTCATAACTTTGGGCAATGTGAGGGTGTGACCCACCAAGACCACATATAGCCCAGATCGATGTTGGGAGTGTAGCTATTGGTGATGGACTTCACTCTCTGCAGTAGATGTATTCTTGGAGAAGTCAAGCAAACCAGATTGTGTGTGTGTGTGTGTATGAACCAAACTAAGTCATCTTTTCAATGTCCCCAGGAGTTCCCCCAGGAGTTGAAGGAATTCTGCAACAAATTATTCACGGTAGGAGTTGCTGATGCAAGGCTGCCAGTTGCGAATGCCTTGGCTGCTGACCCCCAGCTCCTATCTCCAGCCCCTGGTTCCTCATGGAGAAGCCACCTCCTACTTCAGAGGCTAGAAATGGAAATCTCCCCTCCCCTGGGAGCTAGCTCCAGTCAATGGATCTGCTGGGAAACTTTCTGGAAACATTTTCTTCCCTAACAAAAAGGGCAGTGCAAGGCAGGAAACATGGCTTCCCTTTCCCCCCCATTAGACATTGTTGGGTGAAGGTGTGATGCTTGGAACTGGAGCTTTCCATCACCTGTGACTAGGAGAAAGCCCAGAGAATTGCAGAAAGGCTGGCCCAGGATGCAGGTGCCGTCAGCTGCTGAATTAGCCTCACCTAGCAGTGTCACCTCTGGGAGACCGCGTCCGTGAGACAGTAAGCTTCTCATTGCTGAGTCACTCTGGGTTGGGTATTCTGTTACATGGAACAGAAAGCAGATTCTCGCTTCACACCCTGTCTTCAAGGCATTTTTCCTCTGGGAAATCCCTCTCATCCCTCAAGGCTTAGGCTATGAGCAACTCAAGGGAGTGCAAATGAAAACGTGGTGCCCTTTGTTCATAAAGTATTAAGAATTTAAAGACGGTGATAGCAGAGCATTAAACCAACCATGGGGCCCTTCTAGGGGTGGGGTCTTGTGTGACCACTTGGATTGTACACTCATGAAGTTGGCCCTATATACTGGCTTATCTTACCTACCAAATGGGTAGCACATTTTTTCTGTAAAAGGCCAGATCACAAATATTATAGGCTTTCCAGGCCACACAGTCTTTGTCACAACTACCCAATTCTGTGCTAAGTAGATTTAGGTAGGATAGAACCCAGCCACAGTCACAAGAATGGGCATGAGAACCACATTTTCCAAGAGTAACCCCAGGTTCTTGGTCAAGGTGGATTGGCTTGGGGACAGGCACCTGAAGGAAGCCAGGCCATCTGGACACCACCTCAAGTCTTTCCAGCAAGTACCTGGGAAAGATGGTACCTTTCCCCTGGAGTTCTATAGCTAATAGTGTGTGATCTGTGGATGCCAATGGCTCTTGTCATCCAGCATAGCAGGAGAACCTGACCAAGAGACAACCAGAGAGCCAGAGCCATGATGACACTCTGAGCCCCTGGATCAGGCCACACCTGAAGCAGGTTGTAGCTTGCTTCCCAGTTATAAGGTGCAAAACCCTTTACCTTTTCTTTTAGCAGTTTGAGTTGGTTTTCTATCACTTACAACCAAAATAATTCTGACTGTATTTTTTTTTTTTAAAAAAACCAAACCCTGTGTACTTTAGGCCAACTTCACTCCTCTTAAGTTAGAATAGCTGAATCACTGGAATATACTTTATATAACACGACAAAAGTCTTAATTTAATGTCAGCAAGAGTTGTAAAACCTAAAATGAAAAATCTTCCAAATCCACTGGCTTATTACCATTTCTTGAAGCTCAGCTCAGCCCATGCCAGCTCAGGATCTGTATGTTTCTTAAACCTGATCTGTCTGTCATGCAGAGCATCCTTCTGAAAGGGATAGGCTTCCACAGGACAAGGGAATGCTTAGCATCAGGTGTCTGAAATATACACTCATTGCAGTTTCCAAAAGTAAAGACAAAACCCAGGCTAAGATATAGAATCTTGTCTCAAATTTTGCAGACTTCTTGTATCTCTGCCCTTGCATTACTTCATGACTCTTTAGTCCCAGACGATGTATAACATCTTACTGTCTGTGAAAGACTGATCAGTATATCCTGGAGATATTTCTTTTCATTGTTTTTCAGTTGATATCTTTTTAAATTTGAGATAGTCTGGTCACATGATTTATTTTATAGCCAAAACATCACTGGTATCTGAATAAATTCTAATAATGTACACTAGTACATACACCCAACCACATAAAAAAATAACACATCATAGTCTAAAAATCTTGGTGGGAAGGCTGTTGTCTGGCTTTCTTAGCTAGACTTCATGTGTCTGGAAAAATGTCTAATTTTTTTTCTAGCACCTAAACAAATTATCTTGTGTATAGCAAAGCTGGGTCTAACCTGAACTCAAATAACTAGACCTCCAAACCCTCTGATGCTGTGTTGTGGTTAAACTTTCTTTATTGAGGGGAAACACATTGTAAGAAAACAACTGCAAGGCAAAATCACTAGTCTAAAGAACTAGCATATGGACATGCACCTTTCTGACCCTTTCTAAAAGTACTTGCTCTACACACCAGAAATTCTGACTCTGAGAGGCTTCAAGATCCTAAATCCCAAAACAATAGACGATTAAAGTATACTCAGGTGGGACACTATTCTGCTTAGTCTAGGGAGACACATGAATCAATTTTGAAAACATTTTCAAACACAAGCATCAAAATAAAAGAGGTGACCCCTTAGCACTCAGGCAAGGAATTAAGTTAATCATAACATCCCATGAGTAAAGAGAAACCCCCAGTCTGCTGCCTCTAGAACATGTGTATTCATATCAAACATTGACAAACATACCACATCTGACTCAAAAAGTACATCTTTTTCTCTTACAGGATGTTTATCTGTATCTGCTAAGACCAAACACTAGGCAATTATAAGATTACCTGGCTGGCAAGTACTAACATTTCCAGAAAGAAACATGCAAGAATCACGCTCTGAGTTCTAAGTATGTTGCAGTAGGAGGGGCTTCTTTCCCCTGACGGCTTTGCAATTCTCTGCAAGCAATGAGGAAGGAAAGTGATATGGTTTGGCTGTGTCCCTACCCAAACGTCATCTTGAGTTGTAGCTCCCTGAATTCCCATGTGTTGTGGCAGGGAGTCAGTGGGAGGTAACTGAACCATGGCGACAGGTCTTTCCCTTGCTGTTCTCCCGACAGTGAGTAAGTCTCACAAGATCTGATGGTTTTCTAAAGGGGAGTTTCCCTGCACAAGTTCTCTCTTCTCTTGTCTGCTGCCATGTGAGATGTGCCTTTCACCGTCTGCCATGATTGTGTGGTCTCCCCAGGCATGTGGAACTGTGAGTTTATTAAATTTCTTTTGTAAATTGTCCAGTCTTGGGTTTGTCTTCATCAGCAGCGTGAAAACGGACTAATACAGAAAGCAAGGGTAAAGAACATAAACTAGAAGTCACTTCAGATGAACATCCTGAGATCGTAGATGAGAAAGCTTGGGGAAACAATGGAATGGGGAGACAGGACACAGAAAAGGGAAAGAGGTTTATTGTGCCTCATTGGCAGAATGCAATGGCTCCCAACATATTAGTAGAGTTGCCATACTTTTGATTTCATCACTAAGAAATGATCGTGCATTGGGATCTTTTCTTATAATCTTAGCAATGCTATAGTGCAAAGTATGCAAGCTATTATAATCCAGGTCTGATATTTTATGTGAAACCACACTAAAATGATCATTTAAGAGAACATTCTCAAAGAGTGCTCAATATACATCTGTGCAATTCCAATGTTATTTTCTCAGTTTCGAAATGGTATTAGTATTGAGGACTCTGCCCAGGACCTTGTCTGTTACTAATAAGTTCAATATAAAATATGATTGCTTCTGCTCCAATTATACTGACTCATATAGCAATTGGTTACTAAAATATAACTGCTTTTGTGGCTAATATTTTTGTAGAACTTTCAAAGTTTATATTATTCAAGATTACTTGCTGATACTAAGAAGATTACAGCTGCTGTTTATTTAAATGGTTGCTCAAACACTAATATTCTTCCAGATTCTTGTTCCACTCATCTCCTTGTCATCATCTCTCAGGAATTAGAGATTAAATTCCAGAATATATTGTTGATAAGATTACAAAAATACACAGAAACCCTTACATGTTTCAATATGAAAAACACTAAAAGGAAAAAATAGTAGACAGCCAGCCTTGCAAGGAACATATTTCAATGATTTCTGTAATTTTTTTCTGATAATTTACATTTTGAATAAAGAAAGTTATTATTCACAGAATTAGATTTTATGTAGGGGATTATATCGGTTTTCAAACTCTGTGTTTCTTGATGTGGGATTTATGCTGCTCTGATACAGGAAATACTTCCATCAGCTGACTGAGATAAGAGAAAGAATTCCCTGGGAGATTTAAAGAAGCCACCATAAAAGGTCCTTAGTTTAAATCAGTGGTTCTTAATGCGGCATGGGGTGATTTTGTGCCCCAGCCCCACCCAGGGGACATTGGCAATGTCTGCAGATACTTTTGATTGTCACAATCAGGGGAGCAGACTGCGGGCAGAGAACAGGGATGCTGCTGAACATCCTACAATGCCCAGTGCAACCCCCCACAACAAAGAATTATCCCCTCCTCTGCAAGAGTCAATAGGGCTGAGGGTAAGAAACCTGTTCCAGCTTCATCAGACACTGGTTCTTGGTTGGTCAGATGGCTTTCAGAGCTCTTGAAAATTCACATGCAATTGTGCACAAGCACAAATAAATGTGGGAGGCACAGGATAGGCACACCACACATATATTTCTTAATGAAATAAAGGTAAAGAAAAATAAATAAAAGTAGGATTTATCTTTACTTTTCAGTGGCAGCTGACTGGCCATCAGGAAATCTATGACATGCTCATTGGGGGATAGAATCTACACTCCAAAATTCAGGTAGAAGAGAATGGAAACTCACAACACAGGGAGACTGAGCAGAAACAGAATCATCAGGTAACCTGATTAAAATGATCATTTGACACTTGTAGGGAAATGCTATGAAACCCAATGGAGTGAGTACACTTCTTTAAATCACATCCATCAGAAACTCTTACACTGCAGGATAGAAAGGAGAAAAAAGAAAGTTTTTTTTCCTGTTACCACCCACATCTTTCTGGTGATCACATCCCCTAGCCTATACAAATTGAGCTTTTTCCTCAGTTATGTGCCAACTTCTTGTCGTAAGAATGTTCTCTGAGAATTGTCAAATGGCAGGACATTTCTTTTCAGAATTAATGAAACTTTTCTATTACTCATTATCCTGCTGTCAAAATTGAGACCAGCAAGACAGCAATGAAAATCAGAAATCTAAAAGAAAGAAGAACGTTGTCAAGTCACTGTTGGGAATTTTGGCAGCAAGCCAAAGCCCTATCAACGTAGGAGGGATGTTTTCATCTTCTAATTGCTTCTTATGGCTACTTCCAGAAAATGTAGACTGCTCACACCTTGATGAAAAGGGGTAAAAAGCTAATGCAGCTTCTGAAAACTTTATTATTGTAGCATTCCTGGGTATAAGTTTTTTAGACACCTCTATAAAATTCTGTTGGATATGTAAATTGTTTCAAACTGATAAAAATGCCTAACAATTACCTGATCCATAGTGCTGTTCCTTTCTCGTCTTGGTAGGAAAGACAAAACTGTCTCAAGCAGAGATTACTCTTTAGAATTTATAAGGATAATTGATGGTGAGAAAAATAAATCACTGGGGTGTCCTATTTTCACACAGAATTTATTAGAATTTGTCCTAATAACTGTAACATGATTTGTCACAGCTTTGATGGTGACAAACACAGGAGTCAGATTTTACAAACTCTGTTGAGTTTAAGGTAATGATCACATGATGGTAGAAATAATCCAAATATTTCAGCTGCATTCTGTCAACAGCTATCTTTAGATATAAAAAGTTTTCAGAAAGAGGGTGACAAAACAAGGCCTATATTGTTATCCTGAATGCAGGTTTTAAGCCACAGAGGATCCAAGAAAAATATTTTGTAAAACAAGAAGTTCTTTACTTTTCCTTTACCATAACTCCCAAGCCTATGAACACTAAGTTCAATAGCAGAACACGACGCAATAGATTTAGAGGTCTGGACCCATGAAAAGCTCAAAAGATAGCTGATTATCCTAGCTAGCACACAACTTCACTGGGAATAGTCTACTAGTGATCACTCCTCATGTGTAACTTATTCTCCTTGATCACTGTATTAATGCAGACTCACATAACTACATCTTGGGATCCTCTGGGTACTACGTTAACTCTCCGGCTTGGTTTTTGGACTTTGCGGATGCAACACTCAACTCGATGACTGAATCTCGAGGGCTGGGTTGACCCAGAGGTGGGGCTTTTCTGGACATTAAGGGAGGCTGACAGGGCAGGGGCAAGGCTGTGAGAAGTCTGGCAGACAGGGAAGTCATAGAAAGGTTATGAGGGGCATTTACGGGTGGCTTCCAGGTAGGTGGCACTTTGGTCCCTGTTTTCTGCCAGTGTCCTCCATATTTTCCTTTGAATAATTGCCTTTTTCCTATTTTCAATCTTTGTCCTGTGGTGGAGTTGACTCCACCAAGGGTGGGGTCTTGGTGCCACTCAGGCCACTGTGGTGTAAGGAGCTTCCTCTCTCTTCCTCTGTTTGGGGCTGTGGTATTACAGCGTGAGGAATAGCAGCTGCTGTCGCCATTTACAACCACAGGGTGTGCACACGGGTGGCTGGAGGTGATGCCATAGAAAGAATGAAGGTAGAGCTTCCCTTCAGGGCACTCCCTGTCCAGGTGTACAGAACCCATCATTGAGATATCAAATAGCTGCATCAAAACTTGCCTGAAGTGTGTTTGTTCCCATTCCTTTGCCAAACGGAGCTAGCCAGGCGGCATACCCCACCCTCCTGGGCTCTGCAATTGGTCCTCAAAAGCTGGGTGCTTCACTTAAGTTCTTTCAGTGGTTGCCAAGGACATTGGGAAAGAGAGTTCACATATTCTCAAAGGAGAAAGACCATAAAAACCATGGGATCCTGGACCTGCCAGTAGTCATCTCTGCCTCCTGGACCATGTGATCCTGGACCCACCAGTAGCCATCTCTGCCTTCTGGATCATGTGATTCTGAACCCACTAATAGCCATTTCTGCTTCCTGAACCATGTGATCCTGGACCTGCCAATAGTCATCTCTGCCGCCTGGACCATGTGATCCCGAACCCGCCAATAGTCATCTCTGCCTCCTGGACCATGTGATGCTGGACCTGCCAACAGTTATCTCTGCTTCCTGTGGACAGATCCAGACAGATAATGAAAACACCTGCAGAGGGAAGTACAGTAGAATGAGGGAGACCACACGAGTTGATAAACACCCTCTGTGCTTATTTTGAGTTGGGTTTTCTGTTACGTGAAACAAATGTGTCCAAATAATGTGCTTAGACTGGAGCAGTTGTGAAGTCCAGAGTAGGAGGAAGAATGTGGGTGATGGGGAGGGAATAAGGACTTACGTGGGGTTTCATCATTGCCTGGAAAGGTTGTGAGTTTAGGTCTTGTTCACTCCCAGGCATGAATGCTGTGCAGCTCAACAGCCTGGCTGTGCATTGCCTTGCCAGGTACTGCACTGGCAATTAAGATTCAGGGGCAGACTCCCACTTTCCAAATGAGGATTTTCTCCCCTTTTATGCATACTCATTCACAAACTCCAAAAAAAGTTTCATATATAGATGTGAAAATTCAACCTGGGTAAGGTGCCCATATTGAATCATCACAGCTGGGGTTAATTATAATTTTGCAATAAGAATGATTTGTTCTAATAATGATCGTGATGCTATCATTTTCCAAGTGACCAAATTCTACTGATTTTATCTTGAACCAAGGAATAAAACGTATATTCTAAATGTATCCTGCCCCTCAGCTTTGTGAAAAAACTAAGATGTACTTATCTTGATTAAACATTGGTTCATCTTTTGGTAACTATCTTGAAAAGCAAATAAAACTTGATGGAGAGTTAAGCAGCAGTTCTTCATTCCTCTTTTTTATTTTATTTTATTTTACTTTATTTTATTTTATTTGGGTCAATCCATTCTATTCTTCCATATATGAAGAAAACTGGGCTATCTTGGTTTCTCAGTCTTGTCTTGCTAATCTAATTTTATCATCTTTAGCCACTGACACAGGTATCTCTTAAGTATGAGCATTTGAATTCTTCTGAATTTAATTAAAAGAGCAGTTTGATTATGGAGAGATGGATTCTCTTCAAATTTGCTATCATAGTAAGCTAAGACTTTTTATTCCTCATTATGATTAAATGCTTAAGAATGTGTTTGGACTCCTGAGCTTGGTCCTGCCACCTGCCTTTTGTGCATTCTCTCTCATGCAGTTAGAGTAACTTTTTTTTTTTTAATAACAGCATTATTGAGATATGCTTCACACACCATAAAACACAGGCTTTGAACGCATATAATTTGGTGGTTTTTACTACATTCACAGAATTGTGGGAGGGATCTTTAGTAAGTGTACCCCCACCCTTCAGAGCCTTCCAAGAACTCTACAAGATTCACATTTGGTTCACAATTTTTTTCCTGTTGTATCTAGCACAGTGTTGAGCAGATAATAGGTGCTCAATAAATACTTGTAGAAGGAATGTACCCATTATTTTAGGAGAGGGCTTAGCTGCAGGATCTACTAAATATAGTAACCTCATTTGTGTTCTGGCAAAAGCATCATAAACCAGAATTTTATAAATAATAAAATGCTATAGGTTATCTGTTTTCACTTGACAACATATATTTAGATCATCCATGAGGTGATGTGCATATGCTTCATTCTTTAGATAGAACACACTCGTTTTATCTAATTTCAGCCTAAGAAATTTCAGAGATGATCCCCAGATTATGTGCCAGAAGGAATCTGTTGAACAATTTTTAATTGAGTGTTTTAGCAAGAGAAGCAGGAAAACAAGAAGCTAATAATTGATCAAACATTTGTTTCCAATGGAACTCTTTGAAATTATAGGCTAGAATTTGCCAACTTGTTGAAATAAATAAGCCACCCACTGAATACACCCGAAACCACTTTCTTTATGAGGGTTGCAGAACAATTTTGGGGTATAAAAATATGTACAGGCTAAATTACCCACCAACACAAAACTGAATATTCTTATCCTTAAATTTTCATGTGACTAAAACTAATTACTGTTGTGAGTGAAAATACATATTTTGAAAAGCTCCCAGAGATGCCAAAAGCATTCAGACTGAAGCACCAAGCAGGTGTTTTAACAATGTTCTTGAAAATTTCCCTGCCAAAATGCTAGAATGAACTCTTGCTTGGTTTACCCCTTCAAGCAGGGACCATCTGCTCCTTTGTCCTTCCATAGACATAGCAAAAGCAAATTAAAGCAAATTCCTTCTATTAGAAATCAGCTTTCCAAACTGAGGTGAATTCCAGGCTTAGCAAAGATTTTGCTACCACTCTTTAGAAAATAACATACTGATTACAAAAGTACAATTTTATAACATGACCCAATAAATCACTTCAAAAACCACTAAATGCAATAAGAAGCATCAATAAGAAGCTGGTTAGATGAATGAGGGTTCATTGAACATGTGGCATTCTGTGTGAGCATTAAAACAAGAAGGAAGAAGTATACAGGTACTAAGGAATGATTGTCCGTGGTTGTATGTGCAGAACACCAGATGCAGAATGACAAGGATTATGTGATCACATCCTGGCTCCACCCTTCATTAGCCACGTGAGTTAGCCAAGTCCCTCCCCTCCCTGTTTCTCTATCTGTAAAGTGGGGGAGGGTAAGACTTCCTACCTTGTAGGTTGCTACAAAGTGCTCCTCTGAGATAACATTTATAAAGCACTTAGAATGGTGCCTGACATGTAGTACCTATTATATAAATATTTGCTACTATTCTCATCATCATCATTATGAGCAATAGCAGAACACAGTGTTAATACATGCATGGGCTGTCTCTGTAAATGTATATGAGAGACTGGAAGCAGTGGTTGCCTCTAAAAGATTCTGGAGGGTCTGGGAGTAGGTGGTCAGAGGAAGATTCACTGATTGACAATACCCTTTTGCAGTGATTGAGTTTCTGTTTGCATTTGTTACATGGGGAAAAGCACTAAATTTTTAGAAAATGAAGAAATTGGGCCACTGATGAGAGCAATGTTTTTGAGAAGAGTATCTATGATGTTCATTATGACTCAGCTTGGAGTCCTAGTTAATCACAGGTGGCCATGCACAGACCATTTCTGACTCTAGAATAGCAGCTTTCTGGGATGGGACCCTCGGCCCAGCCCACCTCTCATGCCTGCTGGCTGGATTAGAATGCTACTTGGCTGCTCGCCTCCCAGGCCTCCACGCCTCATCCCTTACCCTCACCTTGGTGGCTCTCATCCACTTGGGAGAGTCAGTCCCTCGCTGGGCCGTTTTCCTGTCCCAAAGCCTTCTCTGACACCGATTTTCCAAAGGCACCTGGTCCAAGCCCCTGGGGCTGGCTTTGGAGGTCCTCTAGCTTGTGTGACCACACCTGTCTGTCCAGGCCAGCCTCCCCATACCCACACTTCCTGCTCACATGTGTGACTTCTGTGAGGGGCACTTAGCTGTGGTTCTGGGTTACCTGGCTCCAAACCAGTTCTGCTCCTGAAGGTATTAGCTGTACGGCCTGGTTGGCCTTTCCCTTTCTGGCACAGGAAGGATAACACTCCTCACCAGCAGTACTGACAGCGGTGGCGGGGGAAGGAGGTACATCCTTGGTGCAGGGACAATCCCATGGTGCGATCCTCTTTCCTCTGGCCTCTCCCTGGCTCTGGCTGCCCTTCCATAACTCAGGGTTTCAATCCATGTCAAATATCTGGGGGAGGCCACAAGACAGGGCCTTCCCCTTGAGGTGTTTGGAGTTCAGCTCAGGGCCCCCTGAAATCACAGCTCATCATAGAATAATTAAGGGCTTAGGTTCTGTGTGGGAATCTGTGAGGGAAGTGTGCTAACCAAGGACTAGGCCATTAGGAAAACCTTTATATAAAAAGCGACACATGATAGGTAAACTGAGGCCAGGAAGAAACTGGAAAGCTGCAGGAGAAGAGAGCAGGCACGGCCATTGGAAGGTGGGAGGGCAGAACTCAATGAGGAAGACAGAGACTCAGTTCAAATGCAACACTCAAGTCTGGGATGAAAAATAAGCCATTTTTCAAAAGCAGAGGGTGTACCAGTGACAATAAATTGTGTATTTGTCACCTCCGGCACCACAACAGCTTTAAGGACTTGTGTAAACAGCACAAAAACTCAGGGGTGTTAGCCAAGGGTCATGGTACTCGCGAATGCATCAATATTTTGACTAGTGAGAGCTCATGCGTTGCCCTTGGTTTCTGGCTGAAGGCTCTATGCTTGCATTCCTTGAAGACATCTGTATTATTGTCATAGCCATGAACCCACCCCAGGGAGGCAGCAAGATCCCCTTTCCCCAAGTCATCTGATTGTGGCCTTTTGTTTTCCCCTTTCGAGGGCTTGCTTTGCCATTTGGTGTTAAAAAGCTTTTACTCACAGCTTGCTTCTTTCAAAACAGTCTGAGAGGTCACAGGGAAGATTGTGAAACTCCCTAAATCACACACGGATGTGCCTTCTGTAGACATGTTTTAGGTCTTCCTGTTAAGGGCCCTAATCCTCACTCCATCCCAGCGGTATTTAAGCGACTACTTTGTGCAAAACACTGTAATGAAATTGGGAAGATAAAGCTTGGCCCTAGCCAATGAGGATGAGCTACAGCCTTTCCTACAACAGCAAAACCCACTTCGAAGTTCAAAGAATTCCCATAAAGATTAAAAAGCAAACTCCAGGCAGGCACAAGTCAGCCCGCTGAGGCTTAGCCATTTGTTTCCCAACTGTTACAGAGCTCGAAAGCTCTCAATTTTGCCCCTGCCAAGATGTATTCCATCAGAGCCTTTACATAAATCACAGCTTGTGATGGATCTGTTGTTTCAGTCTCAAGAAACTGTTAGGTCTGAGTAACTCCAGGAAAAGGGCTTATCCTCCAGGATCATAAATCTTCTCTCCTGACCGTCATGTGAAATGCATCACACTGCTTCAAATGTTCCTTCCGACACATCCTTTATTAATGATGCCTTTGGTTTTGACCATTTGGAATGTTGAATGTGTATCAAAAGCCCAGGGGGCTTCACAGGTCAGGGAGGTGGCCTCCCTCCCTGCCTGGAACTTAGCCAGGCCACCAGGGTGACCCCGGCAGAAGGCCAGAGGACATTACCTTGGGGCCAAACAGAAAATTCCAGATTTTGAAAGATGATCCATGAGGTACCCCCAAAGGGCTTCTCATCCACAGGCACACCCTGAATCTTCAGTTCTTGAGGCCTTTTCCCTATAACTTCCCATGCACTGTGGTTTTGCCTGAAATCCCACGTGACAATTAAGGAGAATATTTTTCTGTTTCTGTTTTCTTGGTGCTCATCTTTCCAACTCTGAGCTCAAGAATCAGGGATGTCAGCAAACAAATCCTGGTACATTAATAAAACAATGTTTAATTAATGTTTAATTAGTAAAACCATGAAAGAATATTTTTTACAATGAAGAAAACTGATTAAGATGAATGCACTTTTATAATAATAACTATAAAAAGGCTCACCATTAGTTACCTAATGAATGTCCTAAATACACCGCAATCTTTGAAAAGATGAACTAAAGTTTACCCAGAAGAGAGCAAAGGTTACTGAGAAAAAATAATCAGTCCCATAGCTTCCTACAAGGAAGAAAAATAAATACCTCAAATTTATGAAAATAGGAAAAGCCTGTGCATTTGGACCTTTTTTTTTTGAGACAGAGTTTTGCTCTTGTTGACCAGGCTGGAGTGCAGTGGCGCGATCTTGGCTCACCGCAACTTCCACCTCTGAGGTTCAAGTGATTCTCCTGCCTCAGCCACCTTAGTAGCTGGGATTACAGGAATGCACCACCATGCCCAGCTAATCTTGTATTTTTAGTAGAGACAGGGTTTCTCCATGTTGGTCAGGCTGGTCTCGAACTCCTGACCTCAGGTAATCCGCCTGCCTTGTCCTCCCAAAGTGCTGGGATTACAGGCGTGAGCCACCGCACAGTTTTGCTCCATGTAAATTATAATATTTTGGCTGGGCATGGTGGTTCATGCCTGTAATCCCAGCACTTTGGGAGGCCAAGGCGGGTGGATCACCTGAGGTCAGAAGTTTGAGACCAGCCTGGCCAACATATAGTGAAACCTCATCTCTACTAAAAAATATGAAAATTAGCCGAGCGTGGTGGCACATGCCTGTAGTCCCAGCTACTTGGGAAGTTGAGGCAGGAGAATTGCTGGAACCCAGGAGACAGAGGTTGTACTGAGCCAAGATCACGTCACTGCACTCCAGCCTGGGTGACAGACCAAGACTCCGTCTCTCAAAAAAAAATTACAACATTTTCTAGTTGGAAATATAAGAAGCTTTTAATTACATCAAAGTATAATGTAAATAAGGATTTTTTGGTACTATGTACTTCAGTCACACTGAGCTGCTAGGAATAACAGTGACATGATTATGATTATAATCATTAATCATTATCAGCAACAAAAGCAAAATACAGTTTTTGAGTGTGTGTGTGTGTGTGTGTGTGGTGTGTGTGTGGTAACCATCATCCACACTGAGATACATTTGGAGTGAGAAGGGACACTATGAATACACATGCCCTGACAATAGGCATAACTTGGGCCATCACAGGTAAACATGGACATGTATCCTTTTACCTATGTTGTTCACCTAACTCCACGTCAACTCACCAAGCTAGGTATTCTTATGCCCATTTTACAGAGGGGGAAACCAAGGCTTGTTCAAGGTCACACAGCTGGTGAATAGAAGAGCTGGGCTTGGAACTGACTGCAATGCACTGACTTTTCTGGGCAGACTCTCAGCCAACAACAGATATGCTGAGGGCATCTTGGTACTTCCTCCCTGCAGGTGCTTGGGTCTGTGAGGTTCCCGAGGCGGAACAGACAGCAAAACCTTCATTCTCTGTGAAAGGGCCTTGGAATAGGTGCTGCAGGAAGGGGAGCATGAAGGTGCCGGACAATGGGGCTGCCTTGCTGGGGCCTCACACATTCATCCCACAGCACTGGCTTCATATTTGCATTATCCGGGTTCAAAGGACATCCAATGTTTGGACACAAATGTGAACCCCAGAAACAAACCCTCTGGAGGCAGAATGTACTGTTCCATCCCAGTTCTCACGTGGCATTAGGATAAGAATGGCAGCTGCCAAATTAGGATCTGTAGAGATGTCCGGGGTTATGATAAACGCGAGTCATTTAGATATTTGTGATAAATATTGATGCCAATGCCTCCCTCCCATCAACTACACAGCTGCATCATGCCTGGCCTCGTGCCTGATGCTTTACAGACATCATGTTGAAGCCTCCCAGGCCTGCAAGGTAACGTTACCCTCAATTTACAGGTGAAGCAAATGAGACAGAGATTGCAGGCAGTAAGTAACAGGGCCAGAATGTGGTGTCAGGCATGGAGAACTTCACAGGTCCCGTGCTTTTCTCTGTAACTGTGCAGCTCACGTGGCTGAGGCTATTTGGAGTTTGCTCTTGGAATGAAAAATAACAAAAACAAAAATCCATTGCTACAACCTCCACAGGATTTATTACCCCAGATGTCATGCCTGACGACGTGTGACCTCTGAGACGAGGGCCTGTTGCAGTCGTCCTTAACTCCTCCAACAGAGGTCCTGGTGACCTGCTTCGGGAGGCTCTGCTCAGATTGAACCGTTGGTGTGGGAGACACATCACCTCAGCACCCCCGCCCCATGCCTTTTCTCCCCATGGGCCAGCAGGGGACCTTTGCTAATCAGGACATGCATTAATCTCATTAGCTATCTGCAACACAGACACCAATGGCCTTTTTCTTTTCTTTAAGATTGGCAGAGCTATAAAATGTCCACATTTTATAGAGAAAAGGAATGTCCATAAATCCAACTGTAAGTGTTACTATGCTATTATATTTTAACAATTCAAAGGTTTCTGTTGAAAATCCTTATAGTTGAACAACCTTAGTTGAATATAATAGTTTATAATTGACATAGATAAGTTGCAATTGTCTAGAAGTCAACTTTTCTCACAAAGTTTAGGTTCTGTGAGACAATGAGTAAATTTAGATGCTGTTTATTAAACCATCCATTTAACGCGTACATTCATTAATGCCACCTATTTAAAGAAACATTTGTTTTTTGGATAGACTTTCCTCTTATTATCAGACAATTCTGGGCAAGTAAAAAACATTGTCAGTTTGCAGGCAAAATAGGAAATGGATTTTCTTCATTGAACTAGACAATCAGTGGGAATCTACCTGAATCACAGTTGTCCAAACAAGGCCACTGGGAACTGGAAATGAGATGGAACCAATGGGGAGACAGGAGCTGGAAAATTCTGGAATCTGCAGTGGTCATAAAGCAGCTCCTTGCCATACCAAGTAGGATGTCTCTGAATCTCAGCAGAGACTCAGTCCTTGTAGGAGGAGGCTGAGAGGTCTCCTTCAGGGATGACGCATGCCCACAGGGCCAGTCAGTCGTTCAGGAGCCTCCACTCTTCAGAGACATGTGTGTGTGTCTGTGCACGGCAATGTGAAATGTGACAAGGGCTTAGTTAACTCTCTGAAGAGCTGGGTCCTTGATTCACGAAAACAATAGTGACAGTAAATATTTGTTGAGTACTTACAAGGTGCCAAGCACCACACAGCACTTTCTGAGGTAGAAGCAAATACTACAGTCCTGTGTATAGCTGGGAGGCAGAGGTCAGGGAATGCAAGGAACTGGCCCAGGGCTTCTCAGCCCTCACCCTTACTGAGGACACTGTGTCATGTTTGTTGTGCCTGGAGAGGAGAGCTGGATAAAACACAGGATGCCTAGTTAAATGTGAATTTCAAATGAAGAAATACAAATCAAAATTCACCCCAAAATCAATTCATTCAAAAATGATTTTTTGTTGTTGTTAAGTATGTCTTGTGTACCATTTGGGACACACTTATAAAAATGATTTTTTTAAATCTGAAATTCAAGTTTCAAAGGGCATCCCATATTTGCATTTGCTAGATACGGCAATCCTTAGTGTCCTCCCTTCTCTGTGACGCTAATGATGGGTTCCAAAGTTATGAATGCCTTGCTTATAAAATAATTGGCTTTGAAAATCTCACCCAACACGAGCAGTTGGAAAGTCTAGGAATAATTGTCACATATTAGGAGCTGCTCCTCCCAGATGCAAATCTGGCAGCATCCGCGTCCCTCTTAGGCAACTTCAGGCCCTTTCTCTGGGGCACCTGTGGGTTCCTAGGATCAGTGCCTTGGAGCAGGGAATCACACATCTCCAGCAGGCCACATGGAGGCCCAGAGGCTTCCAGAACATTCTGATCTCACCCCATTAGGGGATGAAACAAAGCTTCTCCACATCACTGGGGTGCTTGACGGGTGGTTCTCAGGCATGGAAGACTCCAGTTTTGAAGATGATGGAGCAATACAGGAAATGTATGAGGTAGATTTAGAAGAGAAGGAGGCTGGGTGCAGTGGCTCACACTTGTAATCCTAGCATTTTGGGAAGCTGAGGCAGGCAGGTCACTTGAGGTCAGGAGTTCGAGACCAGCCTGGCCAATATGCTGAAACCCCATCTCTACTAAAAATACAAAAATTAGTCAGGTATGGTGGCACATGCCTGTAATCCCAGCTACTCGGCAGGCTGAGGCAGCAGAATCATTTGAACCCGAGAGGTGGAGGTGGAGGTTACAGTGAGCTGAGATTGCACCACTGCACTCCAGCCTGGGTGACAGAGCAAGACTCTGTCTCAAAAAAAAAAAAAAAAAAAAGAAAGAAAAGAAAAAGAAAACAAAAAAGAAAATGAGGCAAAGTCCTGTTGACATTTGGATGTAACATGCACACAAAAGATAAAATAATTATTATTCTCAGGTTACTGACTTGTGGGTGATTTTAATATGTGCCAGTTTCTACTTTTCTAAATAATATTATAACATGTGGACAAGGTTAAAATGCTTAAAAATCTCTTCGCCATCTGTCTTGTCTCTCACTTAAGGAAAAGGAATTTGGCAAGTTGCTACTCATTCATTGTTCGCATCCAACACCGAGGAGACAGAGGTGCTGAAATCTGTCACAGGGGCAAGAAGCAGGTCTGAAATTCAAAGGAACTGGAATCCTCCTTCTCTCAGGAGATCAGACCTTCTCATTCTCCTCAAAGAGCGACAGGGCTGAACCAGGCGCTATGAAACTCTACTATGTTAAAAGAGTAACCAAAGCTGTCACTCATTAAACGTGCCCAATGGTGGTATCTTGAGGCCAATGCTTCCCTCTAAACCACCGAACTGTCCTAGACCCTCAGAACCAGAGTGCCAGGTGAGGTCATAAGAGGTCAATCTCGTTCTGGGCCATCCACTGGCTGTCCATCAGAAGTCCCCCTCTCCAGATGGCTGTCTCCTGAGGTCCTCAGCAGCTGAGTTCGGCCCACTTTGAACTATGCTGCTGCCTACACATCACATGCGATCATAGGCATCACATGGAACCGTGGGCACCGTTCCTCTCTGGAAGGTACTCAGCCACAGGGACTGCTCATAGGTGGCTAACCTCTAGGATTACTCATGGCATATTCTGGGTTTCTGCATAAAGCTTTTGTTTGCAGAGAGGATGCTGGGTTTGAACATCTCTGCAGCACGGCATTACTTCTGTTAAAAAAAAAAAGCACCTCATTCAGGGCAATTTGCCTTTGAGGTCTCACATGAAATTGAATTGGCAGGTTCATAAAACATTGCCCCAGTCCTCACTGTGTTTCTTTGAGAAAATCTGTTAGCCTCTCTGTGGGTCAGTTTCCTCATCTGAAAAACAGGGACAAGGCTCGTGCTTATCTCACTGGGTGGTTGGAGGAAGAGCCCGGCACAGTCTCTGACTCCCAGTGAGTGTTCGGCATACCAGATTTCATTTCTTCTTGCAAAGTGGCATCCCTGGCTTCCTGGTGGCCCCAGAACCAAGCACGCCAGCTGGTCTACGACAGACTCACTGGGGGTCCTTTATTGGCTCCGATCGGCATGCTGATCCGGAAAGTTGCCTAAAGCTTCCATTTGGGGCTCTCATCCTGTGTTTCTGGGTTGTTTTCTAACTGTAAAGGAGACAGGCATCATGGTAGTGACTTCAATTTTCAGGAATGGCTGGTGATAGCAGAGGCTGCTGAGAATCTGCAATTTCACACTTTCATAGATTCAGAGTCAGTAGTTAAAAAGCATCTAGTCTTCCTGTCTCCATATACTCTCTCATCCCAAGCTGCTTTCTGACTCTCCTTAGAGACCTCAGCCTTTATCCAATGCATACTCCAATTTCTTGGGAAATTAGACTTGCAATAGAAAATTTTCCATTGTTTCACACAGGGCCAAGGGAAGAAAGCCTATGTCAGCGGATTCATCATACTTACTAATTGTTCCTGCGTTCCTTGGAGGTTTAGAAAGCACAGCTCTGCCAAATCTACTGAAAATGCTTTATTCAAACATAAAAAATAGTCTTCATTTTGTCTGTCATTTTTCCTATCAATTTATAGTCTATAAGCTTTCACAAGTCCTTCTACTTAGGATACAATTTGGGGAAGATTTTGCTTATAATAAGCCTAATTCTAAATAAACTTGTGTAATTTAATCTAGTTGTTTTTGCTTCCTTAATAAGTCTAAAGTATAATGCTCTGATATAGATTCAAATTTGATTTCAAAGAAGTATTTCTCATATTTCAGCTTCTGCCTGTCACATTCTTCTGCTCTCTCAAATCAGCTGAGGTTCTGAGCACCAAGAAGATGAACACTGATTGCGGATGGGTGCCATTTCTCCAAGGAAATTATTCTGTTGTCTGCCTTTGACATACATAACACACAATAAAATGAAGAACAACCCTCTATTTTAAATGCCCTTGAATGCTTGAGCTGAGAGCCTAATAGGTATCTATACACAATTTTTAAAAGGCCACAACTCAAATTTGAGAAGGAATTATAAGCAAGCAATGTTGGGAGAATGTCCTCAGCAGCACCTCTCAGCACGTGCTGCTACACTATGAGAAAAGCAGCCCGCGTGGCCCTTCCTCACCACTTCATGGTGCAGGAGGCGGGCTGATGCCAGGCCCAGGGACAGACACATGACGGGCAGAAGCACCGTGGCATGAAAGAAAATTCTCCAAGGTCTTTGGTCACAATTACTGAGCCCCAGCAGCAACACTCCAGTTGCCGGAGGGAAGGGAAAGCTGCGTTGGGCATGACTGCTTTGGTGCCTGGACCTGTGCTTTATGTGAGGCCAATGCTGATATTCCTACCCTGGTACTAAACCAGCTAGAGCCATCCCAGCATCCCTGGGGGTTGGTACCCAGACTTATAGATGAGGAAACTGCTATGTAAGAGATGCTGGATGACTGACCAGGGTAGTACAGCCCATACAATGTGGGACTTGGATTTGAACCCGGCCCTGTCCTCTCAGAGTGGAACTCATGACCCCCACCAGCTAAGGCTGTGGGGCTCCAGACATCTGGACTTCTGGGGAGGGGGCCTGAGGATAGATGTGGGAAAGGCAGCTTCCAGGTGGGTCTCTGGTGTGATATGGAGCTGACTGCCCTCAGAGGAGCCCAGAGAGGGCCTGACTTGGGCCCCCTCCTCCTGTCCTTCCCTCTCTCCGGGGTTAGAACCACCCCCATGTTCAGCTCCTCCATTCTTAGACAGGTCCTACAGGCTCCAGGCCGGGGCCATGCTGGCAAGGGGAGTTCCAGGAGAAAGAAGAGCTCCAGCTGGACACACCTCCAGCTCTGGGCATCTCCTTCCACCAGGGCCCTGTCTTGCCTTCCTGGAGCTGGGAGCTTGCAGCTGTTGGACTCTTCTCCTGGGCCTTTCTGGAGAAGTGGGTTCCCCAGGCAGGAGAGGGAGGAACAAGAACAGGAAGGATGGACGGTGGCTCTTCTGGCTCTTGGAAGGCTCTAGGGGATGGACTCTGGGGGAGGGGGCTGGGGAGGTGCCTGGGTGGTGGTGGGGGTGGTGCATGGCCCTTGTCACGAAGGGAGGGTCCACGGGCATCTTCCCATAATACTGCAGTCTTTAGCCTGTGACTTCACCTGGATCACAACATACCAGCTCCAGAGCCCTTCTGCTTCCTGCCTTCCGTGGCTCACCTTGGCCCTGGATTTCCACAGAGTCAGCCATTGTTACAATGTCAGGTCAAACGTCTGTTGCCACCCAGAAGTAAGCAGGAAGGGACACAGGAGAAGAGCGTGTCTGGAGGCACTCTGCAGCCCTAGCCAGCTGTTTCATGGAGGACCGCATGCAGGTGCGGCAGCAGGAGAGGAGGGAGCAATTACTTGGGAAAGGCGGACATCAGGGAAGCATCAGGGCCAAGCTAGTCCCGCCACCCTCCTCCTCTACATGAACAGCTTTGGTTGTCAGTCACAGATACTGCTCCTGTCACCTCTGAGTCAGGTTTGGGAGTGAGAAGCAGCTCTTTAGAAAGGGGGCACCCCCAGAACAGGGCGGGGTCCTCTGAGCCCACTGTTTCGACTGCTTTCAGAGGAGGCTGTCCTGGTGGCAGAGGGGCGAGAAGGCTTTTTCAGGGATGAAAAACATTCCTGACCATTTGTACCACATACACCTCTGCCCGATCCCTGGAAAGGGTGGCCAGGAGCTGGTTGCCTTTGCTAAAGCACCACGTATATGTTTTCTGTTGTGTCTCAAGATTCAAAGCGAGGAGGTAAAAGGGAAATAATGAGAAAGGAGTTATTTAAAAATATGCCACACACTCAGGGAGTCAGAGTTTGAAAGCTGAATGCCCTCTGCAAAGTTTCCTCGTGAAGTGTTCCCATTTTGCAGGTGAGGAAACACGCCCAGAGGAGTAAAGAAACCTGCGTGGGATCGCACAGCAATTAGTGTAGGGGCAGCGCCAGAACTTCCGTCATCCAAGTGTGATCCCGCCTGATCATTTGGAAAATCGGTCTCTTTGAGCCACGAGCCTGACTGCATAAGTGGGCGGAGGTATGCGTGTGTTCATGTTTCACACGTGGGACTGGAAAGGAAGCATGTGTTCAGGCTGCAAAATGAGGGCAAGAGGGGCCTGGATTCCCTTTCACAAAGCAGTGAAAGCACTCCAATTACCAGCTGGAACTTCAGCACAAACCACGTTCAGCTTTTATCACCAAAATAAGCAAAAGACTTCAGTCTGAACCACAGCTCACAGAACTGTGGCTGGGAACATTGCTCCTCTCTGACCTTCCTGGAACTGCAACTGGGAATTCCTGGAGTCACAACACAACCCTTACAATGATGTTACGACAGGATGTAAGAGCCCGGAGAGTGGTAACTCCAGTCTCCCTTCCAAATGGAACAAAGTCGAAGCCTTTCATAGCTTTAACAGAAATGGGAGTGTGGAGCAAAGTTTATCAAACATGAAATGGGCATCTGGGGTTCAACTTGAGTACCCTCAAAGGGCAGCAGGGACAGGCATCTTATGGGGGAACAGCTGCAGACCTAAGATGCCTGGCACAGACTGCCCATGCATGCCAGGATGGTGCTCTGGGCACATGGTACAGATGGGTTAAAGGTGATGGCCCAGCAGGCGCCCTGCATCATCCCTGGGGAAAAGGGGTGGTGGCGGGTGGGGGGGGCGGCAGGGGGAGGTGAGGCAGGGTGAGAGTGCTGTTCTTTCAGCCAGTGGATGTCAGCCTGAGCAAATCTCTCCAGGAGAGAATCAGAACCATGTGCAAAGAATGCATGAGTTCAGGAGTGGGAATAAGAGGAGAAGCTGGGTGGGCATGGGCATGGCTGGTGGGCATGGGCATGACTGGTGGGCACATGCCTCGCCTGGTGAGGAGCTTCTGTGTGGAGGGGATGCATGTGCAGCCCTGCGTTGGCAAGTGATGTGAAGGCAACATGGGCATGGCTGACATGCATGCAGTGGTGGCACTGCTCCAGAACCACATGTCATTACAAGAGGACTGGGATTGGGCTGTCAACTCTGATGGGCCTGAGCCTGAATGCTGGCTCTGTCTCCAGCCAGCTGAGGGGCCTTAGGCAAGACTTAATTTTTCATACCTGCAAATTAAGATTAATAATTATACCTCCCATTCAAGTTTGTTGTGAAGGCTAAATGAGAAAAATGCATGTAGAGAGCTTGGCTTGTAGTAAATGTTCAGTAATTGAGGACAGGAGCCAAAATTTATTGAGGGATTACTATGTGCCAGGCTCTTTACCAGGTGCCAGGACACAGAATAATGATGACTGACTCAGTTACGGCCTCAGAGCTTATGGCCTGAAGAACTAAGGCAGGTTTGCAAACTGCACTAAATTTCTGGGTGGAAATATGAACATATCATATACTGGTCAAGTGAACCAATTCCTGTTTTTCTCTCTGTTCTCCTTGATGCTTGTTCTCTGAAAATAACTGCTTATCCTACAGCAGATTCAACAATAACGTTTCTATGAAGATAAGTGTTTCCTGCTACCACCAGCATTGCCACCATCACTACCATCAATACTTGACCCATCACCACCATTACTATTGTTATCACCATCATCACCACCACCATTACCATCAACATCACCATCATTATCACCATTGTCACTACCGTCACCATTATCATAATCACCATATCACCATTATCATCATCACCATCATCACTAACACCAGCACCATCACCGTCATGCCCACCACTATCACCATGATTACATCATCACCATCACCATCATTACCATCATCGTCGTCACCATCATCACCATCATCATTGCCATCAGCACTGTGATCATAACCACATCACCGCTGTTATCATCATTATCTTCACTATGCCACCATCACCATTATCTCTTCATCATCATCTTCATGCACATTATGAAGCACTTACTATCTGCCAGGCCCTTTGTTAAGCCCCCTACTACATAGACTATCTCTTTGACGTTCAAGTAGCAGCCTCTTCATGACAGCATGGGCCAGAAGCAGGTACGTCACCCAGGAGCTTGTCAGAAACACAAATTCTCAGGCCCCACCAGACCCACCGATTCAGAATCTGCCTGTCAGCGTTATCCCCAGTGCTTTGCAGGCATGCTCATGTTTCAGAAGCCCTGGCTCAGATAAGAAGATGGCGTTCTGGACGGCACCGTGTCTCAGCAAAAAGTGACTGCTTCGGAGAGAGTACTCTAGCACCTTTCTCTTTCCCCTCCTTTTCCTTCCCAGGGACCCACTGAACAATCCTTCTGACAACCTCACTAGGCCAAGAAAACAAAGAGGCAGAAAAAAATGGCACTATTTTTGTGAGGTGGAGAGACAGCTGGGAGTGGAGAGGACAGTGAGGAGGGAGCTGAGTCATCAGAGATGGTGGGCTGGCAGCTCCCCGCCAAGAGCCATGCCCTTCATACCATTCATAGCCTGGAGTCCCTAGGGAGGAGACAGGGGGACCTTCCTGTGATGATTCCCCTGAATCAGGGTATGTCTGGGTGGAGACAAGCTTCCAGAAGCCAGGAGAGGGAGGAGCAGCCAAGGACGGCCTCAGACACTGCCAGTCCTCACTTGAAAGCAGAGAGGACACCTGACAGGGAAGCCTGCACTCCTCAACACTGCTTAGGTTCTGGAATGAAAATCAAGTCCCACTGACAAATCAACATTTTCTGAAAGTTGGCAAAGTCACAAGCGTGACCCCCAATATGCCAACAAATAATCGGTATTAACAGAGGCTTAACACTTGGCATGTAAGAGTTTTTGATCCATAAAGTGCATTCTAAGATATTTTTTCGCCATTCCACGTCTATTTAATGCATGATTCTAAGAGATCATTTCATATGAGACCAAGGACTAGGCGCTGAAAGAACAGAAGTGAAACAGATTTTCAAAAAGTAACTTCAAATATACAATGTTGGGCTCAGGATTTAATTTTTATAAAACCCTAAGAAGGTTTAGTTGTATTTTTAAACATATGTTTTTTTGAAATACTTAAATAAAAAACATCCTACTCATAAGTCTATTTCATACTAGAATGAAACCAGATAATTAGAAATCATGTTTCTAGTAGGGTATTTTTACACTGTGGAAATATAAGACAATTTCCTACTAAATGAAACACTTGGTTGCAAATATTTGTCCTTCCTCCTGGAGCTTTGAAGTTCTGATTATCAGGAGGAAGGGGTGGACTTTAAATTCATCTTTCTGCCCCCAAACCGTGATCTGCAGTAGACCTGGGCCAGGACTCCCACCCACGTAGCTGAAGCTTCTGCGATGTTCAATCCTTCTCTTTTCTTTAAATAAAAGTGGCTGTTTTCTTTGCAAGGATAAAACAAACCAAATGTAAATCCAGTGATTACATGGAGTAAGATTTTATAGATTACTTTTAAGGAAAAAAAAATCTTATTGGCAGTGCGTACAAGGGTTGCCAGACAATATAAAATCAACTGGTATGGAAAGAAAGAAAATCCAATACCTTTTTGTGGTTCCCCTGTTTGCCAGGAAAAGAACAAAACAAAACAGAAAAACCTGAGATGACCACGCTAATGGAAACACTTTTTCAGGGAGCCAGGGGATTTCCTTACTCAAGTGATCACATGGGCAGATGCCCTCAGAGCCTCCCCTTCCCAGGAGGCGGGCAGGGGCTTCCGGTGGAGGGAGAGGAATCCAGGAGGAGAAATATTATTAATTGGCCTGAAGGAAATTTGCCTTTTGAGAAAAAGCCTGTAGGAACCAAATTCCAGTCCTGTTCGATTCCAATTCTGGGTTTGTCTGGGCATGGCAGTTTGGAGGATAAATTATGTTTGATGCATTTGAAAACTTTCATTCATTGTAATGGCTGCATAATTGTAAGAGTCTTTTAAAATTGTTTTTAGAATTAAAAAAGTTATATATATTAACTTGAGAACATTATAAAGAAGAAATTTCAAGTCTCCAGTAAAACACCCTAGAAAATATTAATTAGCATTGAATGTATCTATTTCCTTCCATTCTTTCCCTATACATGTGTATTCTCTCCCTCTTCCTCTTCCTTCCCCTCTCCTTCTCCCCCTCTCTTCCTCTTTCCCCCTACTCTCTCCCTCCCGTCCTATTGTCCTTATCTCTCCCGCTTCCTTCCCTACCTTCCACTCGCCCTTTCTCCTTCCTCCAGTTGCAAACCTCACTTTTCCTTTAGGAGCCCCCTCTTGCTCTGTTCATGGCTGGGGTTCAGGTGGAGCTTTGCCCCGTATTCCAGTAAATGCTCCGTATTCCAGTAAAGGCATGATTGTTAATCTCTTATTGATGTCATGCTTCTGTGCTTTCTATTGAAGACTCTCAAGGCCCTCGTGACCTGGCTGCTGCCGCACTCCATTATCCCACATGCAGGTGCCCAACGGGTTGTGTTTCTCCAGCACTGTTTTGCCCTTAATGTGTCAGTCCACATCCTTGGTTTGGCCAATTCCTGCCAACCCTTTATATGTGGCTAATGCTTACTGATCCCTCCATTTCAGCTGAGCTGCAACTTCCTCCAGGAAGCCTTCTCGTGGTACTCTCCTTTCCCGTCTTACCAAGCCCAGGGCAAGTTCCTTTTCTGTGTGATCTTCCAGCCCCCAAAGCACTCATGGCATTGGGTTCTTATGACCAAATTACATATCTGTACCTCAGATGCAGGGTATACTCGTAGAGGGGTCAGGGACTGGATCTGTTTCTACCCGCCCCTCACACCTTATATTGCCTGCACCTAACACTGCTCCTGGCACTTAACTGATGTTCAATACAACATCTTGAATGCCTATCATGACCATACTGCAATGAATATACTTTTGCATATGCCTTGGGATACACCATACTTTCCTGAGGATAAATCCCTGATGTGAAACTGCTGAGTCGAATGCTGTATGTTTAATATTCTTAATATGTATTTCTCAACTGCTCTACCAAAGGGTGTATCCATTTCCACTCTTCCAAACTGTATAAGAATCCACCCACTTTCCTGAAACCCCATCAACACTGAATTGTAGTTTTTAAAAGCTTTGCCAATCTGATAGACGAAAAATATGACCTCATTTGAATTTTCATTTAAGTATAAATCAATTGGAATGTTTTCCCACATATTCATTAGTCATTTGTACTTTCTTTGTGATTGTCTTAAGCCCTTTGTAAATTCAGTGTGAACGTCTTTTGCTTCCTGATTTGTAAAAGCTCGTTATATATTCACTGTATTTATGCTGCCAATATTTTTTCCATTGTATCATGTGCTCTTTGTCCTTGATTTGGATATTTTAAAAATAAACATTTTTAACTTACAGATAAACTATTGCAGTCTTATCCCTTAGTTTTTTCCCTTTACCTTTATGTTAAGCAAGGACATGCCTTAAATCTAAGGGGATTGTGTCCTATGTAAATTATAAAAGCTTGCACTTTAGAAGGTTATAAGTTCAATTTTAGCAACCAAAAACATTTTATTAAGAACGTAAGACATCAACTTAAAGGGACTTCTTCACTGCATTTTCCTGTAAATGGAAGCATCTTCTGAGTCCCCTGTTGACTTTTGCCTGCCATACACTGTAAATCTATATATATTCTTGTACTTTAATAGCTCTAGTTTAAAAAATGGTTTCTTCAATCTACTAGAGGCTGAGGTTTGCCAGAATAGTACAGTCCACTAAGATTATTTAAAGTTTGTGAGAGACTTATTTACTATATTTTTTTCTCCTTTGTGTTGGATCATTTGGCTTCCTTTTTTCCAGGGTTTTTATAATAACGGTGTCTTCTTTGAAATCTTAGGAGGGAGGAAATAAGGCAACTGAAATAGGAGATTAGTAGGGAAAAAAACACAAACCAAACTACTGGGTCCTTTACACCATACAAATGTCTTAATAATATCTATCTTTTAAGCAAAACTGCCACTGTCCCTAATTCTAGCTACTGCACCATCCATAGCAACTGCACTCCCATGAGTGGTTGTGATGTGCTGCATTTCTTACCTTTCATCCTCTCCTTGCCTTGGCACAGGACTCCTGTCTCTAACACGATGTCACCAAGGCCACCCATTACCCGCTCTGATCACATGGAAGAACCAGTTCTTTTCCTGATCTTATTCTCCCCACATTAGCACAAGGCCAGCCCACCACTCTCTCCTCCTGGCAATGCCTTAGGTCGTGAACTCCCTCCTGCCTCAGAGCAGCTGCTCTCTGCTGGCACCTCCTCCGCTTCCCAGCCTCAGCATGTTGGGCTGTGGAGGAGACTCAAAGGGATGAACGGGATTGGTCCTTGACCCACTGGTCTTCTATGTCTTCTCTCTTTAGGTGACTCAATGTAGATTCTTTTGATCCCCAACTGTTCTTTCTCAGTCCTGAATTCCAGACATAATCAATGGCCTTTCTGACATTTCTACTTGAATGTCCAGCAGACACTGCAAACTTCATATGACTGAAAGGAACTCTGGACATGAGTGTTCCTCATCCCATTGCTTCCTGTAATGGGCTGAATATTGGCCTCCCCAAAGACACACACATCCTAATTCCTGGAACCTGTGAATCTATCACTTCATTTAGCAAAAGGACTTTGCTGATGTCATTACATGAAAGAGCTGGAGATGAAGGAGATGATCTGGGCGGGCCCAATGTAACCACAAAGGTCCTTATAAGAGGCAGGCAGGAGGGTCAGAGTCAGAGAGAGAAATTAGAAGATACCACACTGCTGGCTTTGAAAAAGGAGGATGAGGTCAAGAACCAGGGTATGCAGGCAGCTTCCAGAAGCTAAAAAAGTCAAAGAAATGGGACTTTCCCCAGAGCCTCCAAGAGGAACACAGCCCCACCCACACCTTGGTTGTATCCTAATGAGAATGATTTTGGACTTCTGACCTCCAGAACGGTATGGCAATAAGTCGATGTTGTTTGAAGCCATGAAGTTTGTAGTGATTTTTTTTTAGAGTAGCAAAATAGGAAAGTGACATGTTCACCAGCACCACCAGAAAACCCCACATGGAGCCAAGCAACCTGCTCTCTCTGTTCTCCTCCTTCTCAACTGACACCTGCACTGTCCCCTCATCTTCTCAGGCCAGCATCTCAGATACCAACCTTTCATCAGTCTTTTTCTCTTAGACATCCAATAAACACATCCTCAGCTGGCACATGTGCAGCAAAACGAGTGACTTGTGAAGATGGCCTATTATATAGTTAGGCAGCTATGACTGTAGCCCAGGTGCAAATGATGAGGGTTGGAACTAGACAAATAGTGGTAGGACTATTTGTAAGGAGGAAGATAAGGAATATTAAAAATATTTAGGACATAAATTCCACAGGATGAGGACAAAGAGGAGTGAGTGGATAGGTGGGGTCACTGAGGGAGGCGGAGGAAGGAAGGACAGGGGGCACTAGGGAGTCGGTGGGGAAAGATGTGGCATCTTGGTATGTTTCTGCTACATTTGGGGTGCACGTGGAAGACGTCCAGGCAGAAGAGCATCCCCTGCCACAGCCAGTTCAAGGGCCTGGGGCAGGGCTTTGGGGACAGATGTATGCGGAAGATGTACACTTGGGCTTCATCACTGAAGAGGTGGGAGTTCAAGGATGGGTTCTCACGACACAGGATGTGCAGGAGAAGAACAGCCAAGGGCAGAACCCAGAGAGTACCAGCATTTCAGACCTGAGTGGAGGAGGAACAGTCCGGAAGAGGTGGGAGAGGACCCCTGAGGAGTGATAGAGAGGATGCTAGAAGAGCCTCGTCACAGAACCAGGTGAGGAGAGTGTTAAAGAAGGAGAACCTGAGGGACTGTGCCAGATAGAGTGGAGTCCACATCAAGTCAGTTCCACACAAGGTCCTGCTGGGGGAGGAGGTTGTACAAGTAGCAGTGACGGGGATAAGAACCAGCGGGGACCAGGAGTGGAGAAAGAGAGAGAAAGTTAGAGAGGCACCGCAGGGCCCACATGGTTTGGGTGGGTGGTTGGGGAAAGGAGGCATGGTTTTAAGACTGGTATATGTCATGGGCTGCATGGGAGCTAGGAAGGAGGGAGCGGCTGGAGACAGACACATTCTGCAGGAGACAGGAGGATTGAGTCTGGCTCTCCATAAGCTTCAACCATCTCGTGGGAGCTTTCTGCACTCGTGGGAGTGCTCTGCAATTACTGGACACTTGTAAACCGAATGTTTCTAACAAGGGGACTCCCTCCACTCCCGTATTTTAAGGTGAGTCCCACCTGAATTGGAAATGCGCTTCTCTTACCGTAGGAGCGGTCTTTGATCTACGATAACAGATAAATAAGTAAGTGGCAACTGTGTTTACTTTGCACTTGGTATTTTATGATCTTTCGTACACATAACTTTGTATCCCCTAAGGTTCTATAAAGGAAAAGAGAAGAGATTAAGGAAGGGGCACTATATCATTGTTATCTTTGCGTGTGTATGATGGGAAAATAACCAGGCACCTATTTTACAGTAAAGATAGCATAAGCTGGCTGTAGCTGTACCTCCCAAGGAAAGCAATGAAGAGGCTGATAATACACAGTAGGCGGAGGACAGAAATTCCCAAGCCCATGGGGAGGCACACCACTCCTATACAAAGAAAACCACCAGGCAGAAGTTCAAGCATGTCAAAGAAAAAAGATGGGAAGGAAGGGTACCAAAATGGAATGAGATTCTGTGTCATCTTTTTTTCTCTTGTCTTGCTTGTGCTTATTTTTTACGTAATTATCACGGGCTGCATTTATAATAAGAAAAGCAATAATAGTTACAATTAAAATTGCATATTTTGATAAAAACTCGTAAGTATTCTTTAAGCAGGCATAAAGCAGTTCAGTACTGTTTGTTTGAAAGCCAGTTAGATTCCTGTTGCCAAATCTCAAATATACAAATGCAGATTAACGCTGCATCTAATATCCAAACACAGGCTTAGAAAACAGATCAGTTACGACATTTATAGTTCAACAAGATGACTCCTTTATTACTTCCCATGTGCCTCCTCTGCCCAGTAATGAGCTGGGTACAGAGGAGGATATGAAGAGAGACGTGGTGTAGTATCTAACTCAGAACTTGCCTGCTGAGAAACAGAAACACACAGGCACCCCGATGGTGTCGCCTATGTGGATGCTCAGCCTTGAAAGTGCAGATTTGTATTTCCTTCCATCTGTGTGAGGAGGCGGAGAGGCAAGAATGGTGCTGGGCCAGTGATCTGGAAAACAGGAATAACTCCAAATGGAGGGAGGATGGACAAGGCCAACACTCACCCCAGGCAATAACCAAGGAAAGCCCAACTGCTACCAGTGATGGCTGAGACGCCAAGCAGTTCCCCATCTCAGGGTCGAAGGGGCACTCGAGGGACTAGGACTGGATGAACCCAGGAGGAGGTGGAAGAGTCGGGGGAGCTGGAAAAGGGGTGGAGAGGGTCGTCTCCACATTGCATATGAGGCCAGGCTCCCCACAGGTCGCTGAGTCCAGGCCAGGCCACTGCAGGTTGGGGCCACCCTGGGAGCCCAGGTACCTGCTGCTCTGTGGCATCTGCTTCAGGTGACCCTCAGGAAGCCACCCCCCCAGGGATGGACCTGGCCTGACTGACCGGTGACCACGGCCTTGAGGAAGAGTGGGCTTAGTCACAGGATGAACCTCAGGCCTGGGTGTGTCACAGGAGGCTCCATTGCCTCCAGGCAGCAACACAACAAAAACACAAACGTGGCCACTCCAGAGCAAGAGAGGACACATCTGGAGGACGACAGGAAGAGGTTCTGGGAGTGATGAGAGCCGAGGAGCACGGACCGCTGGGCTCCGAGTCGGGCCCCTGGGTGTGAGTCCTGGCTCTGCCCTCACTGGCCTTCTGGCCTTCCTCAAGGGACTTGAACTTGCTGCAGGAGCGTGTCCACATCTGTGAGGCGGGCTCGAGCTATCTCACGGGGCTGTTGGAAAGGCAGCAGCGGCACATCGTCCAGCCCAGCCACACTCAGCAGATGCCGCCAGGATGCATGTCTCCTTCTCCAGCCTCCTGGTCCCTTTCTGTTCTCCTCCCACTTTCTGCTCCAGATGTCAAGGGAAGAAAGGGTTCCATTGTTTACAAATCTACTTACAAACCATTGGTTTCCAAGAAAAATAGTGTTTGAGTTCGAGGAGAGTGGCAGCGTTAGGAACAAAAGAGTCAAATCGTAGGCCCTGGCAACTGGCTGGGTAAGCAAGAAGCAGGGTGTGGGGGGCACAGGGATCTGGGTCTCTGTGGTAACACACGTAGGAGGGGGTGGCTGTACCATGGGCTGTGCAGGACCTGGCCAGACCAAGGGGCCAGGGGAGCAGAGGTGAGGGCAGCCCAGGGCCTGGCAGACAGGAAGGCAGCGCTGGGCTGGAGAGGGTATCTCAGGCAGGTGCTGAGGCTCTGCCAGGGCTTTGGGTTCCAACCTGAAAAGGACAGGCCACCAGCGTGGAAGGAGGAAGAACACATTTGCGAGTTAGAAGGGAATGTCCTCACTCTGGAGCAAAGAAGTCAGGGGATGCTGGAGCTCAGCCCAGCGAGTGGCCGTAGAGACAAGAAAAGGAAGGTTATGCAAGGTTATCCAGAGCTGTGCCCAGGTGGCATCAACAGGCCTAGTGCCCTGGGAAAAGGCTGGGGCAGACCCTGCAGCTCTCGGGTGTCTGGCTGCTGGGGCCACTGGTCAGATGGAGATGGTAGGGCCTACGATGGGGAAGCCCCCAGGATAAGTGGGGAGCAGGAGAGCAAACCTGTGAGCTCAGGCTGGGATTTGCTGAGTCTCAGATGCGTGTGGGACAGCTGAGTATGGACAGCCTGGTTTCTGGAAATTGTCAGACTGATATGGAACTCCAGATAAATCACAGCCTGGACCACAGATGTGGATACTGCGTGGGAGTGTGTGGAAAGGAAAGAGAGTAGGGAACCGCAGGGGGAGCTGAAGGAGCATTCACAGGAAGGAGCACTCACAGGAAGGAGCACCTGCAGGAAGGAGCACTCACAGGAACACCCATAGGATGGAGCACCCACAGGAAGGAGCACCCACAGGAAGGAGCATCACAGGAAGAAGCACCCACAGGAAAGAGCACTCACAGGAAGGAGCCCATGAAGGAACCAACAGATCTCTGAGGATGGAGAAACTCCTAGGGGCAGCACCCCCAAAGCCAAGAGGCAGGGCTGCCTCCAGGAGGAAGGGGTGACAGGAGCCCTCCACCCTGGGCATGGGCAGGCAGCATGGCATTGCCTGCAGAGAATCTAAAACAATACAGAGTTGAGCAGAAGCCGCCTGGTTTTTATTATCACCGTGCATTGCCCATTCGAAACAACATCAGTGAGAAAGCACTCCTCCCTGCCTGGGCCAGCCTCACCCACAACCCCTCGCCCCATTTCCCCAGACACTTCTGCGTTAATTAACACGTTTTCTAGCACTCTTCAAATAAACGCCCTCATGACACATCTAATTCAGATATTTTCTTTAAAACTGCTGTGTTCCCTTTTCTGGACTATGAGATACATAACTCCTTATTTTATTCTTTGCCTTGGCTGTGAGAACTCTACAGGAATCTTGTGTGTGTTTGCTGGCCTGGCAATTTAAAATTAATTTGAAAATTTTCAAATAATAGGGAGGACTTCTATTATTCTATTCTATTATTCTCAGAAAAATAGAGGGGACTCCCCTATACCCATCACCCCAATTCAACTGTCGTTAACTTGGGGCCAACCTCATTTCATCTATGGCAGCATCCTCTCGCCCTCCCTCTCACTGAATTATTTTGAAGCAAATCCCAGATATCTTCACTGGAAGTACTTCAGCAAAAGTTTTGCTTTAGAACCATTTCTTTTTTTTGCTTTTTTTTTTTGTTTTTTTGAGACGGAGTCTCTTGCTGTCGCCCAGGCTGGAGTGCGTGGCCGGATCTCAGCTCACTGCAAGCTCCGCCTCCCGGGTTCACGCCATTCTCCTGCCTCCGCCTCCCGAGTAGCTGGGACTGCAGGCGCCCGCCACCTCGCCCGCCACCTCGCCTGGCTAGTTTTTTGTATTTTTTTTTTTTTCAGTAGAGACAGGGTTTCACCGTGTTAGCCACGATGGTCTCGATTTCCTGACCTCGTGATCCGCCCGTCTCGGCCTCCCAAAGTGCTGGGATTACAGGCTTGAGCCACCGCGCCCGGCCAGAACCATTTCTTATCTACAATATCTTAATATATTTTTGTCCTCCTCCTTCCCTTTTTCTTTCTACTTGGCTTTCATCTTTATACTGGGCTGTGATCCTTATGATTTTGGATGTGCCACTTCAAATAATATTTGGTTATAGGTAGAACCTAAATAAAAATCATACGTATGTAGCAAAACATCCCTAATCACACGCTGACAATCAACCCATTGCATGTGATGGCCCAGGTTAAGCACTGCACAGCTTCAGAGGCCCCCATTGGAAAGAACGCTAATGTAAATCTTCCCTCCAGCCCTAGAGTGAAGGGGTGTAAAGAGCTTGGGACAAGCTAGGATGACATAAAGATCAAGGCGTGTCATTCTGTGCTCTCAACCGTGCCCAGCACAGTGCACTGAACTCAGGAGTGACACACTGTTTACTGAATTTAGGGATGAATGGTAAGAGAACGGGTGAAAGTGTTGGCCCTGCGATAGTAGGGAAGAAAACAAAGCAAGGGCAACAATTGTTAGCTATGCAAAATAATTATCCAAAGCATTCCTTTAAACAAAGATCATCAAAACGGTTTTATTTGTAAAAGTGCAACTTTCATGCCGTTTTAGGAATACATACATTGTGTAAAATAAGGTCCTTCAAAACTCTTCCTACAATCGTATTTTAAATTAAATCCTGCTCGGGCACGGTGGTTCACGCCTGTAATCCCACCATGTTGTAAGGCCAAGGGGGGTGGATCACCTGAGGTGAGGAGGAGTTCAAGACCAGCCTGGCCAATGTGGTGAAACCCCTTCTCTACTGAAAATGCAAAAATTAGCCAGGCGTGGTGACGCACACCTGTTATCCTAGCTACTGAGAGACTGAGGCAGGAGAATTGCTTGAACCCAGGAGGTGGAGGTGGCAGTGAGCCGAGATCATGCCATTGTACTCAGCCTGGCAGACAAAAGCAAAATTCCATCTCAAACAAACAAACAGGTAAACAAAATTTAATTAATTAATTAAATCCTGAGAGTTTAAGTTCTAAACCCATGTAGTAACCATTTTACTATCTATATGCATCCCCAAACTGCATGTTATGTACTTCAAATATGCCCAATAAAATTTATTTTTAAAAGTCATACATCAAAGAACATATAGACTATTCTAGAAATTAACACAAGAACATGGAATGTAATACCCAGACCAAGAACATGTACAGTATTATGCCTAAATATCGATGTCATTACTTCTTTCAGGCAACAGCTCATAAAATAAATCCATAGTTCTCTGCCAGCTAAGAAGTCACAGGAAACAGAAACTCCCTCAAAATCTTAGCCTGTTTCTGAGGGCAAACCTGAGATTTCATGGGCACTTATTCTGCTCTGCTACATTTTCCCCGGTCTTTCTTTTTTATAAAGAAGATTTGCTTCAGAGGCTATGCAGACAAATGCATTATTCATAGAGAAAGAGATAAAAGAGAGAAGGTTTCAGGGACTGAAATAGTTAGGCCTCAGGTTCTATGAGTTTGATCACATTGACTAAGTAGGCATCTTGGGAGCTGAAATAAACCAAAATTAAGAAGTAAAAATGATGTCAACAAGTTTTTTAGCAGGCAGGAAGGGAGAACCACTTCCAGCAATAATGCCAGTGTTAAAGATTAGCTTTTGATGCTGAACTAATTCAAGTAACACCACATGTACATATAGCTGAACAGTGTTTTCTAGATAACAGGTGGGACATGTAAACTACAGGAATAAAAATTATATAGGAGAAAGAAGCTCATTGTGTTCATGTATCTATAAGAACCAATGTACTACTGGATGAAAGCACAGCATAGAATATCAAGAAGGCATGTGTGGATAAAGCCTTGCCTGTAAGATAGGACATTACAGTGGATTTTTTGTTGAAAATTTCATCAGTCCTACATTTATAACATCTGTTCTTCGATTTTTAACCCTCAACTTTCTGGAGTACTTGCAGGTGTCTAGACCAATGTGCAGCGCAGAGCTTTTGTTCACAGGGGAACAAATCCGATTCTAAAATAGATGGGTATGGGGTAACATTTTCCTTTCAGAAATTAAAGCACACGATATTTATTTAGGTCGTTATTTCATCCAAGTGAAAAGAAAGTCATCTTACGATGGAGAATTACAACAGAATCCTTCACTGTCGGATTTAAGGAGTTATGACATAGTGCACGTTTGCAACTTTTTGATCACAAATCCTAATATTAGACTCTCAAAACCTTGCGAGGTTGAAAGAGAACAATTCACTTCGTTCAGAATTATCTGATTATGTATTCATTATTTTCTGATGGGAATCAAAATTCAGCCCCTTCTAAAGGAAGGCCAGCCTCTCGCCCCATGATGGGCAGGTGGAATCCATATAGTAGGTCCTAGGTGAGCTCTGGTTGGTGGGGCCTCCAAACTGGGGTCTTACACCCAATCACTGGGTGTCCACTGCCATGGCCCCTGCCTTCCTCCCCCATCCTTCTGTGCCAAGCTCAGGCAGCACATCTGCCCTGCTCCGCCCCAAGTTGACTCAGCTCCCTCCTGGCTTACTGTAGCACGCGTCTGTACTGCCCATTGGTGCACGCAGTGCTCAGCAATGAAGTGCTCTGTCCCTTGTGCGATGACCAGCCCGAGGGCAGAGACCTGGCTGAGCACTGTCCTTGCCTCCCACTCAGTGTGTGTATAGCTGAGGACTCTTCACTAGCTGAAGGGGAGCTATACAACCAAGACAGGCACACCCTTTAAAGTATTCATTCCACAGCACTCATTAAGCTCTGGCAACTGTGGCACAGGCGATGCTCTGGGGGGCATCAGCCCCTAGGAGTGTGACAGAAGTCGCACCTGTGCTAATCTGTGCTTTGGCTGGGCCTTGGAGACAAAGTAACAGGAGCAGAATTGGTCCCTGTCAATGGCATTAAGGGTAGTGGGGGAGACCTACATAAAATGAGTAAACACACAAGTGCAGAATCAGAAATGAGGAGATGCAGTTTAAAGGGAAAGAAAGAAAATGCTAGGAAAGACTGAGGGTTAGGCAGGCCTATTTCACACAGGCGGCCAGTTGTGCTCTCAGTATCTGGGCTGAGACCTGAAGGCCGAGAAGGAGCTACCAGGCAGGCCGGAGCTGGAGGCAGAGACTTCCAGGCAGAGCAGAACACAAGTGATCCTGCAGTAGAAGAGATGACATGCTTAAGAACTGAACACATAGCAGTTGGAACTCAGTGAATGAGTGATCTGACCGAAGTCAGAGATGCAGGCCGATAGCAGGGCACGCCAGCCTGGAAGGTCACGGTCACAGGAGATGCCAGGTCATTCTGAGGACAACGCAGAGCCCGCAGGGAGCTCCACTTTTTGTTGTATCACCATCAGGTGTCTATCCTACAGTGAAAGACCTCCCTTCTGCAGCTTGCTATGGTGTAAACCAAACTCCTTGAAATAAAATCTAAAGTGTCATTAAAATGTCATTCAGTAACAGATGAACTAATAAACAAGATGGGGCATGTCCATACTGTCTTAATGGAATGGTTTTCCAGCCATTAAAAGCAATGAAGTTCTGGTACATGCTACAAACAACATGGATGAACCTGAAAACCGTGTAAGTGAGAGGAACTGACACAAGAGGACATGGACTATATAACTGCACTGACATGAGATGTCTAAAAGAGGCCAACCCATAGAGACATAAAGGTGAGCATTTGCCAGATTCAGAAAGATGGGCAAACAGAGAATAGGAAGTGACTTTAACAGGTTTGGGGGTAGTTTTTGGAGAGGATGGAAACGTTCTGAAATTAGATAGTGGTGACAGCTGTACAACATTGTGAATATACCAGAACCCACTGAAACTGTACCCTTTAAAATGGTAAATTTTATGTTATATGAATTATATCTCAATTAGAAGAATCGTAACCAGAAAAATAAAACCGACTTCTAAAAAAATATGTCATTCAGTAAATTGTTTCCTTCAGTCTCAGAAATCATGACTTGTGCTCAAATGGGCAGAATTTCTCTCTGGTCGAGGTCTCTTCCTTCCAATAAGCATTATGCCTCCATTGGGCCAATGTTCAATTTTCTGTTTATAAGACATGTTAAGGCCATCACAAAGCAGGTGTGTTTAAGGCCAGGGCAAACTGAGCCTGAACCCTGATTTGCCATTTAATAGCTTTGTGGCCTGTGGCAAGCTGCGTGAATGCTCTGCACAGTGTCCTCATGTAAAAATGGGGACAAGACTGTTTACAAGAACATCACTGTAAGTATTAGAAATGACATGTGCATGGGATAAATATAAGCAGCAGATACTTAAATGGTGTTATTGGGCCAGGCGCGGTGGCTCACGCCTGTAATACCAGTACTTTGGGAGGCCAAGACGGGCGGATCATGAGGTCAGGAGATCGAGACCATCCTGGCTAACACAGTGAAACCCTGTCTCTACTAAAAATACAAACAAATTAGCCGGGTGTTGTCCCAGCGACTCGGGAGACTGCAGCAGGAGAATGGCGGGAGGCAGAGCTTGCAGTGAGCCGAGATTTGTGCCACTGCACTCCAGCCTGGGTGATAAAGCATGACTCTGTCTCAAAAAGAAAAATAAATAAATAAATAAATAAATAAGGTGTTATTAATAGTGCTATTGATACCTTACAGGGTCCTGACAGTATGTTTTATAAATTAGTACATTTGTAGTTAGTCCATTTTATAAATGCTATTTGGAATTCTCCATGGCAAAGAAAGAGTTAGTGGGGTATACTTTGTGAAACAGAGCTGGTTTTTTTTTTAAAATCCATCTAATAATCATCCCCTGACATACATGTTTGGAATCTTAGACTGATTTCCCCCCATTATATGAGTCAGTCTGCTTGTTTCAATTTATGCTTGCAAAGCCATGTTTCTGAAAAGTTGCATGCAAATCAAATTTTTACAATTCTCATCATATTTTCCCATTGTTCCATATTACAGGCTCAGGGCTGATTTATCTTCATTTGTGATGGATTTCCAGTTGGCAGCAGATCCTAACACTTTAGTTTTCAGCCTCTTTTCTCCCCAGACTCTGTCAAGTTGTAAAAACATACTTTAAAACCCCCTTGACATTTTAAGGAACCCCTAACTTACTATTTTGTAAAATCAGACGTTTATTCCTAAGGCTTTTCTACCAGCAGGGAATAGAGTTGTATTTATGGCTCAGCAGTAAACACTAAACAGGCTTGCTCATTTTCCACTGAAATTCCCCAAAGACTTTCAAAATCAAGGCAAAATGACGGAAAATTAAGAACATGTAAGCAATTCTGGCCCAAGACAGGAGTAGGGAGGTAGTGTCTGAGGGTTACTTCCTTTCCACGAGATTGTGCGAAGGCAGCACTTCGCAGAGCGTGGGCGCCTCCGGGCCCATCCACAGTGGGTCCTCCACAATGCCCCTGACACAGGCTAAGCAAACCCTTTTAATGAAGCCTAATTGTGCTTTATTTGAGTTGGAATAGGTACAGAAGTGCTCTCTCTGAGTTTCTGACACAAATAACAAACACAGCCATGGCCAGGGTCCCAGGCTCCTCAGGATTTCAAGATGTCCACATTTGGGGAGAAGGAAGTGGACACAGGTCTGCCTCCCAGCTCTGGGTTCACTTGGTGAGAAAGAGCTCTTGCTGGCTCTTTCCAGTGCCTGGTTTTGACATCACCAAGGGCTGTGGACTTTTATGATCTCGTATAAGAGAACCTTCTTCCATTCTCCATATTAAAACTGTCCCCTGAAAGGGATATGATCTAGCCAAGGCTATAACACAAGAGACATGTGAATACAAGCCCAAGGGGTGGCCACCCATCCACCCGTATGAAACCAGCAATGACTTCATCCTTTTTCTTTTTCCCTGTAGACACAGTCGCCCTGTCGGCGTGCGCAGAGCAGCTGTGATGGCTGCATCATGTTGCTGGGAGCAGGCCAGCGTTACCATGTTCCTGGGTGTGCAGCTGCTGAGCAGGCAGCACAGAGGCTGCCCTGGTGGCAGGGGACCCTTAGCCTGAGGTTCCTGCCCCAAGTTGCTGATGCCAACAGCCAGCCCTTACCAGATGTCTTGTGTCTGACTCTTGGATGTTGAGGCAGCATAAAAGTGCAATTGATAATAACCATGGATATCAATTTTGAGTGTGTAATTATAACCAGAGCAAACCTTTATTGATCTCTTACTCTGTTCTCAGGCCTTCTCATGCATCTTACTTAATTCTCCCAGGTCCCCAGGAGGCAGGGACTAACATTATCTTCTGTGTAGACCAGTGGGGAGCAACTGTGTGTGTGTGCATGTGTGTGTGTGTGTGTGTGTGTAGGTCATTCAGGCCAAGTTAAAACACTTACGGGATGTGTTTTTCACTTTCAGAGTGAAAACATTTTTATTGACTTCTTTTGGTGGGATAAAAGTGGTATTCTTGCAGATAGCTGCTTTCTGAGTAGAATACTGAGACAGCACACCCTGCTTTGTAGGTGCTTGTATGCAACTATCTAGTCATTTTAGAGAACCAGCCAAATGGAAGCAGCTTCTGATGTCTTTCACAATGGAACTAGACCACAGCTATTTTTCAAAGGTAGGAGGGCTTCTGATTATCATGGAATGGCACAGACAATGGGGAATGTGAGGCTTAACCTCAGTGACTGTCCTCTATATGCTTTTAACAATTCTAGAGTAAATCAGTTTGGAAAAGCTTTGCATCTGTATCGAAATCTGGGGGACGACATCGCACCAACTGGATCAGACTGGGGGCAAAAGGTTTCTGTTTCTCAAATTCTAGTCATTTCCAGACTGCCTACTCATGTTTTGGCAACTCAGTGATTAGAGCACATGGATTTAGCCATAAAACTGTGGGTTTGATGGTCTTGAATACTTGGCAATGAAATCTAAGATATCTAAACAACTCATCAAGTTTCTGATGTACAACTATGGGCAAAGCATGAATTCAACATGAGTTGTACTCAAGGGAAATGAACGGCCAGCCTCTGCCTTCATCTGGCTCATACAAAATTCCGAGAGATCAGACAAACACGGAAAATCAGCTGAGGGTTCATGCTTGGGTCCATGACCACGCAGTACACTGCCTGTATTTGAAGGCAACCACAGCCTGCATGGAAGAGAGGAGAAGGTACAGATGGTGAGAAAGGGGAGACAGACTCCAAAGCAGCAGAGAAGGGAGGGCTCAGGAGTGAGAAATGTGAGAATGGGCTTAGGCATTTCCAGAAAACTCTGACTGACTGACTGTTGGGGGATCATGGTAGACATGGTGGAAAGTTTAGACTACAGATGCAATTAACAAGATTGTATCCTCTTCCTTCAGCAGGAAAGTGTCACTTAAAATTTAATTCAATCAGTATATACTGACAGCTATTAATTCACAGGTGTGGTGCTGGGGACACAGAGAGAGGACACTAAATTTCATATATCAGGGAGCTCATGCTCCATTAGCATAAGCAGACCTATTAATAGATCTAATAAAGTGCACATGCTATGATAAAGAGAGATGTAAAGTTGTACGGAATGAAAGAGGAAGGAAAATGCTACTTGAGTGGGGACAGGAATGAGGGGACTAGAAATTGAACAGCAAAAGCTTTAAGAGAAGATGATATTGGAGTTATACATTAGCAAATGAGTAGATATTCACCAAGCAAAGGAGACAATGGCATTCCATACAAGAGAACAGGATGAACAGACACATGGAGATGTCAACATCTGGCCATGTCTGAAGATGGGGAGTAGGGTACATGATCAGGGGAGGGGCTTGCACCAAGGAGAAGGAAGATGGTAAGCAGAGGTAAATGCAAACAGCAAGGCGGGGGCATGATACAGAGATGTAGGTGTCACCCGAAGGCACTAGGACATCCCCTTCGTCAGCCTCGGGGAACCCTCAAGGGAGAGTGAGCATCACAGTGGCACACTCCAGTCTGTGCTTTGGAAAGGTCACTTGTCTCTGTAAGATAAACTGGTGGCAGGATGTTTCTGAAAGGTCATTGAGGAGACAAATAATCCAGGTGGGACCTGAAGCAAATGTGCAGCAAGGCAGGGAAGAGGAAGGACACATCCTCCAGAGATGCTGAAGAACATGGAACTTAGACTAAACCTAGATCATGAAAGGAGAGAGTCCCGCCAGCTTGAGAAGGGAATGCACACAATTGGGAACTGCAGCCCACTACGGAAGCATTGGGGAGACCAGGAGCTCCCATTTGGAGAGGATGGCTTTAGAAGATAGGGGACCATCCTGAAGGACTGGGCAGTGGGCAGAAGGTCAGGGCTAGAGGCACTGCCTTTGGAATCGATGGTAGTGGGAGATAGGTCCCAGAGGAAGCCTAAAGAATCCAGACCCTAGGGCCAAGGATCAGGCACCCTGGCATCCACCCACACTTAGAAGCAGGAAAGAAAGGCAGTAAAGGGGATTTGCCATTGGAGAGGCTGGAAGTACCAGGAAAAAGTTATCATGGGAGTCAGGGCAGGGGGCTTCACAAGGGGGAGCATGAACGTCAGGGTCAGACGACAAGGAGGAAGTAGATTGAGAAGAAAGCATTGGATTTGGCAAGAAAGTGGCCCTGTCTTTGGGTTGTCTGAAAGAAAAGGTCATGGAGAGTAGGGGTGACAGGAGAGAGGAATGGATGAAGAAGTAAGAGGGTAGCACCCTACAGGTGTGTACCATTTGGCTACAAGATGAAGGAAAAATTTGACTGGGTTGGAATGGATGGATGAACAGATAGCTAGACAGACAGACAGAGAAAATAGTTGGATGGACTTTTTTTTTTTTTTTTAATGGTGGAGACAGCAAGCATATTGAGAGGTGGAAAGGAAGGAGTACATAGGGAAGGCCTAGGAAAAATGGTAAAGACAAAGAAAATAATGAGGGACACAAAATGCTTGCATTCTGGAGGAGAAGGTCAGGAATAAATAGGGCCTAAGATATAAGTGAACAAATGGCTTTGGGGATAAAAAGATAACCCTCTTTCTCAGAAACTGGGAGAAGGATAAAAAGACAGAGATATTGATCTATGGATGTAAAGTTATGAGTAATTATTGACTTTCCAATTTATTTTGAACCTGTTGTAAAATGCCCCAGATTTTATAGTTTTTCCCCAGGAAAATAGCCATAGACAACTCAAGGTAAACTGCAAATATCCAGCCATCCATGAAGTACATACCAAAACCTGGCAGAGACACAACAAAAAAAGAAAACTTCAGGCCAATATCCTTGATGAACATCAATGCAAAAATCCTCAAGAAAATACTGGCAAGCAGAATCCAGCAGCACATCAAAAAGCTTGCCCACCACAATCAAGTAGGCTTCATACCCGGGATGCAAGGTTGGTTCAACACACACAAAACAATAAATGTGATCCATCACGTAAATGGAACTAAGGACAAAAACCACATGATCATCTCAAAAGATGCAGAAAAGGCTTTTGATAAAATTCAACACCCCCTCATGTTAAAAACTCTCAATAAACTAGGTATCGAAGGAACATACCTCAAAATAATAAGAGCCGTCTATGACAAACCCACAGCCAACATCATACTGAATGGTCAAAAGCTGGAAGCATTCCCCTTGAAAACTGGCACAAGACAAGTATGCCCTCTCTCACCACTCCTATTCAGCATAGTATTGGAAGTTCTGGGCAGGGCAGTCAGGCTAGAGAAAGTAATAAAGGGCATCCAAATACGAAAAGCGGAAGTCAAACTATCCCTGTTAGCAGACAACATGATTCTATATCTGTATCTAGCAAAACCCATAGTTTCAGCCCAAAATCTCCTTAAACTTTTCTTTCTCTACAGCAAAAAAGAAATGTCACTTGTTATTTAAATGAAAAAGGTTTCAAAATTGTATAAAATTACTTCTTGTTGGAAAATAATTCCAATTATCCTGTAAAGTATCTGAGAGTGGTTTCTAAGAAAATCCTTTCCATGTTGACCTTAGTGTATCTATCTCAATTCAACTTTGCTAATACATGAAGGCCATTGCTAAAAAATTTAAGGAGAATCAAATGTGTCCTTTATTTAAACATTACTGCCTTTGGAGAGAGTTTGAAAATATCACTATATAAAATGTTTGTGTATAATATTAACTCTTCTCACCCTTTTCCTAGACAAAATAGTTTTGATTCCATTCAAGTGCAATGTCAACAAAACCAGCAACAAGAAAAACTTCCCAGCAACAGAGCCACTAACCAAATTTCACTCATGTATCACAGTAGTAGCAGGAACTTGGAAACCCTTGTCCACTCAACAATTATTGTTAGATATTTAGGAGAGAGCCTGCCATCTATGACGTATGGGCAATCCCAGCGCCCGGCTCAGTCCTGAGAAACTCATGTGCTTTTTGGCCCTGAGTCATAAGGACCCGATGGCATTCCACAGCCAAAGAAAAGAGTGAATCATTTAAAACAGGGCTTGGCGCCAATCTTGAGACTAAGTCACCAACCAGGAATTCTTCGCTGTTATCTAGTTTTCGGTAATAGTAAAAATGTCAGCCATGAATAATGAATGTGTGACTCTAAAAATACCTCTCAAATCAGCATGGTGGCAACAAACAGATAATGCAGTCAGCACGCAGTGGCCATAACTTCACCTCCTCCTCTGTCAAGCCACTCAGTAAAACTCTAAGGCATAAAAATAAAGCCTGCCTCCTGGGATCCTGTGGCTCCACGATCCAGTGACTGAGTGAGATACTCTTTAAACTTCGTAATTTCTTCAGACCAAAGACTGGAGAATCAGAATGGTGTCTGTGGGCCGTGAAGGCAGCAGTGCTGGTGGAAGATTGCTGGAGAAGGTATCAGATGTGGGTTCAAGTCTCTGGCTCTGCACCTGCTGGTGGCAAAGCTCATTGCTGAAATTATTTGGGTGATATAACTTCCTTCTCTAGGCTTCAGTGTCCTCATCTGCCAATTGAGTGTGGCAGTCATACCCTCTATGCATCACTGGGTAGTGGGAAGAATTAAAGGCCATAATTCACATGTTCTTTCCAGGGTGATGCTGACTTCACATGTCAGGAATTTGTCTAGGTACTCGGGATAAACAAATGAACTCAGAAATGAACAAAACTTGCAAGGCCCCTGGCCCCGACAGGAGAGCACTTAGCACAGCGCCTGGCACCTAACAAACAACCATTTTTGTCTCTCCTTAGGCTTCTGACTCTCAACCAGGACACACAACTGCCACTAAGTCATGGCTGGGCCCTCCCAAACACAGGCCTTGCCACCCCTCGAGGCAGCGTGACTTTTGTTTTAGAGCTGATTGTGCTGCTTTGGCTTCTCACTGGTCTGTTCTCGTCCTTGGTGGCCAAACAGATGTCTCTGCCATCTGACAGGTTCATCAACAAGCAAACACATTTCAGTATTCTTGACAATTATCGAATGCATACCATGAGCTAGGTATTGTTTTAGGAGCCTCACAGGTATTTATTTATTTATTTTTTGAGACAGAGTCTCTGTCGCCCAGGCTGGAGTGCAGTGGTGCGATCTTGGCTCACTGCAACCTCCGCCTCCCGGGTTCAAGTGATTTTCCTGCCTCAGCCTCCTGAGTAGCTGGGACTACAGACAGGCGCCATCATACCCAGCTAATTTTTAGTAGAGATGGGGTTTCACGATGTTGGTCAGGCTGGTCTCAAACTCCTGACCTCAAGTGATCCGCCCGGCTCGGCCTCCTGAAGTGCTGGGATTACAGGCGTGAGCCACTGTGTCTGGCCTTCGCAATTATTTACTTATTTCATTTCCAGAACCAACTGTAGAGTAAGATTATGATCCTTACTTTACAGTTGGAGGAAATTGAGGCACAGAGAAATTAAGTACTCTGCCTGAGGCCACACAGTTTATGTTTATCCTAAGTCTTGCCTCCTCTAGGCTAAAATGTTCCCATCCTCTCTCTCTAATTAACTCTGGAAGATATTTTTTATTCTGTAATCAATTTTCCCTCCTAAAATCTAGCCACACAGTTAATGGCCAATAGAATCCAATGCAAACACTCTACTCTCCACTACCTCTAGACCACAAAGAGGGCAGTCTAGGTGGGGGTTGGTGGTGATGGGGAGTGCATTTCTGTCTGTGAGGGGAAGCGGAGGCCTTACAAGTTAGCCAAAGTGCCTTAGAAAACCGACACCAGCATGCAGCCCTTGCCAGCAATGTAATTTAAATTGCAGGGACTCTGATTTAGAATTCATGGCGGAATTTGCTTTTCTTCTTTTATTGAGTTCATCTTGCACTTTGTTACATGCATAAGACATACAGACCCACTTCCCTGACTGCTCACTATTGGAGCACACACCATGGTCCTCTATCAAACTGCAAATTTCTTAAAGGGAGAGCTGGGTCTTAGGATCCTCACTACTCAGCACAGGGACTCATACACAGTAAGTAGGCCACTGATAAACACTGGCTAGAAGAAAAAGAAAGGGGAAAAAAAAAGGAGTAAGCAAAAATCCGGTGCACGGCTAGATTCCCCTTCCACCAAAGCAATACTCCAACCCATCCGCGACTACCACAGAAAGCTGCAAGCCAGGGCATACTGACCACAAGACCCTTCAAAGTCCTTGCATGAGGTTTCTTCCCCCAGCATAATCCCAGAATATATAAACAGGGACTCAAGGACTCAATAAACCCAACAAATATCCCTCCAGAGCCGACAGTCACTGGGGCCCCCCTTTACTTCAATAAACTAACATTTGAAGATAAGATTTGAGAACAAACAGTGCTCTCTTAAGATAAACCGCTGGGGACAAACTAGGCTGACATTTTGTTCACATGTTTATTGGGAGGGCAGGAGTGTGTGAGTGAGTGAGTGAGTGTGTGAGTGTGTGTGTGTGTGTGTGTGTGTGTGTGTGTGTGTGTGTGTGTAGTCAAGCTTACCATATGCCTAATAATGAGCATTTTTAGGAAGGGAATATTCTGACCTGGCCCTGCTCTTTTATTGTATCTTTTTTTTTTTTTTTTTTTTTGAGACGGAGTCTTGCTCTGTCGCCCAGGCTGGAGTGCAGTGGCCGGATCTCAGCTCACTGCAAGCTCCGCCTCCCGGGTTTACGCCCTTCTCCTGCCTCAGCCTCCCAAGTAGCTGGGACTACAGGCGCCCGCCACCTCGCCTGGCTAGTTTTTTGTATTTTTTAGTAGAGACGGGGTTTCACCGTGTTAGCCAGGATGGTCTCAATCTCCTGACCTCGTGATCCGCCCGTCTCGGCCTCCCAAAGTGCTGGGATTACAGGCTTGAGCCACCGCGCCCGGCCCTTTTATTGTATCTTAAGTTTCTCTCAAGCATTTAAAAATAATTTTTAATTCATCAAGACTCTTACATGTAAACAACATTTTTCTGATTTTTTTTTTTTTTTTTTTTTTTTGTGGCTTGGGAATGAAAACAATGAACCGCAATGGAGACAAAACACTTCTTGGGATTCTGAAGCCATCATTAGCTTTACATTGCTAACTGAAATTTTTGTTGAGACCATTGTAGATTCATATGCGTTTATTACGAAATGATACAGGGAAAATCTCTGTTCACCTTGCCCAGTTTCCTCCAGTGGAAAGATTTTGCAAGCCTCTAGTGTAATTTCACAACCAGGATATTGACACTGACACAGTCCAACAATCTTATTCATATTTCTAATTTTAATTGCACTCATTTATGTGTATGCATCATTAGCTTTTTATTTGGAATAGTTTACATTATCGATCTGCTATAAGTCATTCCAATTTATAATTGTTAATATACAACTACTGATTTTTCAGCTTTTATGATGTACTAGCTTGACACACATGATGTTAATCAATCCCCCTAACATTCTTGCTTCCATCTTCTGGGAATAGAAACTCTGCCTCTCTCACTGGCTAACATCAAAGTGGCTTGTTCTCCTCTGGTCAAGGGGTAGGGACATGACCAGATGACACAAGGACAGTCCTTGGCAGACCCTGCTGAGCATATCCATTGGTTCTTTTTCCAAGATCCCCAAGTGGCCTGGTTCCTGACCTTTCTGAGACCTGGTTCATTGTGCTTTCCTCCAGTTCCTTCCTAAACATTTCCTCTCTGCTTAAGTCAGCAGTGTACGTTTGTCTTGCCTGCAATCAGAGAAACCTGTCCAGAGAGTGGGTAGTGTGAATATTATTCCTTATTTAGATGAGGAAGCAGGCTTAAAGAAGTTAAAAAACTTGCCCAAGGTCACTGTCTTGGTCAAAATTCTCCAGAGAAACAGAACCAATAGGATAGATGGATGGATGGATGGGATGGATGCAATGGATGGGATGAATGGATAGGATGGATAGGATGGATGGCTGGATGGATAGATGAATGGATGGGATGGATGGATGGGATAGATAGATGGGATGTATGGGATGGATAGGATGAATGGATGGGATGGATAGGATAGATGGAAGAATGGATGGGATGATGGGTGGATGGGATGAGATGGATGGATGGGATGAATGGATGGGATGGATGGGATGGATAGGATAGATGGGATGGATGGGATAGATAGGATGGATGGGTGGGATGATGGGATGGATAGAATGGATGCAGGGATGGATGGGATGGATGGATGGATGAAGGATGGGATGGATGGACAGATGGATAAATGGATGGATGGATTGGGTGGGATGGGTAGATTGGATGAATGGATGGGATGGATGGATGGACAGGATGGATGGGTGGATGAATGGGATGGATGGATGATGGATAGACTGGATGGATGGGATGGATGAGATGGATGGATTGGATTGATGGATGGGATGGACTGAATGAATGGATTAGATAGATGGATGAGATGGAGCAGATGGATGGATGGGAGAGGAATTATTATGGGAACTGGCTCATGCAGTTATGAAGAATAAGAAGGCCCATGATATGCTGTCTGCAAGCTGGAAAACTAGGGAAGTTGGTGGCGTAGCTCAGTCCAAGTCCAAAGGCCTGAACACCATGGGAGCTGATGATATAACTCTGTCTAAGGTCAAAGGTCTGAGGACCTGGGAGGCCAGAGTCTAAAGACGGGAGACCTGGAGTTCTGATGTCCAATCAAGGGCAGGAGAAGATGAGTGTCCCAGTTCCAGAAGAGAAAGTGAGCGAATTCGCTTTTCCTGTAGTTTTGTTCTATCCAGGGCCTCAACTGACTGGATGGTGCCCACCCACATTGTGTGAGGGGGGATCTTTCTTACTCAATTCACCAATTCAAATGCTGATCTCTTCCAGAAACACCCTCCTCATGGATACATCCATACATAATGCTTTACCCGCTTTCTTGGTGTCCCTTAACCCAGTCAAGTTGACACCTAAATTCACCACCACAGTCACACAGCTATGAAGTGGTAGAACAGGGACACTGAGCAGGTTGCCTGGGTGCAGAGCTGATGCCTTAGCCCTGGCATACTGCCTCCTGCTGCTTGTAGGAAGGGACGAAGGTAGCACTTGCGACTTCATGGTCTTCTTTGGAACTTCACTGGATGATTGTTTATCCATGCTCTGATGTGTGCTCTCGAAACCCTGAAATGACACTCTATTATAGCTACTGTCACGTAGCAGGACATACCTGTTTAGGACTGTGGTTCACATTCCTGATGCCATTCCAGAAGGACTGTGCCAAACTACACTTAGCACTCACTGATTTGAAGTATCCTTCCAGACCCACTCTCCCCTGAACCTCTCCCTGCAGGGTCGAGCACAGGAAATGCTTTTGGACCACTCTTGACATGTACTGCAATTTTTTTTTAAGACCGAGAGCGAGAGCATGCATACATTACACTTTCAAGTCACCATGATGCATTTCTCCAGCATTAGCTTGTGCTTTTACAACTGGTCTTCATCAAAGGTTTTTCATCTGCTCGCCAATGTGGCATGTGTCCTAATGACTCATGATGAGGAGTCGTTCCTTTTAGCGTGATTTATGCTCACTTATCATTTTCTTGTTCTCCAGGGGGAAAAGCTGCTCTACTGAATAAGCTCAGCCCACATAGAAATAGCCACTAAGCAGCCGTCTCTTCATGTTAAGAAAACTAGCTAATGGCAGTGTCCACGAATCATCCCACTTGAAGATTAGAACAAGACATCTGCTTCTTGTATGGCAGGGCTTGGGCTAAGAGGGGGAATATCCACACCCCCACCCCAAGAAAACCCTGCTCCTCTGACAGCTCCTGGACTCACTTTGCATGAGCAGATCTTTGTGAGTGGGGCGGGGGGAGGGCTTCTGCTCTTCTCCTCATACCGTCCCACTCTTCCTCCTGCAGGGCTTGTAGGAACCAGGGCAGAGCCTGGGATAAGCAGGGAACGAGATGCGGTTCTTGCCTGGCCTAAGCTGGCACAGGCTCCAGAAGAGAAGCCTCAAGGATGAGTGAGGTGAGCCCGGAGCCCTCCCCGTTTCTATTCACCGGCAGGCCTGCCATGCCCCATCCTGTACCTGGAGTTAAGCAATTACAGTGCAGGATGCTGAGGGCCAGACTTCCAGGGCGCGATGTCTCAGCTGGCTCACCCAGCCCAGTGCTGTGTTCAGTCAGAGCCATTCAATGGCCCTCCTCCAAGGCCCTATGGTCCCTCTGCTACCCTCCCCAGGTCCCTCCTGGGCAGCACTGTTCATCTTCCCAGCTCATCCCTTCCCTTCCCTTGGGAGGCTCCGGAGGTATGTTCAGCTCTCCGCCATCAGAATAGGTTTGAAGCCCGGGGTCTGCAGGCAGCCTGCCTGGGTCCACAGCCAGCTCTGTCACCTATCAGCTGTGTGACCTGGCAGGAGTCATTTGATAGGGCTGTGCCTCAGTTTCCTTGGCTGGAAGAACAGTAATGGCACATACTTTATAGGGTTGATGTGAGGAATAAACAAGATAATGCAGATGCAAATGCCAAGCATGAGTCACGTGCTCCCTCCATGTCAGCTGTCGGCATTGTCACTGGTTCCAGGGAGAACCTGCGGTCTGGTCAGCTTCACCCCAGCAAGAGCAATTGACAAAACTTCCTTCTCAGGATGAGGTCTTGGCCTCTTCCCCTGGAGATGCTTTCCTCATCCCGCCCTCTCCTCTCGCCTTTGCTCAGAGTCCACCTGTACAGGTGTGTTACTCAGCGTCAATTCCACACCCGGCCCAGGTGGGAGGCCCTTTCCTTGGCCCTCCTGAACTGCTGTTCCTCCTTGCTTCCTTCTCTGGGATGCTACAGAGCATCCATGGAGCCACGACCGTGGTGGGGACGAAGGCCACTGACCGCTCTGCTCACATGCTCCCAGGCCTCCTCTGAACTGTGCAACAGTCGCCATCCCTGGGGAGGCCCCTCTGTTTTGTAGGAGTTTCTTCACATGTTCAGAAATTGCTTCAAGATAATAGGACTTGCAAGTGTACGGACAGCCTGAAACTGTCATTAGAACCATTAAAACGTCATCTCTCTTGACGTAAACCGTAATTAAAACCATTAAGGCACCATCTCTCTTCCCTGACATCAGTCTCCCTTTACAAAGCACAGAAGTCTCACATTCTGGTCATAGCTTGCCCCAGTCACCAGACCCCAGTGACATTTGGACAGGGGCCACCCTCTGAGTATAGCTTTCCTGCACCAGAAGTGGGGTCAGCTCAGACAGCTTTGGGGCATTCCTGTCATGAGCCCATCTGCTGGCTTGTCCCGCAATGCCATCCTTTGTGGGTTCCACACTAGGAGTCCCAGCTCCCAGTGGTGTCGCCAGCCGGCTGGTACTCAGGCCGATGTCAGGTGGTGATGGATACAGGTTTCTTCCTGTCTTCCTTGTGCTACACTCAATGAAAGTTTGTGAGGCCTGAGAACTGAACAGACTCAGGTTTTGACTTACATTGGGAAGTAAGACATTGCTCCTTTTTATGTCAAAAAGAAACCATCCTCACTTCCGTCTACTTCCACTTAGAAAGTCTACAAATCCAGGAGTCTACTTCATGTATCTGGACAATAGCCCAGTGCAGAAAAGCAGAGATTATACCAACTAAAAAGCAGAGGAACTGGAGAAAAATTTCCCTGAATCACTCTGGAGGGCTTCAAAACAACAGAGACAGATGAGGTAGGAGCCCTAGAGGATGGCGAGATAGTGGGTTTATCCAGAAATCTCTTCTATATCAACACCAACATTGCAAAGTCTGGTTCTTTAAGTACCATTTCGTGTATTTATTCTGAAGAAATACTGTTCCTGCAGCTTTGGGGTAGGAATAATAATAATAATGATAATGATGATGATGACAACGAGGACGGGACTTCTTTGGTTTTGCAGCTTTTCATGTTTTGCAGAGCATTTGCCGTCCACTCTTAGCCACTCTTAGGTGACCCACTGGCCACCTGGGGGCTCCCCAGCCCACTTCTGTATCCTGCGCAAGGCCTGCAGTGCCCACTCTCAGCCCCTTCCTCCCTGAACATTGATACCAGCTGTATGTGTACTGCCAGCCTGGATTCTCTTTCACTTGACAGCAACCTCCTAACCCTAAATGTGCTCTGCAAACACAACGACACACATAGTTACCCTGCAAAGACAGTACCAGGAAGGAACGGTGTCAGGCAACGACGTCCTAAAGCCCAGACACCAGGTATGCCCAATCCTCACCAAAACACCTAAGTAAGTAAACGTGCACACGGTCTTCTGTTCTGTGATCAAAATGTTCCATTTGTATTGAGATGGCCTCTTCACTGCTGAGAGAATGCAGGAGTTTCACCGAGTTTAGCAAAGTAACTCTTTCTGACTCAATACAACCTAGAACAAAGAGGAACTTCTCAAGCCTGTGATAATCTATTCTTTTCACCCACTTTCTCAGGTGCACAAAAGTGGTCATGCATTTCTATGCTGTATTTAAAAGAAAAACATTGTATTGACTCTTTAAATAAAACTCTATCCACAACAATAAAGGAAAATGGGGAAATATGACCTGTCACACAATCACATAAAAATTTACATCGCAGATAAAACACTGCAGTCGCTTCATGAAATAACTTTCATCCATCAACTGTGGAGATGGGCAAGGAAATATAACCATCCTCATTTATATAGAAGTAAGAACAAAGATAAAGATAAGAGTATATAAATGCAGAGGTTAGAATTATAAAAAGAGTCAGCCCTGCCAAGGGCTCAGGAAAGGCTCAGCAGCGCCAATCCAGGCACTTACAAGCAGGTGAGTTCCTCACCAGAGGTCATGGATTTCTGGACAAGGGTGGTATCTTTACAGGCCCCAGGTCTGGAAATAGCTAGTAAGACAGGCGCCTACTATATTTGGCAACCTCAAATAGAAGCGGCCTCTCAATTTTCACAGTGAGAAGATACCAAAAGGACTTTTTGGCCATCTTATATCTGTGTCCCTATATTTATATTCAATTTTTACCTCCTGCTATTTATCAAGCATTGAACAATACGCTGGGGACACAGCGGGGAACAATCCACTGTCTACTGACAATATTTAATTGGCAAATTCAGGCACCCATTTAAACTAATGTAAGCATAAGTTTATTGATATTGCTTTCTGCACTCTCATATCTTATAAAAACATTTTTATTCACAATCTATCTTTGTCCTCATTAGAGTCCGAGTCATCTCACAGTTTTCCGGGCTATCACTTTCAACTGCATCTAAATGTTTCAGGATTCAGGATTATTCCCTAATTATTTCTTAAATTCCTCCACCTCACTCACCCCCACTGCCTCCGTGCCCCACATGCCCCACCAGTGTCACGGTCTCCCAGTGGCCTCCAACATCTGCTCTTGATACTTTATGTTTCATTCAGGAAGCCATTCTTAAAAGACCAATTTCATTCCATCCATACCCTACTTACCAACCTTCAGGGGCTTCCCCTGGTGCAGGGTGGCATCTGAAACCTGGCCAGATCTCGTCTGGTCTTCGGCAGCCCCTTGGTCTCCCTTTTGGGTTACTTTTTCAACCCATGCCCGGGCATTCGGCCAGAGCCTCCATGCCACAAGCTCCTCACCCACCTGGGCCTTTGCATATACTGCTTGCTTGGCCAGAAACTCTTCCTCCTCTCTGCACCTGGCTGACTCCCGCAGGTGATGGTACTTCTAGCCTGTGGGCCTTCCCTGGCTGCCACATCAAGACACCTTTCTTCCCCTCATTGCCCACACCCGTAAGCACTTCCAGTGCACATAACAGCATAATCCATTATTTGTAAGATCATCTCTCTGACATCTCACAGCCCCACTAGTCTGCAAGCTCTTTGAGGTCAAGGGCTGTTTTTCCCCTGTTCCCTACTGTGTACCCAGTGTGTTGTTCAATGTTTGTTACATACCAGGAACTCAAAGATAATGGTTGAATTTATAACAGCAGCACCAGCTAACCTTTGTGGGATATTTGCTATGCCTTAGACTCTGTAGTAAATGGTTTTATGGATTATTGCATTTAATTCCTAAAACAACAGTAGGATCTTGGTTGTCTGCATCTAACAGATGTCAAACTGAGGCTTGGACAGCTCAGTTCCTAAACTCACACAGCAGAGTGCAGCTTTCACCTGGAATTATCAGATTCCCAGCCCAGTGCTCTCAATTTATCTAGTGAAATAAATAACCTTAGATATCCAAGTAAATGTGATACAGAAGAAAAAGCCTTCTTAAAAAACTTCAAGGAGCTTTGAGAGGAAAGTCAAGCTCTGTAAAGTTATAATAAGCTTACAATATGAGCTTTAGCCCTTGTGGCTTAAAAAGGTCTCTTTTCAAGATTTTTGCAAAGTTGGTTTACTGAAAAGAATAATCACATGTTTTCTTACTAACAAAAATAAAGGCCACTCATTTCTTTGTTCACTGAGAAGGTCTCAGGCACCTGATCTGGTCTGAGACAGCAAAATATTTTACTATGGGAAAATGCAATTCTAATACTTGATACTTAGATGGGAATTTGATGTCCTGATTTCCTTTGTTCTCTATTACAAAGGCTTTGAGCTATCATTCATCATCCACACATGGGTTAGAGAGAAAGTACCTCTTCTCCACCCATGAGGGAATAAAGTCACCCTCTGAGAACTAAACCAGGGCAATCAACCCAACTGATGATCACTCCTAAAAAAAGTTCCAGAGCTCACAGTATGGTTTGCTGGGTCAAACATCTAACACTGAAATTCTTTCTTTAAAGAAAACTGAAGGAAATCAAGTCAGCTCATGGATGGTGATAGGGAAATGATGCATATATGACAGTGATGAGTCTGGTTTAGGTGTCTGTCACATGTGAGTTTGGTCATTGTGAGTCAGACCTCTTGAGTTCCGTGGAGAATGATTTGTGGATGTGCAAAGCTGGGATGATCTCCCAGAGGTGACAGGACTGCCTGCAAGGTCAGCCACCACCTCAAGTGACACCTGGGTCCCACCTGCCTACAAGAGCCCCAGCATTTCTTCCATATACATTACCATACACATTACCTACCTACCCATGGCTGGTGCCAAGTAGTCTTCACTTGGTTCTTCAGATCTTCAGATCTGTCCTGGGACAACAGGACAAATGACCAGGAGCCAGTGCTCCAAGCTGCCTGCTAGACTATCCATGCTCACAGGCAAACATGGATACAAATTAGCAATTTAAAAGCTGCCCTCTGTTCCTGGCTGGGATTCTCATAAATCAAAAGTGGTCGGTGTTGACAGCAGGGTCCAAAGGGAAAGCTGTTGAGCCAGCCTCAAACACTTAAAAATTCTATATGGGAACCCAGAAACCTTCACCCGAGGACAGGAGATTGGAGGAACCAACGGGCTGCTTTTCATCTGCTTATTTAGAAAAATTGGACAACTGGGGAAAAGAGTAAAAACAAAAATAGAAAGCAAAATAAATGTTTACAGGCAAGCAGATCCCTCATTCTGAACATATAGAGGTTGAAACTTTCCTTAAGGCCAGTTACTTGTTCAGATAACTTGTCAGGCTGTGAAGAAGGGAACATGAAAAGTGGACAGAGGGTGAGTGATGACAGCTATGGCACTTCAGAGAAGTGCTGCCACTGAAAACCAGAGACCATCCATCTTAGGACAGAAGGGGTGTGCCGTGGCAGTGCCACCCTAATGACATGTGTCTCTATCATGTCCACCCCAAAGCACTGTGACAGAAACAGACCACCCATAGATTACACCAAAAAATATACTTGTATGATGTGACGTACATATTGAGCTTTATTTATGTCCACATAATTGACCCTCCACATCCTGGGATTCCCTATTCTCAGTTTCAACCAATTGCAGATTGAAAATAATTGGGGTATAAACCAAAAAATTATAATGCAATAATAAAGACGATAGAAATTTTAAAATATACAGGATAACAGCTATTTACATAGCAGTTACATTGTATTAGGTATTATAGGTAATCTACAGATGATTTAAAGTATACAGGAGGAGGTCTGTAGGTTATATGCAAATACTATGCCATTTTATATTAGGCACGTAGGCATCTTTGAATTTTGGTACCCATGGGGGGTCCTGGAGCTATTCTGCAGATACCAAGGGACAACTGTGTGCGCATGTGTGAGCGCGCGCGCGCGTACACATGCACACACACACGCACACACACACACATGCTGGTATGTTTAAAAATTCTATATGGGAACCAAGAAAGCTTCATCTGAGGACAGGAGATTGAAACAATGAACAGGCTGCATTTCATCTGGTTCTCGTTTCGAAAAACTGAGAATACACTTAGCAATTAAAAGTATACTTTAAAAAAAAGCAAAAATTATTGAATTCTTTGGGAGGAAAGACATGGCAAAGATTGGGAGAGGAAGAGCAGTATATTATCTATCTAATTTTCCTATTAATTGGCAATCTAGTTCAGTGATGCCCTATAGTGAGTATTTGTTATAAATCAATTCAGACAAGCCTATCCTTTGCTACTGTATAAAATGGTGGTGGATTTAGGCCTTGGGAAGGGCAGGAGCTGTGTGTTATTCATCTCTGTTTCCCAAACCCCAATACAATATCTGGAACACAGTTTGTTAAATGAATAAGCAAATGAACAAGCGTGAATCGATGTACAGAATGTGCAGTATGGCATCAAGCACTTCAACATCCAAACGTAAAAAATGAAAATGGCAAAAACACACCCCAGATTAAAAGGCTTTTTCTCTCCTAATAAGCAAGGATGGACAGGTTTTTTGTTTGTTTGTTTGTTTTTTTGATATGGAGTCTCGCTCTGTCACCAAGGCTGGAGTGCAGTGGCACGATCTCTGCTCACTGCAAGCTGTGCCTCCCAGGTTCACGTCATTCTCCTGCCTCAGCTTCCCGGGATAGTATTTTTAATACCCAATATTTAAAGGTTGGAAGGAATTCTATTTCTAAATCAAAACCTATAAATTATTTTTAGGGCATCAGCCATGTTTGTACTACAGTAGAATTTTTGAAAAGTCATCAATAGTATAGGTTGAACTAACATATTTTTCTAAACATAACGTATTTGTTATTGGCTCAACCTAGTAAAATGAATCATTGCATTCTAAGCATAATGACCCATATTTTGTAATATCATATAATATGTAGTAGATGTAGAATATGTACATATATTTATGTATATTCATATCAGTATTCAAATTTAATTACAAAGACATTCTGAGAAATCCTACTCTTTATATAGTATTTGTGTTGGTTTTCACTATTTCCACTTATAGGAATTCCATGCCAATGATTATAGGAAAAAAAGATGCCGATTCATCAAAATATTTAGCCAAGTTTTGTCTTTGGCAACAAACAGTGGCCACTTTCCTTAAACTCATTCCAATGACAATGTCCTCTGCAGATCTGCAAGTCAGTCAGGATTCCCAGCCAAGGAGGTCAGAGGGGAAGAAGAAAACAAATGTGTTCAAAAAGAGCAGTACGATTACCCTTTTTGGACAAGAATATCTGTCAGGTTTTGCTACCAAAAAATAATGTTTTATTTTTGTGACCTACACCGAACCCATAAAAGAATGTGGAAAAACCAACACTAAAATCAACACCCATGCTCTCATCACTTGGCTTCAAAAATAGGATATAACCAGAGTCCCAGAGGCTTCCCAGTGCCTTTCTTCTATCATAACTGCTTTACAAACTGTTTTAAAAGCCTTTAAGGAGGTCAGGGTTGCCATTATATATAAGTGTATCATGAAGGCCATCTAGCTTTTATCAAATGCCACCCACTCCTCAGGCCAAGGGCACTTCCCACCCTGCCTCCATCCCACAGGTGGGGTACTGCTGGCTTCATCATGTTGGCCAGGAGTGTCCCTTGAGCACACACTTCCCCCAGATGAGGAATCTCAGACATTTAAATCACCCAACAAAATAGACCTCTCTGGGCACTGAGATGCAGCCTGGGATTCTCAGGTTTCCAAGGAACAGCACTCAGTACCACGTGGAAGGAGTCACTCACTCCGGGTTTCCTGGTTCACTGAAATACAATGAGATAAGAAACCATGGCTCTCGTAGGAATTGTTTAATTTGTTTTGATGCTTGAATACCACATGCCCTACATGATTCCTCATCTAATGTTGTAAGTATGATTTCTGCCAGTAGGATCAGTTTAAGCATTCCTCTGGGTAAAGCGAGGACATACTTGAATGTAGAAAATTACTGAGGCCGAAGATCTTAGAGTGGAAACGGAGCCCCTGAAAACCATCTGATCCAGTCTCCAAGCTGAGAAGGCTTAACTTCAGATTATAGATGAGAGAACTCAGGACCAGAGAGGTTAATTAATTTGCCTAAAGTCACAGAGGTTACAAATACCAGAGATTTCACATTTCCTTTCCCTTGGCTCAATGCTTCTCCCCTATATCATACTAAATCCTCTTTGCTGTTTGTCTGTTTGTTTGTTTGTTTAAGTAAAGCAGTAACAGGCACGCATCATACTGCCTCAAATGGTCTTCATCACTTCTATTCAATATGAACTAGAACTGCTGCTCCAAAAACAGTAAAATGCAGACATGTTAGTTTGTTGGTGGGCAGGGGCTATTTTACACATCTGGAAAAGTTTATTAATTAATTTATGTGTCCTTCAGTAACCTTGAATCTTTTCTATGATAGGGTAAAAACCAATTAATTAACTGATTGAGTAACATATTTCCTTCTACATCAATGATTTCAGTTCCTACATGTAACATTACTTTGGAAAAAGCAACTGTCTTAAATAATTGTCTAGATAAAAAGAGATCTATGTAATATCTGTATAGGTAATTTATGGTCCAATATAAAAACATAAGGTTTTTGGATCAGGAAGTCCTTACAGAATATAAGAAGTGATGTTATCAAGTCATAATCATTACCCTATTTGGTAAGATCATGAATTTGCTCCAAAATTTAAATGAATTTTAAATATATGTATTAAATTGAGGGGCTAGTATTTTCAGTAAGTTTTTAATATCATTTTACAGTTTTTCATTTAACCAGCCTCACATTCTATATATTTTGTTGATATGAATGTACAATACCATCAAAACTTTACTGAGCATATTAATGAATAATTGTTTTCATTTTATGAAAACCACATGTAGAAACCATTTCCCACAACTCTGAAGGAACTTCTATGACACTGATATTTGCTTAATGGGTGCTGGCCGGCTGTGGACACAGCACGGGCGGCTTCTCCACTGGAGCCTGTCAGATTTTCAAAGAAAACCATGAAACTGACCAACGAAATCCTCTAGGCCAGTTGAAACTGAAGAGGTGGCCTTAGAAAGGCTGTGAAAATAACTTTCTCTAAATAAATCATCTCCCCAGATAACCCTCTCGCTGGGGGCTTGGTTTTGTATCATCTTCTATCTGACCACATGTTTTTCATAAGGAAGAAAATCATAAAAGAAAATAAAGAAAGCCTTGTTCTCCCCTTATGTTGAATCTACCTCATCCCACAGTGAAATCCACCAGCATACTGAGAAGAAAGAAGTGAGTATTTTATAACGTTTTTAGATAAACACACCATTCTGTTTTTCTCACGGGTTCCTGAACAAGTAGGGTTAGCCTCTGTGTCTTCCCTGGCTTTCGTCTTTACTAATTACAGCAATTTTCCTTCAGTGGGACTAAGCCTGCTTGTGAATGAAATGAATTTTTTTTAAACTTGCCAATGCCATTGGAATGGAAACAGCCCTCCAAGGGACAGGCCATGTCTAGACTCCAATCCACACCCCTGCTTTTCCTACTAGCAACACTGGAACCAGTTCCTGCTTTCCTGTTCTCGCCCCAGCATCTGCCTCCATGCCAGATGTGAGGATGCCTTTGTCTTTAAAAACAATAAGAAAATTAGGTCTCTGTAGAGCAGTTTCAAAGTCAGCCTTTTATCCAGCACTCTAAATAAAAAGATTTGTGTAATATCTATATGGGTAATTTATGGTTCAATGTGAAAATACAAGGCTTTTGGATCAAGAAGTGTTTACAGAATATAAGAAGCTACTCCAGGACAGGCTGTGGTGCACCTTGGTATCCCTACAGAACCTGTTACAAATGTGGACCCTCAACAGAGGGCTTTGCAGCATACCACCAAGTGTGAGATGCTAAATTTGGGGAATACAGTGGCTACCCATTGGCAAAGACAGTGATAAGTAGAGGTGGTCTCTAAAAAAAATTTATCTTGCCTTTTATCTCATATCTCAGGGAAACCAATAATTGATGAGGGAAAGTTCTTCTCTATAGGAGCATTTCAGCTAATAAAAGAAGAAAGAATGATAGAATACTGCAATTTTGCAAGACCCAAGGAAAGAACAGATGCAGGCACTGATCATTAATGGCCACTGAACCTGGTGGCTGAAGGCTCAGGCAGAGCTTTCTAATGGAAGCTTCAGAGTGACTGACCCCAGACTCAGTGATCAACCTGTCATCACAAGACAATCAGAGGTCACAGAACTACTGACAGGGCACAAGAGAAGAACAAGGACCACCTGCAATGTCATCCTGCCTAAAACCAGTACCTCAATCTGAACAAGCCCATACACTGAATTACCAGTAAACAGAAAACACAGGGCCCAGAGGAACAGGCTAGACAGCACCAAGAGGATGAAATCAGCAAATTGAGAGTGTGGAAACTTCTACTGAGTAAAAATCCGGTTTCATTTTTCAGGACTGCAAGATTTTAATTGCAAGAATTAAAAGGAAGGATAGGAAATCTATATATTAAAAGAGACATTAAAATATAGCAGACAAATACAATGTGGGGACTATTTATATCCTGGTTCAAGCAATCCAACTGCCAAGAAAAAAAATTAAGAGACATATATGAAATCTGGGAAACATGAATACTGGCTGGGCATTTGATAGTATTAAGAAATCATTATCTTTTAGGTGTGATAAAAATAATTCTTTTTTTTTTTTTTTTTTTAGCAATACATACGTTAGAATTTGCAGGTGAAATGATGTGATGCCTGGAGATGGGGGAGTCCGACAATTGCACGGTAATTTTTGCACACAGGCTACGGGTACATAGCAATTAACTGTTGCATGCACTTCACCTAATCTGTAGCCAGGCCAGCCAAACGGGTGGCCCCTGGGCTCCACAGGCCTACAGAATTGCACTGTACCTCCTGGCCCACCTCCATCCACACACAGGTGACTTGGGGGCTCTCCCATTGCTGATGCCAGGGCGAGTGGAAATACGGGTATCCAAACCCTCAGGTGACAAGAGCAGCAGGTGCAGGGTAGGACGAGTCAGGGTACTGGGATTGACCTGTCTGACCATCACAGTGAAGGAAGAAGAGAAAGACGGGTGAGGAGAGCGGAATAGGGGCAGTCACAGGAAGCTGGTTGCAGGAGGGGAGATGATGAGACCTGAGTATGTGATTCCCGTTCCTACAGACAGAGGCGGCCAGGATGAGGAGGGAGATAACGGGAGAGCAATGGCAGCAGAGCAGCAAACACGCTGTGAATGGCAGTGCAGTGTCAAGCACACTGAATACCACATCCCTTATGTATTAGTCTGTTCTCGCAGTGTTACAAAGAAATGCCTGAGCCTGGGTAATTTATGAAGATAAGAAGTTTAATTAGCTCATGGTTCTGCAAGCTGTACAAGAAGCATGAGAGCTTCTGCTCGGCTTCTGGGGAGGCCTCAGGGAGCTTTCAATCGTGGTGGATGGCAAAATGGGAACAAGCATCTCACATGGCCAGAGCAAGAGGAAGAGAGAGAGGTGGGAGGTGCCACATGCTTCTAAACAACCAGATCTCATGAGAAGTCTACCACGAGAACAGTGCTAGGGGGATGGTGCTAAACCACGCATGAGAAACAGCTTCCAAGATCCAATCACTTCCCACCAGGCTCCACCTCCAACACTGGGGATTACAACTGAACAGGAGATTTGGTGGGACACAGATCCAAACCATATCACTGGACTCTCCTAACCGCCTGGGAGGAAGGCCTTACTCTCCATTTTAGAATGGAGGAGCTGAGGTGGCTTGTCTCCAAGCAGCCTGATACCCAAATCCAGATCCTAACACTGTCCGATCCTCTCCTCTGATAGGGATATGGAAGCAGCTCTAGAAAGAGTCCAGGAAAGTTAGATTGGGTTTTGTGAGTTGAATCACAGTTACACCCTTATTCATTAGCTCAGAACAGTCACCTCAATCAGTGGTCCCCAAACTTTTTGGCACCTGAGATCGGTTTCAGGGAAGACAATGTTTCCATGGACTGGGGTGGGGGCGGGGATGGTTTCAGGATGATTCAAGCACATTCCATTTATTGTGCACTTTATTTCTATTATTATTACATTGTAATATATAATTAAATAATTATACAACTCACCATCATGTAGAATCAGTGGGAGCCCTGAGTTGCTTTTTCTGCAACTAGACAGTCCCATCTGGGGATGACAGGAGACAGTGACAGATCATCAGGCATTAGATTCTCATAAGGAGCGTGCAGCCTAGATCCCTCGCATGTGCAGTTCCCAAGAGGGTTTGCTTCTGTGAGAATCTAATGCTGCCACTGATCTGACAGGAGGCAGAGCTCAGGCGGTAATTTGAGTGATGGGGAACGGTCATAAATACAAATGAAACTTCACTCACTCATCAGATGCTCTTCCCCTGCTGTGTGGCCCAGTTCCTAAGGATTGGGAAGAGCACATCAGAGACGGTGTTGGGGACCCCTAGCCTAAATGGAGCTGGAGGATTGTGATTCTCCTAGAGGTACCAAAAAGAGCGGCGGTGGGGCGGGGATTTAGAAGAAACTACCACTGTCCTCCTCTACACTACGTACCTTCATGGAGGAGGACAGCCAGGGAGACCTTTTGTTAGATGATAAAAACATACCAGGAGCCCAGCTTTGTTTTTTAACTGGGGCAAAACATACATAACATAAAATTTATAATTTTAACCATTGGTAGTTGCAAAATTCAATGGCGTTAAGCACATTCACGATTTTGTGCAACCATCACTGCCATCCACCTCCATAATTCTTTCACACTCCCAAACAGAATCTTTGCCCACCAAACTCCTCACTCCCTAACCCTCCAGTCCCTGGGAACCACCATTCTACTTTCTGTTTCTATGATTTTGCCTGTTCGAATTTTGCCTATTTGAAGTATACCCCATGTAAATAGAATCGTATGATATTTGTCCTTTTGTGTCTGACTTATTTCACTTAGCATAATGTCTTCAAAGTTCATGTGATGGCATGTGTCAGAATGTCATTCCTTTTCAGGGCTGAATAAAATTTCATTTTATGTATGCCACGTTTTGTGTACTGACTCATCTGTTGACAAACACTAGGGCTGTTCCCACCTTTTGGCCATTGTGAATGTTGCTGCTATGAAGGTGGGTGTACAAATCTCTCTGTAAGCGCCCGATGAAGCTTTTTAATGATGACATTACCTGTGATGAGGAGTAAAGGCACGCCACATACTGTCAGCATGCAACAAATGAGCTATTGGTAAGTAGGGTTATATTGCGGCTCTTTATCGTCACTAATAAACTATGAAAACAATATGAGAAAGCAGTAAGAAGGCCTCAAGAAGCAGAGCTGTTACTGCCAATTGAAGTTTTCCCACGCACACTATGAAACATGGCCAATCACAGACAGGGCTCAACTCCACTCAGGATAACGAGTTTCAAGTAAACACATCTGAAAACAGTAATCTAGGATTTTGGCTTGCTGGGGCATGATACTCTAAGAATGTAGCAGAATCTGTGTTTACGAACTCAGCAAAATTATGTCAGAGAGTTACAGGAAAGGGTTCCCGATCCAAACCCCAAGAGGGGGTTCTTGGATCTTGTGCAAGAAAGAATTCAGGGTGAGTCCACAGTGCAAAGCAAAAGCAAATTTATTAAGAAAGTAAAGGAATAAGAGAATGGCTACTCCATAGACACAGCATCCCTGAGAACCGCTGGTTGTCCATTTTTATAGTTATTTCTTGATGATAGGTTAAACAAGGGGTGGATTATTCATGCCTCCCCTTTTTAGACCATATAGGGTAACTTCCTGATGTTGCCATGGTATTTGTAAACTGTCATGGTGCTGGTGGGAGTGTAGCAGTGAGGATGACTAGGGGTCACTCTCGTGACCATTTTAGTTTTGGTGGGTTTTAGCCAGCTTCTTTACTGTAAGCTGTTTTATCAGCATGGTCTTTATGACCTGTATTTTGTGCCAACCTCCGAGCTCATCCTGTGACTTAGAATGCCTTCACTGTCTAGGAAGGCAGCCCAGTAGGTTTCAGCCTCATTTTACCCAGCTCCTATTCAAGATGGAGTTGCTCTGGTTCAAACGCCTATAACGAAACTTTCAGGCTTTCCAGAGAGTTAGTTTTATTGTCGTAAGCAATCAATGAAAGCATCGTGGTCTTTCTTTTGAGGACACAACAACTAGAAAAAGTCCAGAAGAGATGGGCCATAACGACCCCAGACTGCACAGTATCTGCACGTAACCATCCTGGCCGCACCAGGAGAGGGAAGATGCAATGACAGCCACTAAGATGGCATCGGTCTCTCCAATGCCAGAGACCTCCTGGGAAGAGCCAGGACAGCCATTACTGTCCTTTTGGGATGCAGAGTTGGGGAAAGGAGCTTAAGGCCACAGCAGATTTTCATCAGAAAACTCTGAGTCTGCAGCGTCAGAAGGGAAGGAGCGCAGGGATGTAATGAAATGCGGAACTCCACCTCCATCTCAAATGCCCTTTCTCATTCTACCAACTTCGAAGAGTTCACTCAAGGACACCACGCTCTCAAATGACAACCCAGAGGGGCCTGTTTTAAAAAGGTTGATCTTAACCAGTTTAGGCACTTTCAAGTTAACTCGGGTTGAGGAACAAAAAGCTCTAAAAATGGTGTTCTGACCTTTTTCAGCGTCTGTACAACTTCAAAGAATAAAATGAGGGGAGAAGCTCAAGGGAATTTAGCTCTTACTCAGGAAACAAAATTTAGCTCAATTAAAAAGATCTTAAATGTTAAGGCTGAGAGATTTTAACTTAAATCTGAAGGAGTTTGGTCTAGTCAGACTGCTGAAGTGCGCGTAGCTTGAGTCAATTCCTGAGTCTATAGTCATGCTTAGAGAATTTGCAACTGCACCATCACCCTTTCATCAAAGTGGGCAGAGATGACCCCTCTAGTAGCACCTGATTCTCCAAGGCAGGGGATGGGCCTTTTTACGCTGCAGGTATTAGGCAAGCTGAAGAGGTGTGGTCACTCCCTGTAGGAAAGAATATTCCTGTGGGCGATGCATCAGCTATGACAGATACCCCAAAGTCTCACAGAAGGATTCAATGGGCTGGAATTTCCCTGCTGGCCCCGATGCTGTCCAACAGAACTTTCTGTGATGATGGAAACATCCATCTAGCCGCACGTGGCTACTGAACACTTGAACTGTGGCTAGTTTGACCAAGGAACTAAAATTTTAATTTTATTTAAATTAAACTTAATTTAAATAGCCACATGTGGCTAGTGGCTCTCCAAGTAAAGCGTGAATATAACTCCTAGCAGAATGTGTTAAAAATATAGACCCTCAGGTCCTATAGCTGGGGATTCTGGTTCAATAGCAGTGGGGCCAGGCATTGCCCTTTTTAACAAGCTCTCCATGTGGTCCTGATGCTGATGGTCTTGAAGCAATGCTCTAGACTTCAAGGAGGGCAGGAGTCCATGTGTGGGGAACACCCACTGCATGGAGACAGACTATAGGAAGGATATGGAATATGGCCTGGGAATGAGCCTAGAGGCCAGAGGCTCACCCACTAGGCTCCAGCTTAGAATTCAGTGGAGCATTGACATTGCCTTGGGTTGTGACAGCTATTCGGATACTGTCAGGGCCACAGCTGATGCCTCTCCATGTTCTACCCACTGCCGGCTCCTGATCTCCAGCTCATAGCTGCCAGCCACTGGTCAGCTGCAAACATCCATGAACACTCCCCCTTCAAAAATGCCATGCCCAGTTCTACAAGGGCCCTTCACAGGTCACCTCCAGACTGAATTCTGTGAAACCCAATATTCAGCCCCTCCCAGACTCTCAGGACCATGCTTACTATGACCCACATCTTTGTGTCTCTGGTCACTGCTCAAAGGGCAAGTTCTTGGTCCTTTTCCAGGATTCTCTATTCTGAACAAAGGCATCACTGTTCTCCTAGCATCTCAGGTAAGAATTGTATGTCTTCCTTTCCAAATCCCACATATTCCATCATCCATCAGATTCTGTCCATTCTGCCTAATTAACATTTCTTAACTACTTACTCCTTCCCACCGATACTCTCTTGGCTCAAGCCATCATCAGCTCTCCCTGGACAGCAGCAATATGCAGCTCTGAACCACACCCACTCTACCCTCCCAGCTAGTTTTCACAGGCAGCCAGACGGTCTTTAAAAGACTGCATTTTTGGTGGGGAGCAGTAGCTCATGCCTTTGGGAGGCTGAGGTGGGCATACTGCTTGAGGTCAGGAGCTCAAGACTGGTCTGGGCAACATGGTGAAACCCAGTCTCTACAAAAAATAGAAAAATTAGCTGGATATTGCAGTGTATTCCTGTAGTCCCAACTACTAGGGAGGCTGAGGTGGGAGGATCACCTGAGACCAGAGCAGTTGAGGCTGCAGTGAGCCATGATTGCACCACTGCACTCCAGCCTAGGCGACAGAGTGAGACCCTGTCTCAAACAAATGAAAAGCAGAATCTTATCATGTCGTTGTTCTGCCTACAGGCCTTTTCTTCCATGGTGTGCCACTGTACTTAGGAATAAAGTCAAGATCCTTATCAGGGCACACAAACCCCTGTATGGCCTGGCTTCCTCTGTCTCTCTCTTTCTTGGTCAACAGTACAAAGATCTTCTAGAATCTGAGAAGCTGGATGTTTACTTCTGCTCTTCTTTCTCTCTCTACCTCCTGTCCTCCTTGACTGGGCTCTTCCCTGTGTGTGCACAGCTTAAAAGCTGCTTCATTCTACATCTTCCCTCCCCAGACCAGGTGCTGGCCCCATACCTTCCCCTCCCGAGCACTGAGCACTGCAGTCACCCAGTTACTGTTTCTGTAATGATCTGCTTAGTGTTGGGCTCCTTGACTAAATTCTAAGAAGACAAGAAGTTTATCTTATTCACTACTCTCCCTCCAGGGTCAATTACACTGTCTGGTATTAAACACATATTTGTGATATTTGTGAATAAATGACCAGGTGAAGAAGTGAAAGAGTAAGTGATTTAACACATCAACAAAGATTATTAAAGATAATTAATATGGCAGATGATAATCATTAAAGATGGCAGATTAGGCCAACACTTTCCAACATGACCTCTGACATCAGAAGAGCTAACAACTGTTGATATGACTTTTACAACTTTTGATCTTGGGGGACATGAGCAAGTACATTGTCTTAATCAGCTTTATTAATTATTAATGTTTAGTAAGGATACTTATAAGATAGTAATAAAGATTCCAATAAAGATCTGTGAATAGTAGAAGGGAAGCTGAGAGCTGGAAACATGAGACTATAATTTCTGAGATACGGTTCCATCAACATTTGTTTAATCACTAATTAGAACCACGAGGCAGTTTAGAACTCCCCATTCCTAAGGACAGGCTTCAGGGAAGGGGTGTGATGTCCACTCAGCAAGTCACTGCTGGTCCGGGTGCTGTTGGTCTGTGTTCTCTGAGGGAGGGCCCAGGCCACAAGCTGCCTCCAAAGGAACCCCTCAGGCCATGGTCAGCATTAACAAGGTCTTTCATCTGTGAGTGGATCTACAACGGCTTCCACAGTGTGCTCCAGTTCCTAGGACTCTACAAGAAATCTAGAAAACTTGTTCTCTTGGGTTGGGACAATGTGGATGAAACTTCTTCCTCACATGCTCAGAGATGGTGGACTGAGCCAACAGGCTCCAACACGACCTCTGACATCAGCAGACCTGACAACTGCTGGCATGACTTTTACAACTTTTCATCTTCTGGGGTGTCAGCAAGCACACTGGGTTTGAACAGTGATCTCCTAGCAATAAATGGGATTGCCTTTCTCGGGGGCTGTGCAGATTGTCCTCAGATCCTGGAATCCAAAGTGGAGCTCAATGCTTTAATGACTGATGAAATAATATCTAATGTGCCAGTCCTTAACAGAAACTGGACAGAACAGGCACAATCAGTGAAGAAAAACTCTGTCCACCATTTGGTCTTTATGAACAGACCACAGGAAAGGGAACTGTGACCCAGAAGGAGCCAAATGCTTTCTCCAAGGAATTGTTCATGTTCCGTGTGTACAACAACAGGGCTGTGGCAAGGGCTTCCGCTGGTCTGCCCAGTATATTGACTGATGCTTGGACAGTGAAAATAAGTTTAACTTTTTTTTTTTTTTTAAAAAAAAGGTGGTGGGCAGGGAGGGGGGAAACAGTCTAGGCTTCTTCCACAAGAGAAGGAAAAAAGAAGGAATTGCACTCTACACTCAAAGATTTTAAAAGTCCAATCCCTGGGCATGTCAAGATTGTAAAGGTAAGAACCCTACAGCAGCTGGATCCCAAAGGACCAGCCCGGCGCATCTGTTCCAGGTCTTGTGAGCATTGAGATGTTTGGCCATCACCAAGACTTAGAGGTAAAGAGTAGGCATAACCTGATTTCCATTAATTTAGAAACTCTGAAACAAAACATAATATAATTAGGTAAAATAATTAAGATTGCTGGATCCACAGAGAAATGTTATTGAGTCATTCAAACCTGATCATCAAAATTAACATGAGCTCTAATCTTCCCGCGCTGACTGGACACAGATGCTTATTCCATTTTGCAGACAAGGAGACCAAGGTGGGGAGATCGCTTGAGGCCATGAAGGAAGTAGAGAGAACATCAGCAGCTTGCTGTTGGGAGCAATGCTGCTTTCAAAGCCTGGGCTCCTAACTCCAAATCATGTATTCCTTTCTGGAAGCTTTTCTCCTTGAATTGTTTCTCACCCCACCCAGGTGACCTTCGACCTCCTGGGAACTCACTTCCGGCTTGGTCCAGGTTGCCCAGGCTCTCCACTCATTTGAGGAGTGCTTATCGAGTGCCTACGATGAGTCACGCTGTGTGGGAGGTGGTCAGGGAGGATATTAAGACCCTACCCCTCACTGTAAAGATGTCATGGTTGGTGGAGGAGGAAAGGAAAGGAACACCCAATGGTGGAAATGAGAACAAAGCAGCAGGTGGCTCTCTGATGTCAGGCTTGGAGCAGTGAAGGATGCAGGGTTTTGACTGTGCCCCACCCTGTGTAGCAGAGGGATGACCTCCCCTGTCTGGGACCCATCATGTATACCCCCACACGCTCAGGCAGCAGTCACCTTTTTAGCAGCCACGTTGCCTCAGGGGCTTCTTTTGAGTATGCAGGTCTCATTCACGAGAACTACTAACAAATTTCCTTCTAAACTTGCAACGTTTATTTTTTTATTAACCCAAGTGTAGGATTTTACATTTATCCCCATTAAATCTCATCTTGTTAGTTTTGGCCCATTGATCCAAACTGCTGAAATCCTCATAATCCAGATTTTGCCATGCCAAGCAGAGTTATGTCCCCCAGCTCTGTATTGCCAGGAAATGTGATCAGAGCACCTTGTATGTCTTCATCGCGATGGCCCATGAAACTGTGGGCCAGGACAAGGCCATGCACACAACCCTAAGGCCATCGGCAGCAACCTCAGTCCCCCTCTTCAACACAGGTTGGGTCAATGGGAACAATGGCCTAATATCCTCTGTATGGTGATTCAGCCAACTAAACCATCTAATGCCATCTCCACACTGGTTACATTTCTCCATTCTGTACCATGGTATTCTGAGAGATGATCTAAGAGAAATGCCTTTCCAAATATTTATACCCATGTTTGGCCATTTTAAAATGCCCTTTCTGTTATTGTTTTAGAGTGAATACTAATTAAAGTTGTCCCGTAAGAGATGTCTGGAATTGTTTTAGACAAAATAAGTCAGTGCTGAAGTTATTCTATCCCAGAGGTACCCCAAACATAAATTCAGAGGGCTATGGACTTCCCATGGCAATTGCCTTCAATCAGTGATGGGAACAGAGTTTGAAGGCATGCTGGGATTGAGAGATGCAGGGAACGTGATCTACTGTCATCACTCTTCATTATCCTAAACTGGAAAAACTGATGTTGAAGCTGGCCAGCCTGTCCAATAAAACATTTTGATCAAAGATATAGTTTCACAGAATACCTGTGTAAGGGATGGCCTGAGAGTCCATGGGGATCCAGCAGAGTTAGGAAAGTTATCAACCTGGTTTCTGCAGGTCCATAGGCAGACAGCAATATTGTGAAAAATGCTTCTCAGGGGAAGCTTTGTGTTTCTTTAAACATTCAATTACAGCTATACAAATACAGATTTTAAGTGAACAGTATCCAGTCTTTTCATAAATTAGGGATGTTAGAAGGCAAATAAAAGAGATTCCCTGAAAAACTATTTAATAAAAATTCAGCCCTGTGCCATGAAGAATCGGTTTACCACAGAAGCATTTTGAGTAGGGTTAATTAGATGAGTCTCAGCATTAGCTACAGATTTAGGGGAATAGGACCGCTTTAATTTAGGTTGTGGTTTCTAAGCAGGTTTTTCAATTACAGCAAACTTCTGGATATTTAAAGACCCAATATTCAATGAGTGGATATTTTTTTGCTCTTTAAAAGTCACCAGAGGCCTTCCAGAGGCCTTTCAAAATAATCTTTATCATTTTCTTTTTAGGAATAATAGATATGTTAGCATTCTTCTTTTCAACCATTATTAAGTTTTTAAGATAGTTTCTTTTTCCTTCAAAAGAAATTTTTTTTTCCTAATTTTAATATATTTTATTTTGTGAAACATTAATACAATAAAGTAAATATCTTCTATAATCTTCCTACTCAGAGATACAGTCATGTGTATAATTTTAAAATAAAAATTGAATACTATGTAAACTATTTTCATTTTTAAAAAATAAACACTAGCAGAAACAACTATTTTCTAACATGCTAGTTACATTGATTATATCATAAATTTTTTTATAATAAAAGTCTCATCATTTAAAACTGTTGTATGGTATCCTGTTTCATAGCTGATAATTGAATCAGTCTCCTATTGATGTACTTTTAGGTAAAACATCTTTCAGCACAGGGCTGACTCTGGGGCTGAAGGTGTTGGAGCAGTGTACTGACCAGCCTGCCTTCTGATTGGTCAGATTGGTCAGCTGTTCATCCTGATTGGTCAGGGCCTTTATTGTACTCATTGTTAAACATGTAAATGGCCTCTGTTTATGTTTTTATCTCTGGTTTCTTATAGTTTCATTTGTAAAAACTCTCTGACTTGAATCTATTGGGCCAATGGCTAAGCAAATTAAAAATTCTATTATATACTAAATGATTGATTGCCTTTAGCGTCTAACAGCCTTACACGCTAGTAGTGCACGAGCATTTCAGCCTACTTGATTTTTTTTTTTTTTTTTTTTTTTTAGTATTCATTGCATCCAAGGTATAGTTAATTCGGAATAGATATGTAACCTTTTGCAAAAAAAATTGTTACACTGAAGTATTTTTAGTAATGCATCGGTAAAATAGTAATATTGGGCCCTCTTATTATGAAAATGTGACTTTTAATATAATGGAATTTCTAAAATTGGTACAAGTAATACAATTAAAATTATAGAATATCATAGGAGCATCTGAAACATTTTCTATATATTTTTGAAAATGCAATCTGACAGTGAGGTTGCAAAGAGAGGAATAAATTAAAAAGACAGTTTTATGTTTTCAACTTTTATAATTTTGAGATTATCTTGTGAAAGACTCAGAATTGAAAGGCAGCAAATTAAGTCACCTTTTAAAATGATACTTACACAAATTAGCTACTACCTAGCAGTGAACATGTATTATAGTACCTGCAGTAATGGAAGGTAAATCATTTTCAGAGGGAACCATGGATAAGGCTATTAAGTCACTTTACAAACTCAGAGAACCAGATGGGCTCTAAGAAATTACTTCTCTATGGAAATGTATGTCCATTATGAAGCTAAATGAAGTAGTAGGATACAAAATTGCATGTAGACTATGATATCAACTAAGAAGAAAAAGAAGCAAAGGCTTACTATAAGAAAAAAAAAAAACCCATCTATATTATTCACCAGAATCTTAAACAGGATTGTGTTTGGTGGTAAAAGTACTTTTTTAAAAAAAATTTAGGGTTATTTGTTCCTTTCCTGCCTATAATGTTCAGTTTTCTTCACTGGGTATGTATATTATTTTCATAGTAAAAATAACTTAAGGTTTTTATGAGGTCGATTTTTGCTTCTCTACCTGCAGTCGTAATGCTCCATAAAACGTTCAGGATTAGCCTCCCCTCATACTGTGCACCACGTTTCTTCCAACAGTCTAACAATGGGAGCAGGTGCAATAAAGAACACTCCTAAATCCAGCTGCCCACCACAACAACCCTATTGAGAAAATGCATCACCACCAGAAGGCTTATATTCTTTTGATCTTTCAGGGAATGCCTAGCTTCTTCCACTGAGATATTTTCAAAACCATACCTAAAAATGTACAAAAATGTGTGCCCCTCGATATTCTTATGTAAAGAAATAGAGTATGAAAATATGTACTTTGCTAAGGGAGATGGATCAAAAGCAATATACAGTTTTCTCTTCAGATTCCTGATTATATAATATATGTGCCTGAACCTCTATTTTAAGATCAAGTCACAAGAAAAGCTAAAAACACCTCATTTCTTGTTTCCAAAGCTTCTGATCCATTTAATGGTGAGCAGTAAGCATGTAAGAAAAAAATACAAAGAGGCAGGTTGCAGATCCCAGGGAGCAGGTAGTGTGATTTTATATACATTTTTGTATATTTTGGCATTAGACACTGAACATTCGGGCTGGCTGTTGATTGACTATGTCTTTCATCTGACTTGCTTAAAACGCTCAAATCAAAGCAGCAACACAAGTAAATGATCTGACTTATTTAAAGGACGATATTGAGTCAGGTTCTGGGACTCCACGTCCCTGACAGAACTCATCCCAGTGAGGTTCTGTGACCTCTAGTCTTGTTTCAGAAAAAATCAGCATCCTGCTGATGGGTGAGGAACAGGAACCAGTACTTTTGGAAGAGAGAAACTGCTATTTTGACCAAGCAGAACTTGGAAAATTGACTTCTATCTTATTAGAAGAACTAATGAGCTCTTCTTTTATGGTACAATGAAATAGAATGTTAAGGAGTCCTTTAAATCTGAGGAATCTGTGGGGATAGCCAGGGTATAAAGAATAAGAAAACGAGTTGTTTTACTTATGGTTGGAGGCAGACAAGGTTTTCTGCTAGTAAGGCACACAAAATATATAATCGTATCCAAGTGGCGCAGAAGAAGCTATAATGCCATTTTCTGGAAATTTATATAATTTTTCCATAAAAGGATCAATTTTTAAAAATAAGAAGATGAAAGAAATAGTCCAAACCACTGGAGAAAAGCACTGAAAGATAAAATAAACTCTTGGTATTTCTCAGGGAGAAGATAATTTCTATCAGTTTGAAGCTGTTTCCCCTAATATAATCCAGGAGTTGTCAAAAGTCAATTAATTATGAAACTCTGTTATTTGAACAGTACAGGGATGCTTAAGTTAAATCTTTGAACAACCACGCTCTGAAAAAAATAAAACATCAGAACTATGAAAAAATAGTGTTGAGTTATAAAGTTCCTTTACAGAGTGACAAAATTATTTTTCCATTAGATAATTGTTTTAAAGTTAATTCTCGCCTCAAATCCAAATTTGGATTACAAATCCATGCATTTCGTTCTTGTTTTCTAAACCCCAACATAAATCACAGAGCACTTTTCTGTCCATGGTGTCTTAACTTTCTCCTATCAAGCAATAAACAAGAATTAACTTACTCATTTCTTTCCAGATTTATGATCAGTTCTTTGCTTTCCAGTTGTATTCGAATATTCAGCACTTCTGGATGATCCTGAAAGATAAACAAGAAAAGTCAGTTGAAAAACACTTGGCTTTGACTTGCAAATAGCTGAATAAGACCCACAGGAGTAGTCAATTGAGAGAATAAATGATGCGGTCAACCTAAGAAAGAGCCAAATGCCATCACAACACAGCGTATAAACTAAGGTTTCTTAGCAGCTTAAAAAGAGCAGTGAAGGCCAGGCACTGGAGGATTGCTTGAGTCCAGGAGTTTGAGACCAGCCTAGGTGGGCAACATAGTAAGACCCTGTCTCTACAAAAAAAATTAAAAATTAAAAAAAAAATCAGAATATTAGCCAGGTGTGGTAGTTTGTGCCTGTGGTCCTAGCTACTTGGGTGGCTGAGGCGAGAGGATCACTTGAGCCCAGGAGTTCGGGCTGCAGTGAGCTATGGTCATGCTACTGCACTCCAGCCTGGGTGACAGGTAAGACTCTGTCTCAAAAAAAGAAAACAAGCCTGTAATCCCAGCCCTTTGGGAGGCCGATGGGGGGGGTGGATCACCTGAGGTCACAAGTTCAAGACCAGCATGGCCAATATGGTGAAACCCCATCTCTACTAAAAATACAAAAAATTAGCCTGATGCAGTGGCACACCCCTGTAATCCCAGCTACTCAGGAGGTTGAAGCAGGAGAATCGCTTGAACCTGGGAGGTGGAGGTTGCAGTGAGCCAAGATCGCGCCACCGCACTCCAGCCTGGGCAACAAGAGCGAAACTTCATCTCAAAAAAAAAAAGAAGACAAGAGTGGAGGGAGAGTTGGGTCGGGACAGGCACCACAAACTCAAGGAGACCTCATTCTTCCTGGTCAGCACCGCATGAGTGCGGAACGTGGAGATTCAGTCTTGCTGAGACATGATCACCGCCACATTCAATTAGTGCTTCCTTCAGTTATGTTGACTTTGTCTGCCTTTGCTTTGTCAGTTATTTCAGTACTATGCTTGTATAAAAGCTATGAGAATGAGAAGTTTAGACATAGTTTTCTAATATTTCATATTTGAAAGTCAGTCTTATAACTCCAGAGCTCAAAAGATCTTTTCCCAATATGTATAATGTTTCAGCTATACCATGACTTAGTTAACCACATGCCACTATACTTTAAGATGAAATGGTCTGTGGGTTCCAAATATCCAACATGAAAAGAGTTAGTTAAAATGAAACAGAATTTAAAGAAAACCCACAACAACTGAAGGTCACGTGAGTTTTGGGAAAAAAGGCGAAACATGCCTTAACTAAGGCCATATAACTGGGTTAGAATCAGAAAGGCTGAAACATCATTTGCTTTGTTTTTAGGGCAGCCCTTTGCATATCTTCTTGTAGTCTTTCTGTGTCTCCCATGGTAGCCATTAGCTGTGTATGGCTATGTAAGTTAATTAAAATGAAATGAAATTTAAAAATCAGTTCACAGTCATACTGGGTCCATTTCAAGAATCAATAACTCAGTGTGGCAGGCGGCCACCACTGTAGGACAGCACAGATACAAAAGCATTTCCATCATCATGGAATGTTCTATTGGACAGCTCTAAGTCAGTGACAAAGACCTAAACTTACATCATCCAATTGCTTGCCTGAGGAACAGATTATTTTAAATTTCAGGGCCTTCAGGAGATAAAAATAGGTACAAAGCCAAGGGTTTTTTCTTATGAGCTTCAAGGAGGTTCTTTCTCAATTGTCACTGAAGGATGACACTATTTTACATAGTTACTTAAACTTAAGAGTTAAATTGGTGAATTTTCCAGATACATGAAATTCTTACGTATGTTTTCTGGGTTTACACAGGCCTTGTTTTTGATGTATTTACTCTAGCAAAAGACTACAAAAACACACCGAATTTATATATTTTGATATTGTCTGGTGTTTATAAGAACTGTATGCATTTCTGAGTGTTTACTCAAATTTGGAAATTAATCTTACTATTTGATCCTACATGCCAAGAAACATACACCATTTCTTTGTAGTGTAGGCTGTCAAAGTGTTCTTATGCCCTTACAGGTATTTGCTTTCGAGTCCATCACAGGGACTCTTGCATATTTATCTATACTTGCTGACACCTGGGCTGAACCGCGAACACTTCTATAATGTTCTCTCCAGGGTTTGCAATATGTACTCATTAATTACATGTGTGAAAAACAAGATTATTAATTATATTTACAAAATATTAGAACAAAATATGTTCTCAATATTCTGTCCAAATGTGCCCAAACACCATATGTATGTATACATGTGTGTGTATAACTACATGTTTCATATGTATGTATATATACATAACTTAGTTACTTTAGTTACAAATTGTGTTTGCCTAAGATATCAAGGCACAGATCACATACCTTAAATGGAAATCCAGACAATTTTATATGTGGATAAAAATATATTTATTGGCCGGGCGCGGTGGCTCAAGCCTGTAATCCCAGCACTTTGGGAGGCCGAGACGGGCGGATCACGAGGTCAGGAGATCGAGACCATCCTGGCTAACACGGTGAAACCCCGTCTCTACTAAAAAATACAAAAAGCTAGCCGGGCGAGGTGGCTGGCGCCTGTAGTCCCAGCTACTCGGGAGGCTGAGGCAGGAGAATGCCTTAAACCCGGGAAGCGGAGCTTGCAGTGAGCTGAGATCCGGCCACTGCACTCCAGCCCGGGCGACAGAGCGAGACTCTGTCAAAAAAAAAAAAAAAAAAAAAAAAAATATATATTTATTTGCAACATCCCTTTTCCCCCAAAGAATTGAGGTAGTTTAAGCATTAACATTTGTAGTAATTCCACATAAAGTACTAGAAGTGTTATGAGAGTCCAATGTCAACATCTTGCAGAAGAATATATTTTCCTTCAGGGAAGATCTTTATGTACATTAGTTGAGGTATGACTAGTAAAGGAGAAATCAATAGAGAGGGAGAACAGACAGCTATTTTAATTTAAGACCACTAATTGCCTTAGACTTCTTAAAAGCATGTATTCATTCCATTTTCTTTTGATTGTTACCTATTGGAGATGATGGAGTAGTACTGGTAAAATATGGCATTCCTTTTCTTAAAAATGATATATTGATTACCCTAATGGAACTGTGTCTTTTATTGAATGCTTAAAGAAATGCACTTGCTGAATAAATCAATTAAATGCTAATCAATGGGCCAGAAATGTTTTGGCAGTAATTGTTGTTCTATTTTTTTTAATTGGGAAAGTACATCCAAGAGTATATAAAATGTATAAGTACAATTTGGAAAACAACAATAAAATAAACACCAGGGCACCTACTACCCAACTGAAAAAGCAGACTATTTCTATAATATTAGAATCTTCCTGTACTAGTTTGGTGAGGCTGTCATAACACATACCAGAGACTGTGTGGCTTAAACAACAGAAATTTATCTTCTTAGAGCTATGGAGCTAGATGTCCAAGATGAAGGCATTGGCAGGTTTGGTTTCTTCTGAGGCCTCTTTCCTTGGCTTTGAGACAGTTGCCTTCTTACTGTGTCCACAGATGGCCTTTTGTATGTCTGTGTCCTGATCTCTTCTCATAAGGACACCAGCCATATCAGATTAGGGGCCACACATATGACTTCATTTTACTTTAATTGCCTTTTTAAAGGGTCTGTCTCCAAATACAGTCACATTCTAAGGTACCGGGATTAGGATATCAATATAGGAATTTGCTGGGGGGAAGGGAGAGGCAATTCATCTCATACACCTCCTCATGCTAAATTCATTGTTACATTTCCCTTATTCCCAACCAGAGGTAATCATTATGCTGAAGTTTCTATTAATCATTATCTTGATTTCTTCTACAGTTTTATTTCTAATGTACATATTCCTAAGCAATACACTGTTTAGTTTTACCCAGTTTTGAACCTTATAAAAATGGCCTCATACTTTATCCATTCTTCTATGACTGGACTGGTTTCTTTTACTTAATCTCATATCTGTTAGATTTATACATATGGTTGTTTATAGCTGTAGTTCATCTATTTTCAGTGCTATATAGTATTTTATTGTAAAAACAATGTGTAAGTCCTTTCTCCTACAGGTGGACTTTGGCGTTCTTTCTGTCCACCCCTCTTTTTGCTCTTACAACGCTGTTATGCACATTCTTGTGTACATGTCCCCTACTACAGCAGTCCCCAACATTTTTGGCACCAGGAGCCGGTTTTGTGGAAGACAATTTTTCCAGGGAACTGGGGCTGGGGGTGGGGGATGGTTTTGGGATGATTCAAACACATTATTATTACTTACTGTGTACTTTATTTCTATTGCCATTACATTGTAATATATAATGAAATACAACTCACCATAATGTAGCATCAGTGAGAGCCCTGAGATTTTTTTTCTGCAATGAGGTGGTCCCATGTGGGGGAGATGGAAGACAGTGACAGATCATCAGGCATTAGATTCTCATAAGGAACCCTCAACCCAGATCCCTCACGTACACAGTTCACAATGGGGTTTGTGCTCCTATGAGAACCCAGTGCCTCTGCTAATCTTTGATGGGAGGCGGAGCTCAGGCAGTGATGCGAGCAGTGGGGAGCAGCTGTAAATACATAGGTAGCTTCTCAGCCTGCAGCTCACCTCACCTCCTGCTGTGTGGCTGGGTTCCTAGGCTATAGAGGTTGAGGACCCCTGCCTTGCTGGACAGATATGAGTTTCCCTGGCTAATCTGACGTGGAAACTCTGGGTGGTGTAGTTTGCACATGTTTGACTTTACCAGGGATCTTTAAATTGTTTTCCAAAGCACAAATGGGTTATAAATGTTTCCCTCATTCCATAGCCTCATGAATATCGGGCAAAAATTTTAAAAGGCAGGCAGCCCCATTCTGCTGACTGTGCAACTGCAGCTCACCGGGTTTTCCTTTACACCTCCCTCCTCAGTAGCGAGACAGAGCACCTTTGCTTATGTTTATGGAACATTTGATTTTCTTCTCCGGTGAAATACTTGCTCATGTTTTCTGACCATTTTCTTTCCTGCTTTCTTCCTCCTCCCTTTCTCTTGTCATTTTGAATCTGTAGATGCTTTTCTCTGTTCAATGAGTGACAAATATCTTCTCCCAGTTTGGGTTTTGTCTTTTCATCCTCTTGAATGTGTTCTCATGAACAGAATGCCTTAATTTTAATAAAATCCTTCATGGTTTAAAGTCTTTGTGCCTCATTTGAGAGCTACTCCAAGATCAAAAAGCAGACTGCGCTATCTTCTAAATGTTTCATAATTTTGCCTTTCATATTTAAGTCCCATCCAGACTTGATTTTTGTGTCCAGTACACAGTAGGAGTCCAACTCTACTTTAGAGAAAATGTGATTAACCAATTGCTCCAGCACCATTTGTTAAAAGTCCTTCCTGCCTGGGCACGGTGGCTCATTCCTGTAATCCCAACACTTTGGGAGGCTGATGTAGGGGGGAATCACCTGAGGTCAGGCCTTTGAGACCAGCCTGGCCAATATGGTGAAACCCTGTCTCCACTAAAAATACAAAAATTAGCTGGGTATGGTGGTGTGCTCCTGCAATCCCAGCTACTCAGGAGGCTGAGGCAGGAGAATCACTTGAATCTGGGAGGCAGAGATTGCAGTGAGCTGAGATTGCATCACTGCATTCCAGTGTGGGTGACAGAGCAAGACCCCATCTCAGACCAACCAACCAACCAACCAACCAACCAACCAACCAACCAACAAAAAAAACCTATCCTTCCACTGTATCTGTAGCAGCATGTAGAGATCCATTTCTGAGCTAATGCCATATGTCTCATTGTCTGTCCGTGCACCAATGCCACCCTGTGTTAATTACTACAGCTTTACTCTGAGTCCTGATGTTTGGCAAGGTGAGTCTTCTCACCTCCACTATCTCAGCACCCTAGGATTGCTCCACCATCTTCTGTTTCTATCTCTTTTTAATAAAAATGAAGTCTCACTATGTTACCCAGGCTCAAACTCCTATCCTCAAGAAATCCTCCTGCCTCAGCCTCTCAAGTAGCTGGGACTACAGGCTCGAACCATCATGGATGACCTGGTTTCCATTCTTGTTGCTGAGAAGTCAGTTCTCAGCCTGCTTGGACAGGTGACCCATCTCTTCTCTCCAGCTGCTTTTGTGACCTTTTTTCTTCCATGTTTGGCAGTGTGACCATTGTATGTCTGGGTGCGAATTTTATTTGTTCACTTTGATTTGTCCTCCTTGGAGAAAGGATGCTCTCTTACTCTCTTCATTGGGGTTTTTTTATTTCTTATTCACCCATACACACTTGTCTGTCTTCTGCAGCATTTGGGGCTCAATGGCAGACTAGAAAAAGTAGGTAGGGTTAAAGGTGTGACCCAAGACTGGAGACTGTGCAGGCCAAGAGTGGCCAAAGGCCAGGGGAGAATACAGGCTGGAGGGGATGTAACCAGCAGGTAAGAGGAGCTGGTAGGTGCTGGCCAAGAAAGGATTACAGACTGAGAGACTGGACAGCGGTCTCTGGATGGACATTCCAGAGAGAAAGGAACCACTTCCTATGGGATGCTGGACAGGAGAGAAGGAAAGGGTTCTGCAGCAAGAGAAGCATTATAATTTGGAGGTAAGTTTTCCTCAACAAAGGTGACAAAAAAAGTCATGGCATTGTTCAACAGCTTCCTGTTTCCTCCAAAGTCATAAGAAAATATCTTTTTAAGTTTGAAAGTTCAAGTGATTCGATTTATTTTTATCTACTGCACTGCCTCTTAGGCCATAAGGCACTGAAATTTATTGATATCCCTACTTACCTATATGCATGCATGCAAATGCATGAACACATGCTTTTGTGTGTAACTGTATTATAGGACCTGGGCTGATGTCCCAGTTTATTATAGAATTTTTCATGAAATAGCTCTTGCTATTTGTACTTACACTTCATTCCCAATTCCATCCAGGAGTGAGATCTAAGTTCCCTCATTAGGGCATGAAGACTGGGAGATAAACCCCAAGACTGATACTGCATATACCCCAAATCCCTCTTTCCTCCTAGGAGGGAAGCTTTGTCATTGGGTAAAACTTATCAGACACTCTACCCTCAGTGCATATGCGCTCGCAGGAGGCATGTGTCTTCCTCACAGAAAGGCTTTTTTGGCGGACTCCCCCTGAGATGGCGAGCCCAGGCAAATCTGCAAAGACGGGTGCGGTCAGGACCCATCTGCCCACCCCTAGGGCCCCCAGGTGCCTGTGTTCTCTCAGAGGTTTCCCACAATGCACTTGGCCAGGGCACCCCAGTGAACTGGCCGTACAAACAGACGTGCAAAAAGTGATGATTGATTGGCTGATTAGATTGATATCCCTTTTTTTTAGTGCTATCCATGTCGTGCTACCCTTCTTTAACGTGTGCGGTTGGAGGCTGATCCAAACTTAACTTTAAATCATTTCACCCACGACGAACACAAAATACCTGGAGTTCATAAATGTAGCTTTGCATGGTTGTAGGGTGCTCATTATTTTCCCTGAAGGACGGGGTGTCGTACAGCATCAGCTCCTTGGTGTTTTTCTCTCTTTAGAGAATAAGAAATTTTCCACAGCTTAGAAAAATCTGCCCTGATTCTGAGGGTGAATTAATGTGGCAGTGGAACGGCAGCAGGTCTGGCAGGCAGGAGGGAATGACCATCCAAAAAGTAAGATTCGGGGTCAATGGCCAAGTCCACCCCCATCACAACTCTGAGGTTATCCTTCCAAAGACCACGGTCCGCCACAGCCAAAGTCATTCATCTCAACCATCAATACTGGAAGCTCAGAGGGATCTAATTTTTCGAGCAGAACAGCAAAATTAAAATATTGCATTCAAGGGAACTCTAAAATAACTAGATCCCTCTCCGGCACTAAATAAATGCTTCAGGCTGCAGCCCTGGCATTCATGGGGCACGAGGGAGTCATTTATTGCTATGAATATTTAGAGGCAATCTTGATTACCACTTTAATATTAGTGTGCTAGTTCCACAGCCTGGAAGATATGCGCACTGTGGAATTTAGAGAGGACAAAATTGAATTAACTGCAGTATAACACAGTCAGGAATTAAGGCACTGCAGCATTATAATGGGGTGTCCCTGGATTGGGGCCTGTTTGTTATTACAAAAATAATGATAACGTTTATTCATGAGTTATTGACAATTATTCTGATGGATAATTAACCTTAGGAAACAACCTGTTAAAATGTAGCGGATGACACGTATTATCCTTAGGTTTATAATGCAGTTGGAAGTTGTCTGTGTGTCAGAATGTTGGATTATTTTTAGCACAGGATCTTCTCACTGTGTTTCTGTCGCATGATAGAGTCTCGGTTTTTCAGTTCGCTTCTCCCTCCCTGCAGGAAAAGGCACAATCACATCACCTTTGGTCCTTGTGATGCTCTTAGCTCAAGTTCTTTGTCCCACTGCTACTGGTATGATTGCTAATCCTCAAGTTTGTAGCAAACATTTTAGATTTTCATTTTAGATTACTTTAGCTATAGCCAGAGCATCTTAAAGCCTTATTTATTCACTGAAATACTTCTGGTCTGCTTCTGTGCATCTGAATGCTATAGAATGACAGTCCACCAGGCGCATGCATCTGTCTGAGGACAATGGTCAATTCTGAAGCAGACGACATTACTCTGTTCCTTTCTTGAGCTTACTGTTGGGTTGGAAGAGGGAAGTGACAACATGACTTATCAGAAAGCAACCTGGAAAATACTATGACATGGATTTCTCAAACTTAACACAGCTAAAATTCAGCTTTTATTTGACCATCTCCCTCCGTCACCCCGATCCACGACAGAGGGGAGGTTGGAGAAAATCCACCCTAGCTTTCCTCCAGAATTCCCGAGCTTAGCGATGCCCTTTCTTAAAATCCTTCAATGGCGACCTGATGTACTTAGAAAAACACTGCAGCCTTCACACCGCAAAGGCTCTGGCATCTGCTCACCTGGCAGCTCACTTGGAGGTCATCACTCGCTTGCTCCTGAAGCTTCTGGGTCCTTGTGGCTGCTGACTCTCTGCCAAAACATCTTCCCTGGGCCCTCTGTGTGGCTTCACCTCCAGTCACTGGCCTGGACATCACCGCCTCAGAGAAGCCCTGGTGGCCTCCTAAGGGGGCTGTTGGTTCTCACACACCCCGTTCTGTCTCTTCCTAGCAAAGTTCCTCATTTGTGATGATTTGTTGTTTTTCTTTTACTTGTTTACAGTCTATCTCCCTTGGTACAATAGAAACTTCCCAAGGACAAAGAATTTGTCAGCGTGCTCCACGTTACAGTCCCTACACCTGGAGCAGGGCCACCGAGATGCCTCTGTAGGATGAAGGGTACAGGCAGGAGGAGCCGGGGATGCAGGAGGAGCCGGGGATGCAGGAGGAACACTAACTAGAGGGTGGAGAGGAGACCCCAAAGCTGCAACACTCCCCTAAGGAGGTATAACAGTGACCTCCAGACCCTCCTCACCTGTCACACACTGTCAAAAGCAGAGGGCCCTCTGACCTGTGGGCTGCCTGCTTGTCTCACCCTAGGAGGCCAGCGTCCCCTGTGGGATACAAGTGGCTGTACAAGGATCCCTGTACAAGGAGCAGAAAAACCCTGGTCTTTGAAAATGGACTTGCATTCTGTTCTTCTGAGGAGAGGAGGCAGGGCTCGGCCTGTGAGCTGAATTTCTTACATTTGTACTTGGGACTATACAAATGACCAACGAAGGCATGTTCCCAGGCTGGGCCCCAGCACCCTCAGCTCTCCGGAGAAGACTCCACATCCTCCTGCTTAGTTTCTTTGGATCTTCGTGATAAAAAAAAATCCAAAATAGGACAGACAGGGTGGGGCGGCGGCAGCAGGAGGAGCAGCAGCAGCAGGACTTTTGATAAAATCTGAATCAATGCAAAATACAAGGTAAAGAGTGGAGGTGGGTGTGGTGACATGATGATCTGGGGATAGGACTGTGTGGTGACATGGTGGCCTCAGGGACAGAACAGTGTGGTGACGTGGTGGCCCTAGGGACAGGAGCATGTGGTGACACGGTGGCCCCTAGGACAGGATCATGGAGTGACGTGGTGGCCTTAGAGACAGGACCATGTGGTGACATAGTGGCCCAGGGACAGGACTATGTGGTGATACAGTGACTCTAAGGACCTGACCACATAGTGACATGGTGGCCCTGGGACAGGAAAGTGGTGACATAGTGGCCCAGGGGAAAGGATCATGTGGTAATATAGTCACCCCTAAGGACATGACCACAGGGTGACACGATGGCCTGGACACAGGACCGCATGATGACATGGTAGCCCTGAGGATAGGACCACATGGTCACATGATGGCTCAGGGATAGGACCATATAGTGACATGGTGACCCAGGAATAAGATTGTGTGGTGACATCATGGCCAGAGAAAAGGACCATGTGGTGACTTGGTGGCCCGGGGACAGGACCATGTGGTGATACAATGGCTTGGGGACAGCACTGTGTGGTGACACAATGGCTTGGGGACAGGATCACGTGGTGACTTGGTGCCCAGGGGCTGGACTGTGTGTTGACATCTTGTTGCTGAAGTCAGCCTCTGACCAGGCTCCAGCTGACACTAACCCCCGCCAGGCTGTGGGACCACCTTCTCGGACCTCTGCTGCCCTGTGCCCTCTCCTGCTTCCAGGCATCTCTGCCAGCACCTGGCTGCCTGCTGAGGACCATCAGATGCCAAGGTGGGGAGGCAGAAGGCCAAGGCCAGGATGAGTCTTTCCTGTCAGCCACACATCTCCTGGGCTCATAAGGACCACTGGCAGCCCCAGTGCCAAGTGCCTGGCATCCACATCAATGGGTAGCCAGCCCCTTGCAACATTCAGTGTCAATGCCAGCTGATGAGGAGGTGTGCTTGTCATGGGAAGAAGGCCTAGGCTGGGTTCCAAGACCCAGTTCATTTCAGCATCCTCGGACCGCCCAGAAGGAGGTCTTGGAGCACCCTGATCAATTTCTAGGAGCATCTTAGGTTGAAACTTTATGGAGATGCAGAAATTCCTCCTCTTTTGACTGCAAAGGAACAATGATTTTAAGCAACAAAGAACTATTTCATTTTGGAAATGTAGCATTTTTCCATTTAAGAGGCTACAGTAGGAGGGGCCTGAGGCTAGAAGGCTATGGTCAGATGGCAGCTGTGGGCCATGGACTGCGGGCCAGTCTTTTAACTCTGCTGGGCCTCAGTTTTCTTACTAGGAAAATGGAATAACAACACTTTTCCTGTCTATCACTGTGGTCATTGAAGTGACAGCCCCCTAAGATGTGCTAAGCCTTGGAACGTATACATATGTTACCTTACTCAGTGAAAGGGACTGTGAAGACGCAGTTAAGGTTAAGGACAGGGACCTCACCCTGGATTATTCAGATGGGCCCAATGTAATCACAAGGGTTCCTAAAGGCAGAGAATCTTTCATGACTGGGGTCAGAAAGATGCGACAAGAGGGCGTGACCCACCGTGCTTACTCTGAAGGTGACGTAAGCGAGCCATGAACCAAGGAAACTGGTGTCTCCAGAAGCTGGGAACCGCCCTCAACCACCAGTAAGAAAATAGGAACCATGTTCCTAAAACCACATAGAAGTGAATTCCGCCAGTGCATCAAGGAGCAGGAAATGGGTTCTCCCCCAGAGCCTCCACCAAGAAGGAAGTCCTGTGGACACTTTGATTTTAACCTGGTGAGATTTGAAGCAGAGAATCCAGCCACGCCCACTGGGCTTCTGACCTTGAGATTGTGACTGTGAGGTAATAAATGGGTGTCATTTTAAGCCACTTAAACTGATGTGATTTGTTATAGCAGCACTAGACAACTGACATAATTAGGATGATCGCTATGAGATTCCAATGGTAAAAAGGCTGTTTGGAAACCATCATGCATGACAAAATGAAAATGCATGCTTATTACAGAAATCCAATCACAAATCAAACTGCTACGGCACAGCATGACAGTGACAAGATACCATTTCACTTATTATTGATTGCTATTTTCCCAAATTGCACCCTTTTTATGCTTTTTATAGTTAGATCAAAATGGGCATAATAAATGACGTTTTAAAAAATTTTCAAAAAGGAATATTATACATTTATTAACTGAGGGCCTATTTATGAGCCAGGCACTGGTCCAGTCCTGGGTTGATGGCTGAAAGCAGGTTAGCTTTCACCCTTCTTCTATATGGGAAGAGGCTCTTATGTAATATGTGTATGACCAATCATAGAAGGGGATAGAAGGTACTAGAAGACCTGTGAGATACAGCACAAAATATGTGAATGGACTTCATTTTGGTGTAGAATGTTTTAAGGTAATACTTTCTAAGATACGCTTGCTGATATAACCAGGGATATTAAAATATTATAAAAGCACAGAACATTGTTTTTGAAGTGGCCTATGTGCCTTCTAAGACACAGCCAGTGGTAGAACAATATGCACTGTGTTTATTAACCAGAAAGCTTGCTTCCCATTCAAATTCATTTATTTAACTAATTTGATATCTGGAAACATTCATGTACCATTTTCCTACAACACCATTTCAAAACTGTCAGTCAGGGGAAGTTAGCTTAAGTTGCTAGTTTGTTGGCATGCAAGCTATCTTCTAGAAAAATACCCCATTCATATGTTGACTAAAAGCCATTTATAAAGCATCACTGTAATGTCTTTCAAATAAGCATCAGCAGAATATATTAAGCCCTTTAAAGAGTAATCCTGCTATCGATCACAGAGGCAGCACGAGTCACTATGTACTAAGTGAGGCCGAATGCAAACAAGTTTTTCTATTACAAACAGAATTACAGCTAATTGCTAACTTTTTATAAAACACATTCAAATTGCACCATGAAAATGCACGCTATAAGCCTCACAAAGATCCCGCAAAGAGAATTCTCACTTTGTGGCTGCATACAAAAATTGAAGTAAGGCTCTTCCCTTTGCTTGCCTGCCTGGCTGTATCTTGGGGTATTCACGAGAGCCTCAGCATCAGGAGGGAGATGGCATGGGAGGAATGGGACAGAGGTGGACGCTGAGGCTGGAGGAGAAGCTCCACTGGAGTTGGGAGATGGAGCCAGAAATCCCAGGGCTCGGGGGTGATGGATGCAGCTCTGGGACTGAGGACTCAAGGCAAAAGCAGATGAAGGACTTGAGAAGGACTCTGGGTCATCTGGCTGTTTGGCCCCCTGGAGCCACCACGTGAACCAGACCATCACTTCACCAGGCTTGCAGGACTTTGCAACCTTTACGGTTATGACTTTCCATCTCAACCCAGTCTGGTTCTGGGACAGAGAGATCCTCCATCTGTATATTTCACTGATGAAAATTGGGGTTCAGCTTTTTTTTCCTATTGAAACATTAGAAAAATCAGCCAGTCATGAAGCCCAGGCATACTTATGAAAAACTTGGTCCTCTATGTAGAAGATGCTCAATTCCAAATCTCCAGCTCTGACCGCTCTCTTGAGCCCAGCACAAGTGTTGCAAATGCCCCACAAGCCACCATCAGCAGATCTCTCCCTGGCAACTCAAAGGCTATGGTGTTGAAAACTCACCAGCTCATTTCATATTTCTCCCGACTCCCCCAAGTGCATTCCTCATCTTGTGACCCCTTCTTTTTCCTATTGTCATCATCATCCTTTTGGCCCACACTGGTACCCTCTTCTGACTCTCTTTTTCACCTCGGTTCCAATGTTGAATTAGTGACTGAGTTTTACAATTCCTTCTCTGGAGTATCTCCACAATTCCCTCTATTCCTGCCACATGGCCCTCATTCCAGCTCTCCCCTGGCTACTCTTTCATCAGCCAGTCCTACACCTTGTTCCCCGAGCTGTCCTATTAATGCAGGGCTCAAATAATACTTCAGCCCTTCATATATAAAGCCAAGGTTGGGTATAAAGCCAAGGTTCCCGAGCATCCCAGACTCCCTGACCTGCCTCCTCCCCCTCCATCACATCCAGTGCTCTAGAGCAGGGTTGATGCACATTTTCCGTAATGGAACAGATAATAAATACATTAAGCTTTGTTAGCCATACAGTCCCTGTCGTGACCACTTAACGCCACCACTGCAGTGCAAAAGTAGTCATAGACCACATGAATGAATGTGGCTGTGTTCCAACCAAACTTCACTTATGTACACCAAAATTTGAATTTCACATCATTTTATGTGTTATGAAATATTCTTCTTTTGATTTTTTTTCTCCAGCCATTTAGAAAAGTAAAAAAAATAAAAATAAAAAATATCAAACACAGGCAACCATCAGAATCTCATGGAGTACTTATTATAACAGAGTTCATCACGCCCACCTCAAGCTTCCGATTCAGATGATCTGGGTGGGGCCCAAGCATCTGCTTTCTAGCAAGTTCCCAGGTGATGCTGATGCTGCTGGTCTGGGGACCACATTGCAGAGTCATTGTGCTTGACCAAATTTCACAGGCCAGCAACCCACAAGGCTCCTTCAGCCTGTAGCTGTCACTGGCATGGCCCCAAAGTATGCGCCATCCAGTGCTGTCGATTTGATGAAGTTGCTAACATCTAAGTGTCAGGAGAATTCTCAGACAAATCTGGATGTGCAGCTTCTGGGAGGGGAGAAATATCAGGAAAAAATGGCAACCCTGGGTTTCTACTTCCATGGTAACAGTTGGCCACAACTAACTCGAAGCCACCAATTCTCCGAGCTGCACCTGCCCTATGGGATCCACATACGGAGCCCAAGGGGCAAAGCTTACCTGTCATTTATGTCTAGATAGCTACACTGGTTTGTATCCCTGGCCTGGCCCCTACAGGTACTGAGTTCACAATCCCTGGCCTCAAGTCAAAAGGATGATGATGTGGGATACACATGAAATAAGTGAATGAGCATCCCATTTATTTTTATTTTTATTTATTTATTTTTTTTTGAGATGGAGTCTCGCTCTTCACCCAGACTGGAGTGCAGTGGTGCAATCTTGGCTCACTGCAACCTCTGCCTCCCAAGTTCAAGTGATTCTCCTGCCTCAGCCTCCAGAGTAGCTGGGATTACAGGTGTGTGTCACCATGCCTGGCCAGCTTTTGTTGTTTTTTAGTAGAGACAGGGTTGCAACCACGTTGGCCAGGCTGGTTTTGAACTCCCGACCTCAGGTGACCTGCCTGCCTCGGCCTCCCATTTCCTCTTTTGCCTTTCCTTCTATTTCCTAAAGTACTCCCCATCTTCCATAAGTCCCCTTCAGATGCCCTGGCCTTTAAAACTCTCCACGAAGGCTCAGGTAGAGCTCTTCTCTTCAGTCTCTGTTCTTCTAACTATACTGCCACATTTTACCTGAAATGTGGTTGTTTCTGTTTACTCACAAACACTGTCCAGTCACTAGGCTTCAAGTTTCTTGAGGCCTCAACCAACTTTGAAAACTCATCAATGTGCCTCAGGCATTGCTTCTTTGTATATAGAAAGTATGAAATCAATGCCTTTTTGAATTAACTGTATCAATGCCTCATAAAATATGCTCATGCCTTCATCAAATGCTTCCAGGGCAGAATCTGACACTGTGCTAACTACAGGCTGTCCACCCTGATAGTCAATCTCGATTTTTGCTACAAAGTCAAAGTCATCATTACACGGAATAAATGAATATACTAGAATTTTGACTGTTGATTCGTTGACAAAGTACTTAAATTCACCCTTAACACAGACGAATTTCAGACCAAAATAGAAAATGTAGTCCTTGCTGAGAATAAGGCTAGAGTGATCAGAAGTGTGTGATCAGCAAAACCTTAGCGTATTTTCAGCCTTCCTGGATTGTCCCATCCAAAACCAAACCACAGGAGTGAAAATGTCATAGCATTTAAGAGGTCACTGTGGAAACTGCAGGATTTCTCCTGTGACAGTCTCGGATGTTCAGGTTTCCTCCCTGTTCTGCTAGGAAGAGGAAAAGGTTGCTCCATTCCTAAGAATGACCTGACTTAAATGATAAAAAAACTGGGTAAATAATTAACTTACTTAGACTATAAAACTAATGTTGACTTGAAAAAAAGGAAAACAGAGGAAGAGTCAAGACAGCTAACAGACGTAGCACGTGGGTGTGAATAACTTACAACTGACCAACATTATTTACAACCAGTAAGAACCAAAATTCCACTATTTTCTAGAGATATCATATCATACAGAGATTCCTGAACTCCTACAGAAAAATATTTTATTTCTAATGATTTCAGAGAAAATAGTTCAGAAAAGATTTCTGATGTATTACTAGCTAGGAGATATTTTGTATAAACAAAATTGTGTGTAGATGTGCCTGTGTGTATTCTCCTTAAGTATATGGCAGGTTCTTACCTAAAATTGCACTGGAATAAGGAAATCCAAAAACTGTTACATGATCATCAAGCATAAATGAAAGGTTTCCTTTCTAATTCTTTACAAATGGAAAATCCAGCCTCGGTGGAAAATAAAAGGAAGTGGTCAATTAAGCCCATCAGAGCTTCACAGGAAACTAGAACTCTTTTTTTAAAAAAATATTATAGCCTCCTCTCCCTCTCCTCCCAAAAATTAGAATCACATAGATCTGGGATCAAATCTAAGCTCCATCACTTACTAGCTGTGTGATGCTTTGGTCATTGTTAGCCTTTCTGAGTCCAGTGTCCCTCATGGGTAAGTCATAACATGCCAGGTAGGAGAACCAAATGACATAGCTTCTATCATGACTTGGACAGGGATGGCACATAAGAAGCACTTCATGTGACTGACAGTAAGGATCACACCACACTGCCATTTGTACTAGTCATACCTCTGCTCCTTTTGTCTAAGAATATATTTTTGCCCTGCAATCCAGGAAAACACTACTGTTCTTACAATTGAATTTTCATTTTGTTGCAAACCATAACATCTTACCATAAACACACATACACACACACATTTATCTCTGTTCTCCCATTGGAAGTGAGAAAAAGAATCACTCATAAGAATTTCATCCAAACTGACAATCATAGTTACCTGAATAAGAAAAGTTAATAAATCCCTTCTCAATAACTCTGGGGCACTCTATCCTTCACCATGAAAACCATGCATACTCTTTTGCCACCAGTATGCCTGGACTTTTTGGGGTCCCATTGCTAGCTGTTAATAAAGAAAAACAAAATAGCCAGGCACGGTGGCTCAAGCCTGTAATCCCAGCACTTTGGGAGGCCGAGACGGGCGGATCACGAGGTCAGGAAATCAAGACCATCCTGGCTAACACGGTGAAACCCCGTTTCTATTAAAAAATACAAAAACAAAAAAAACAAAACTAGCCGGGCGAGGTGGCGGGCGCCTGTAGTCCCAGCTACTCGGGAGGCTGAGGCAGGAGAATGGCGTAAACCCGGGAGGCGGAGCTTGCCGTGAGCTGAGATCCGGCCACTGCACTCCAGCCCGGGCGACAGAGCAAGACTCCATCTCAAAAAAAAAAAAAAAGAAAAACAAAATAAAACAAAATTATGGAATGTAAAGTAGACAGAAGGCAAGCCCATCTTTCTTCTCTGATGATCAAAGCTAAAAACGAACCACTGTCATAAAGTATTGAACAACAGAAACACAAACACACACACACACACACACACACACACACACACACCCCCACACCCCATGGATAAATCAGGGAATCAGGCATCTGCCCTCTGCTACAACCAATTCCAAGTTCTGGCAGGAACAGTCCACGAAGGGCAGTAACTGGAGAGAAGAGCAGGCTCATGTCTATCACTGTGCGTGGAGACCAACAGGAAATGCACACCAAAACATTTTTAAAGTAAAATATTTGGTAGGTAACTGCCTGTTCCTTATTTTTATTTTGAGATGTTCTATTGCCCAGGCTTGGAGTATAGTGGTACAATCATGGCTTACTGCCACCTTGAACTGCTGGGCTCAAGCAATCCTCCCACCTCAGTTTCCTGAGTAGCTGGGACTACAGGCACATGCCACCACGCCTAATTTTTTAGTAGAGACAAGGTCTTGCTATGTTGCCCAGGCTGGTCTTGAACTTCTGGCTTCAAGCGATCCTCCCCATTCAGTCTCCCAAAGCACTAGGATTACATGTGTGAGCCACCATGCCCAGCTTTTAAATACTTTTAAATGTAGTCGAGAAGAACTATCTTTTCAAAGTCATGCAAATTCATTTCTTCCCCCAAACACATCTTTTGTGAGGGACACACACCGCTGTTCCCTCAGCTGCTTTCCCTGCCACATGGTTACAGACTAGCCTCTTTCTATATTCTGCTCTGGAAGCATGTCATAGACTTCTTAAAATGTAACCATGGTTGGAGTATTTCAGATATGAGCCACCTAATTTAGCGTTTCATGTTTCCATATCTGTGCCTTCAAGGTCTACAAATCCAGTCCAGGAGTGCGTTTGCTTGTCATCTAAAATGACATTTTTTTTAATTCCTCATTCTTTTTAATATGAACTCTATTATACTAGGTTTCCCTATCCTGAATCTGCTTAGCTAGTTTTTTGTTGTTTGTTTGTTTTAACTGCAGCCCTTTTCATTTTACCTAACAACTTATCCTATTTTGACACACAGTTCCAACCTATCGAGGACTTTTAAAGCTGGGAGTCCTTCAGCCAAGCTGGTAGCTGCCCGGGGCTGTGCTAGGCTTATTAAAGCATGAGATGCTGGTGTTGGTGAGATGTCAAGAAATGGGCGCTCCCACGCACAGCTGGTAAAAGTGTAAATTGGTGCTGCTTTCCGTAAGGCAGTCTGGAAACAGGTTTCCTACTCCTTAAAAATGTGCAGAGCTTTGATTCAACAATTCCACTTCTAAGAAATCATCTAAAGGAACTAACTAGAAAAGTATGCACAGATATAAGCAGAAAGACATTTAGCATAATTCACAGTGAAGTCGGAAAACACCTCTTCTATGGCCACTTCAGGGGAATGGTTAAAAATTAAAAAAACATAAAATTTAAAATGCCACGCTTCATATGTTCAAGAAATTGAAAAACAGAAATTTCAGCAGAGGACTAGAGCCACATGGAAATTCTAAAAACTGGAAAATACAACTCAATGAGTAGGTTCAATGGCATTTTAAACACAGCTGAAGGAAGAAATTGTACAGTGAAAAATCAGTCTGAAGAAAATATTCAGGACAAAAGCATAAAGAGATAAAAGGCGGGAAAATTCAGAAAAAAGCTTCAGAGATATATGGGACATGGTGAAAGGTATATGTAATTAGAGACTCAGCACTTTGGGAGGCCAAGGCAGGAGGATCACTTGAGGACAGCAGTTCGAGACCAGGCTGGGCAACATAGTGAAAACCCATCTCCACAAAAAATTTAAAAATATGTATTAGCCAGGCATGGTGGCATGTGTCTGTAGTCTCGGCTACTCAGGGAGTTGAAGTCAGGAGGATCACTTGAGCTCAAGAGTTTAAGGCTGCAGTGAGCTAGAACTGTGCCATTGCACTTCAGCCTAGGTGAGGGAGCGAGGCCCTGTCTCAGGAATGAAAAACAACAAAACAACATGGGAACCTCATGACGTGATATTCCACAGTCATTAAGCTGATGGTACACAAATGGAGGGGTTCTGCTTCTGGTAATGACAGTTTAAGTTATTTAGACCTAACTCCCCACCAAAAACAACTAGAAAAGCTGGGGAAAATATACAAAAACGATATTTGAAAGCAATGTAGCATTTCCAAAGTAATAAAGTATTATGGGACCATGACCCAGATGGAGAAGAAAACAGAAGGCATGATCCCAGAATGGGGAGGTAACTGTTCCACTCAAGGAATCTACAGCTATTAGGAGAGGCAGCTGAGAGGCCAAAAAACCTCACCAGAACTTCCCACAGACTCACAGGGCAAGGAAGACAAAACCAACAGATGAGGGCCTGTGAGGAGGCAGTATTGATAACTCCTGATTCCAATCGAGAGAATTCAGCAAAAATTGAGAGAATTCAGCAGCAGCAGATTGCATTCAAGAAATACTAAGGACTTTTCTTCAGGCGAGAGGAATATTACTTTTGACAGCTGCTTGGAGATTGTAGGAAGGAATGAAGCGGAAAGGTTAACATGTGGGAACCTCTAAATGCTATACCCAAGGAGAGAGGGTGAATGAGAAGTAGATCAGTTTTCACAAAGACTGAAACCAGTTCAGTCGCTGATCACAAGTGCCTCTAGCCTAGGCACCAACCAGATGACATCATCTAGTGGCTCTATTTGTCTTTAAGCTGCCCATATACAATGTCTGACACTCCAAAAATAACCAGGCATAAGTGAACACTGAGAAGATGAGACTGAAATACAAGAAAAAAGCCATAGGCAATAAAAACTGACCTTTAGGAGATGCAGTTAAAGAAACTCAGAAGCAGAATTTAACATTTAAAATGCCATGCTTCAAATGTTCAGGAAATTGAAAAATAGAAATTTCAGCACAGAACTAGAGCCACATGGAAATTCTAAAAACTGGAAAATACAACTCAGTGAGTAGGTTCAATGGCATTTTAAACACAGCTGAAGGAAGAAACTGTACAGTGAAAAATTGGTCTGAAGAAAATATGCAGGACAAAAGCATAAAGAGATAAAAGGCGGGAAAATTCAGAAAAAAGCTTCAGAGATATATGGGACATGGTGAAAGGTATATGTAATTAGAGACCCAGCAAAGAGGTAAGAGGAAATAGCAGAAGCAATATTTGAAGAGAAAATAAGAATTTTTCAAAATTGGGAAGAGATATCAAGTCACATACTTTTATTAAAAAAACATGAATCCTAAGTATCATAAATGAAAAAGAAAAGCCACACCTAGATGAATCACAGCAAAGTTTCTGAAAAATGGAGACAAACAAAAGAAAGATGCAGTATGTTAAAAAGAGCAATAATAATTGACAAATGACATCACGGAAGACAAAAGAATATACTATATAGTTTAAAGAAAAAAACTGTCACCTAAAGTTCTGTATCATTAAAATTGAAAATGAAATGTCCTTTAAAAAATGAAATATCCTTAACATTAAAGGTGAAATAAAGATATTTTCAGACAAGCAAAAATCGAGAGAATTCAGCAGCAGCAGATTGCATTCAAGAAATACTAAGGACTTTTCTTCAGGCGAGAGGAATATTACTTTTGACAGCTGCTTGGAGATTGTAGGAAGGAATGAAGCGGAAAGGTTAACATGTGGGAACCTCTAAATGAATATTAAATGCCTGGTACAACAATGGGAAAGAGAGGAGGTAAACAGAACCCAGTGAATAAGTTTACAGCAGTTTAAACACAGCATGTATCCACTTTCAATGCCTTCATTTCCAGGAACATATTTTTTAACTGGAAGAAGATTCCATGACCCCAGGCCTCGGCATGCCTGCCTGGAACTTCAGTCACTAGGGATATAGCCCAGATTTCTTCTGGCTACATCCATTTTATCCTTTTCAGTCATTTTTTCAACAAATCTGTTGAGCATCTATTATGGGCAAGGCACCGTATAGAGTTCTGGGACCACAGAGATGAAGACGCTCATTTTACAGGCGAAGAAGGAAAACTCAGAGAAGTTCAGCAACTTGCCCAAGGTTACCTGGCTCCTACGTAGCAGAGCCAAACCAAACCCTGGATCAATTTCCTTGCCATGAATTTTTTACTAAGCAACCTTGACTCCTCTCCCTAAAAATATCACATACATGAATGCTCATGTTGAATTTACCCATATTACTGTCTAGTATTTTATTGCTATCATCATTCAGCTTTTTTCTTTCCTTTCTTTCCTTCCTTTTCCCCCTCCCTTCCCCTCCCCTCCCATCCCCTTCCCTTCCCTTCTCTTAACTGTCTCACTCTGTTGCCCAGGCTGGAGTACAGTGGCGCAATCTTGGCTCACTACAACCTCCATCTCCTGGGTTGAAGCGATTCAACCTGGGTTGAAGCCTCAGCCTTTCGAGTACCTGGGATGACAGGCACCCGCCACCACGCTCGGCTAATTTTTGTATTTTTAGCAGAGACAGGGTTTCGCCATGTTGGCCAGGCTGGTCTCGAACTCCTGACCTCAGTTGATCTGCCTGCCTCGGCCTCCCAAAGTGCTGGGATTATAGGCGTGAGCCACCTCACCCGGCCCCACTCAGCTTTTTTCTCTGACATCCTCATATCACTGTCAATCTCTTCACCATCTTCAAAGTATTCTTTTTCACTTTCTTTCCTATTATTTTTACCTTTGTAGAATAAAAATATCTTGAGTTAATAAATGGATTGTGTGACCTTGTATTTCTTAAGATGCAAACATGCAAGGTTCCACAGTTAGAAGAATCCTATTGGAACTTTCAACCATTTAATGATGCTACCCAAATCATACATAGCTACTGTCCTCTTGCCCTGGCCAAGAACTGGGGTCAGGGTCAAAGCTAAAGCTCTAATGTGGCCCAGGAAAGAAGGAAGGAGGCTACTGCTTTGCTCCACCTGCCTTACCCCATCTCACCTGACAGGACCTAGGCACTGGTCCCCCAGTGATAAACAGGGGGAAGAGGCCAATTTTGATACTATCCATGGGGCTCTGCAGCCAGATTACTCTCCTTCCTTCTTCCCCTTACCAAATTCAGTACCTCCAAGCTAAGAGTTATCCTCCTAAATCCTGGCAATAACTTCTGCATATATCTGCATTACTGTTTAACAACTTGCAGGATAAATTATATCCATGTAGCAATAATCAATCACGGGTGTATAGATAATTTATGGCCAAAATACATTTTAAAAAGACTTTTTTTTTAATGAAAGTACTGTTTCATTATCTCTGCTATTAACATAATAGCCCAATTTTATTTACCACAGAACTTATTACCATAGGACCTCACTTTTCTTTTTATAATTAATAGGAAACACAAACACCTGACCCTACTGGAGAACACAATTCTGCACAGAAAAATTAATGTAAGCTTTAAAACCCCGATGTAAAAGTCTACACAGGTTGAGTGCGTAACTCTTCCCATGTCCACAGGTTAACAGTGCTCAAGTATTCCACAAGATTCCACTAGTACATTATGATGAAAAAGACCAACTTCTAAGGCGGCTCAGAGCTTTCTGTCCTCAGGTCTTTTCAGTTTGATTTGCTTAATGTAAAACAAGTATTCAAAACAAGCAACTCTTTAAATAGGTTGGTCAAAATCTGTGGTTTCAACGTGGGGCAATTTTGCCCCCCAGGAAACATGTGGCAATATCTAGGGACATTTTTGGTTGTCTCAATGGGGTGAAAGATGCTACCGGCATGCAGTGGGTAGAGTCCGGGGATGGTGCTAAACGTCACACAGTGCACAGGACAGCACCCTCCCTCCTCCCAGCAAAGAGTAACCCAGTCCAAATGTTAACAGTGTCATTGTTAAGAAACCCTGGTTAAATTTTTCTTCTTGAATAGCTGTATTTAACCAAATGGTCTATAACCTTATAAGTGCTAACAACACACTGGCTTGCATAGCTCCCACCCTTGTTATTTTATTTATATATGCAAACAGATGTGTTATGTTCTTTTTAAGACCACCTTTGAATGGAAGAAAACTTGCCAAAATGTAATCACATTCAATCTATGTCAGGGTGAGTATAGTTTGATTCAGTCCCCAAATGATGACACATTGGAAAATAGGTGGCTGTGCATTTAATCTGGGGAGGTTTCCTGAGAGTTAGGTCTTCAGTTCTTGTTTAGAGGAAGAGTAAGGAAAGAAGAACCTCCACATTTCTAGGCTAAATGAGGAACATGGGGGTAAGGGGTGGGGTGGCTGACATAGCTGAATCAGTGGACTTTTGGAGAAGGAGGTTGTATTTATAGGAGGTCAAGACTTGCAGGATGTGACCAGCTGGTAAGAAGCTTTGAGGACGATCATCAAAGGTTATATTTAATCTCAAGCAATAAAAAGGCAGCAACCATTATGAGTCCACTGAGAAATACTCAGAAGACAAAAACACATTGGTCTACTCTCTTCCCATCCAGATTGCAGACTTCGCCCTTTATACATACTCTTACATCCTCCCTAACTTCCAGGCATAGTTAATACTCTGCCTCCTTAAATCATAATTTATACTCCGAGCCTGGGGCCTAATTACTTAATCTTTTTCAAATTCACGGAACATATATGGGTAGCACGTATCATGACCGTGGGACAGCTTGAGCCACTTAATAAAAATTTCAAGTCCAAATCGTGTACAAAAACATCCTGGTCTTATCTAAAATTTCGACATTCTCTGGAGAAACAATCTTTAGTGTGTTCGCCAGAGGGATTTTCAGGGTCATCCAATTCTGATGCTTAAATCAAATAATCTCTTGGCTTTCTCTCTTTGTTCCTCAAACCTCACCAACCCCACCCCCAGGGTTTTGTCCATCCAAACTGTTCATTCTACTTCACCAAGTCTGTTTCTGTGCCAAATTCTGCAAGTTAAGCCTTCGGCCTTTGGACTATCCTTCTACAAGATGGGGGTTCAGATTAAATCCTCACTAACTTGTTCCTGTTGTGATCCCAGATGTGCTTCTAATCTGTGTTCCTTTTGTGTGTGAACTCAAGGCACTTGGACTAAAAATGGAAAGTCAGCATTTTTTAGAAAGTAATTGGTCTTTTATTATGCGATACTTTGAATGTGATCAACGTGTTTCGGCAAAGACAGAAATGATGACGAGAAGAAAGAAAAAGAAAGAACACAGATAGATGGGAAGATTTCATCCCTTTCATGAGGACATTTAGGATAATGAGCAGGAGTCTAAGCTACCAGAGGGTGGAAGGGGAGGACGTCTCAAGAGCTTGAAGTGATCTCTACAAGTTTAACGCAAAAGCACAGTTGTCTCCTGTCTAGAGTCAGTTTGTACTCAGTTGTTTTTAAAAAGGAAACCACCAGTGGTAAGGAAGTTTCATTATACTAAATTATAAATCACTCCTGAAAAATAACATTTAGAAAGAAAGGAAAAGATTTTGGATATAGGCTACATGTACCTTTACAAAAATTGTGTCATTTCAGAATGATAAATGCCTTAACTGTGTGTATTTTTGAGGCATAATGCAGTAAAGACTTTACTACTTCCAGTTTCTACTTGTTGAGCACAACGGCAGTGACGCCAGAAAAGAAGTGACTTTTATAAGAAGGGAACAAAGGAAGAGGTGGCATGGTTTTGGAATGGGCTGGGCATTAAGGATAAAAAAGAAGTCAAGAATGGAGCAAAGTGGGGAGCTGGGTGCCTGGGAGGACACTGACACCCAGAGGAAAATATGGGAGAGAGGGCTGATTTGATCATTTTTGATATTTGATGTGTTAAACATTTTACCTATTTGAAAGTAGTGTTTGTTTAAGTACAATGTGATCCATTGCTGTTTTGGGAAGCATCGATATTCCTTTTTACGTGCATAAAATCCCCATTCATTACTGTGAGCTTTCAATCCTTTTGGTATTTCCAGTTGTTCATATTATCCTATGTATATCACCAATGTCACAACACCTGTTTTTGTTGCTGCTGTCATTGTGCTGGAAAAGTGCAAACATGTTTGTACAGCTTTCTAAGCAAAACTGTCATTTTCCCTTTTATTAAATTGGTTGTTTGTGATTAGTGGGAATAGTTAAATCGCTGTAGAAATCCTATTAGAAAGAGTAATGTAATAGCCTGTATAGGGATCCCAGTCCATTTCCCAAGACAGGTCATTAAATTACTTTCCAAGAGGAGAAGATTCACACAGAGCATTCAGGGCAATTAAGAAAATCACCCTATTCCTGGCTCTTGGGCATTTTTGAAGTGAGATATGCTTTGTGCAAAACCAGGGAATGTGGTAAAGGAAAATAATTTTTGCACAGCCTTTAGAGGGTCAGAGGACAGGGAAACAAGCAATATGTTTGAATGCTGTCCTAGTCACAGAGCAGCTTTGAGACAAATTAACCCTGCATAGCAAAGCCACTTTACCTGTGGTGGGTTTGGAATCCATTGTAAGGTGATGCCTCACCTGGTTTCTCCTAATTGTGAGAACACTATCATATTATACACCAAATTGGCTGGTTCACAGAAGGGCAAAGATCCTAGACTGAAGATATGTTTAAATTCTCCCACTGTGGTATACTATTATTTGACAGTAGACTATGAATACATTATAGAACCATACTATAAATTTCACAGCCTTTCTCGATCAGACCTCCTCCAGAGATTAAGCTGCAATATCTTAACACATCCATTATATATGATGAATTAATGTCTCTCCTATGCATTTAGAATGATGTTACTTATGTATCATCCTTGGGAGAATTGAGAGAGACACTCAATCATTTCTCTGTCTTCTGTGATTAGGATGAAACACTCTAAGAGAGGCTATGCCTCACACAAACACCCAAAAGTAATAAATTAGTTAACAAATAAATAATTAATACAATAGAGACAAAGAGCTAAGAAACCAACATATAGAAAACTAGAATACTGATTTTTTAAAATTCCAAAACCAGGTAACATAAAGGAACTAAAGGAAGGAAGGAAGGAAGGGGGGGAAGGAAGGAAAGAAGGAAGGGAGGGAGGGAGGGAGGGGAAAAAAACAACAAAAACCCAAACAGATGGAAAAGTAGAAAATAAAAAACAACAACTTCAAAAAAGCCAACAATATCAATAATTACATTAAAGATAAATGATCTAAATACTCCAAAATAAAAGGCAGAGATGGTCACAGGCAGTGAAAAAAGAAGACTTAACTACATGCTGTGAGCAAGAAACTCACTGTAAGTATAACAAGGCATATAGATTAAAACTGAAAGAGCAGCAAATGATATATTATAGAAGATGAAATACTATTTGATAAATTAGACTTCAAAATTTTTAAATTCTGCTGATCAAAACACACCATTAAGAAAACATAAAGTTAAGCCACAGTATTGAAGAAAATATTTGCTACACAATCGACTCGTACCCAGAATATATAAAGAACTGTTAACCACCCAAGAATTTAAATAACCCACTTAAAAATGGACAAAAAAATCTGAACATTTACAAAAACAAAAAATATATTTGAATGGCCTATAAGTTCCATGTAAACATGGTTGACTTCATGAAATATCAGGGAAATGTGAACTAAAACCACAATGAGATACCAATACCCACCCATTACAATGGTTGAGGTTAAGAAGACTGAATATACGAAGTGTAAATTATAAATCACCACTGACGTATAATGTACACCTTGGTAAGGACGGAAACAATAGAACACATATATATTTCTGGTGGGAAAGTAAAATGGTCGACTTTGGGAGACAATTTGACAATTTCTTAGAAAGCTAAACACTTGAAACAGGAATTCCACTCCTGGGTATATTCCCAAATGAAATAAAAATATATTTCTACACAGTGACTTACACAGAGTTAATTATAACAGCTTTATTCTTAATAGCTCAAAACTTGAATCAACCCAAATATCCATCAGCAGGGGAATGTATGAGCAAACTGTGGGATACCCAACAATGAGCTACTACAAGAAATGGACCACTGATACCAACAACACAGATGAATTTGTTAAAAGCAAAAGCATTATGTTAAAAGAAGCCAGACAAAAAGAGTACAATCATACGATTTTGTTTATATGAGTTTCTAGAAGAGACAAATCTCTTTAGTGATATAAAACAGATTAGTGGTTACTTGAAGCCAGAGTTGATAAGACAGACTGATTGAAAAGGAACACTACAAAGGAACTGACTATGAAGAAATATTTTTGGGATGAGGGAAATATTTAATGTCTTGATTTGGGTGATGGTTATGTGGGTGTATATAGTTGTCAAAATTCATTAAACTGTCCACTTATGTGTATTTTATCTTTTTATTGTTTTACTTGAAAGTTTATTTTTACAAAAAATCTCCACTGTGATATGGTTTTCTCTCTTTTTAGTTCTACAAATTTTATGGTACATATTTTGAAAAAATCCTAACGGAAGTGTTTCAGATTGAAGGAAAATGATACTGAGTAGAATTATGACCAGGTTACTAGACTCATTTTTATATTATGAGATATGCCTATCTATTTCTCCTCAAACTTCCTGTCTTAAATCGACTATATTTAATATGGTTACAGCTGGTGAGCTTTATTTTGATGTGTTTGCGTGGCATATATATTTTTCTGTCCTTTTACTTGATTTCTGTAGGAAGTTCTATATTTATACACACTTCATTTCTGTATGTATTCACATTTAAAGTGTATCTCTTGTACACCATATACAGGGAGTTTGGTTTCTTAACCCCATCTGATAATCTTTGTTTTTTTAATTTTTCCATTTAATTTTACTATAATTCCTGCAGAGTTGAGTTGCAAGTCTGGCATCCTTCTACTTATTTTCTTGTGTATTAGTATTTTATTTCTTTTTCCTTTCTGTTTTTAAAAATACATTTTATATTTTTATTATTCCATCTTTCTCCATAACAGCTTCTTATATCTTATTGTTATCCTTTCAGTGCTTACTTTGGAGATCAAAATGAGGATCCTAGACTTATTATTAACTTAGTATCTTTAGTGTTTTCAGAACAAGCAAAATTATTATAATAGTTGAGCTCTATTTGTTCCTCCCTTTGTGCTACTCATATTTTACTTATCCGTATGTTGTAAAGCCCTAAATATTTTGCATTATTCTTTTAAAGAGTTAATGCTGTTTTATTTACCAACCTGATGACATTCTCATGCTCTTTCTGCAGTTCTACGCTTCTATCTGGCATCATTTTCCTTCAACCTGAAGGACATCCTTTCATAATTCTTACAGTTTGATTCTGTTAGAGATGAATTTTATCACCCGCTTTTGGTCTTTAAATATCTTTATTTTCCCTCCATTTGAAAGAGCATTTTCTCTGAGTTTGAATTCTGCATTGGCAATTTTTCTTACATCTTGCCCTTCCAAGATATCTTTCCATTTTCTTCTGGCTGTTTCTATTGAAATGTCAACCACCAGTCTTCACTTTGCTCCTCTGAAAGTCTTTCTTTCCTCTGAATGTTTAAAAGATTTTCCCTTGGACTTTGACTTTCAACAGTTTGATTACCACGGGCTCAGATGAAGTTGTCTTTGCATTTATTCTAATTGAGGCTAAATGAGTTTGAAATTACGAATTTAACTATGAGTCATAACTTTTGAAAAATTCTCAGCCATTATCTCCTTAGACATTGCTTCTTTCCCAGTCTCTCTCACTCCTTTCCTTATAGGATTCCAGTTACGTGTAATTACACTTTTCAATGTTCCATGTGGCTTCTGTGCTCTGTTCTGTTGCTTCCACTCATGTCTATTGTGTTTTATGTCTATTGATCTTTCTTCAAGTTCACTATTCCTAACAACTTCTGTTTCCATTCCAATAAGTACTTAACTTTAGATATTGATTATATTATTCAGTTATAGAATGTCTGTTTGATTCATATTTGTAGAATCCAGGTCACTATTGAAATTCTGCATGTTTTTCTCCATTTCAGATATTGTTTTTTTGTTTTTGCTTTTTTACCATACCAATCCTAATTAGCTTCAAGTCTTTCTCAGCTAATTTCAATACTTACATCATTGGTGGCTCTGTTTTTTTTTTCTCTTGATTGTCAGTCACAGTTTACTGCCTGCCTTTTTTGTTTTTTTGAGATGGAGTCTTGCTCTGTCACCCAGGCTGAAGTGCAATGGCACAATCTCCGCTCATTGCGACCTCTGCCTCTGGGGTTCAAGCAATTCTCATGCCTCAGCCTCCCAAGTAGCTGAGATTCCAGGCATGCATGACCACACCCAACTAATTTTTGTATTTTTTTTTTCTCTTTTTTTATTTTGAGACAGAGTCTCACTCTGTTCTGTTGCCCAGGCTGGAGTGCAGTGGTGCAATCTCGGCTCACCACAACCCCATCTCCCAGGTTCAAGGGATTCTCCTGCCTCAGCCTCCTGAGTAGCTGGGACTATAGGTGCATGCCACCATGCCCAGCTAATTTTTGTATTTTAGTAGAGACGGGGTTTCACTATGTTGGCCAGGCTGGGGAATTTCTTTTTTTTTAATTTTTTTTTATTATACTTCAAGTTCTAGGGTACACGGGCACAACGTGCAGGTTTGTTACATATGTATACTTGTGCCATGTTGGTGTGCTGCACCCATCAACTCGTCAGGACCCATCAACTCATCATTTACATCAGGTATAACTCCCAATGCCATCCCTCCCCCCTCCCCGTTCCCCATAATAGGCCCTGGTGTGTGATGTTCCCCTTCCAGAGTCCAAGCGATCTCATTGTTCAATTCCCACCTATGGGTGAGAACATGCAGTGTTTGGTTTCCTGTTCTTGCGATAGTTTGCTGAGAATGATGGTTTCCAGCTGCATCCATGTCCCTACAAAGGACATGAACTCATCCCTTTTTATGGCTGCATA
>NW_012122376.1:2413482-2460432 GCF_000951035.1 Colobus angolensis palliatus | reverse complement strand
ACAGTGTAAAAGTGTTCCTATTTCTCCACATCCTCTCCAGCACCTGTTGTTTCCTGACTTTTTAATGATTGCCATTCTAACTGATGTGAGATGGTATCTCATTGTGGTTTTGATTTGTATTTCTCTGATGGCCAGTGAATTTCTGCATTTTTGTAGATACAGGTTTTCACCATGTTAGCCAGGTTGGTCTCAAACTTCTGACCTCAAGTGATCTGCCTGCCTCAGCCTCCCAAAGTGCTGGAATTACTTGCATGAGCCACCATGCCTGGCCCTCATACCTGCTTTTGAAAACATGTCTAGCTACTTTGTATTTTATGCTAGACACTGTATGGCAGTGCCATAAAGGATCCAGATGATTTTCCCACCAGAGAGAGTACAGCCTTTTATCTGTAGGAAAATTGGACTGATGTGATCAGTCTCTCACTTGCCAGGAATTGAGCTGGGTCAGGGCCGGGTTGCACTTTCAGTAAGGCTCAGTCCAAGCCTTAGTAAGGCTCATCCTCAAGGACGCCTCCTTAATGGTGACCATCCTAGGCTTTAATTTAGGGTCTGGAGTATCAGTCCTTTTGGCCCCAAAACACTACAAAAGACTACAGAAGAAGTTAAGTTCTATCTTTTGGAAACTAGAAGCATACTCTTTAGTCTTCTTGCCCATGCAACTTGGGCAAGAAACATGACATGGGAGACCAGTTATGTGCTTGTCGCAAGCCCCATTCCTCTAGCTGAACCTTGTCTCCCAAGTTACCAGCAGATTGTGGCAGATCTCACTCAGCCTTTCTCACCCAGTGCCTCAGTCTCCTAAACAATGCCAGAAATTATATGTACACTTATACTACTTCGTCAAGCAAACTTTCAACACGTCTTTTTTTTTCCCCCACTATTAACACTTTAAACATCACCAGAAGCAGATTGCTTTTACTATTGACTGACTTACTATTGTTAACAGTCTAAAAGCAAACTTTTACACGGCCACTGTTTAAAATTAACTCAAATCTTGAGTAAGTGATGTTTTGACTATTTTTTCAAATTTTGATTTTCTATTTGAGGAAATGCCTCAAACTATATCTTAGAAGTTTAAAAATATTCATCGCAAGTTGGCTGATGCCTGGTGTGCTTCGTGGTAGAAGACAACTGAACATCTCATCTCAGATAAGAGGCATTATCATCTCATAGTTAGCAACTGCAAGTAACAGCTGTGATGTGTTGCAGACCCTTTAATTCATATCCATTGTTAAAGGTCAGATCTTATCCCTCACCAATCCAAGAATGATGCATGTGTCAGCTGTCATGAAGCCTCTTCTGGGATGAGTGGAGAGACGAATTTATACAACTGAGTAGACATCTGCCATTTTTGCCTGCTTGCCTTCTATTCTCCTCTTATACCATCCCAGAACCCAGGGTTATTTTGGGGAACCACGGTTCTCCCACCCAGTCCTTGTGATTTTGGTGGACTATCTCCTTCTCCCAGTGCCAAGAGTGGACGCATGGCCCAGGCTTGGCCAATCACTGTATTCTACACCTTTTGACTACATTGATCATTTCAAATGGGGGCACATGACCTCAGAGACTCTATTTGAGGACTTTCATTTACATCATTGAGGAAGACAATGTTTGCAGCTGGGGTTGCTGAGAAGGGGAGACAAGACTGTAGCTGTTGGCAGCCATCTTGCCATTATGAAGGTCGGCTCTCTCTGAGGGCAGAGACAAGAGAAAGAATAAATTCCAGTCTCAGGAACACTGGTTGAGTCCCTGGAGTCTGTCATATCTAAAGCGAGAAAATGCCCCTGGACTTCTGCGTATTGTAAACAGAAAACAAATTCCAATTTAACATAAGCCGGCTTTAGTTTTCTGCCACTCATAACCAAGAGTTGATTTATTAGGTAATTCTTACTAACTGATCATCAGTCTCAGCCAGATTTCATTCCAAGAAAAAAGGGCTAGAATGGTGCATCGGGTCCAGAAAATGCAGATAAAATTAAAGTGCTCCTATTGCATTACACTGAGTGGAAATCCATTCTTGGGAGTTGGCTCTGTCACAATGAAAATATGGACATCAATAAGCCACTAAGCTTTGGACAAGCAGAGAAATGCAGTTTTAGGGGGTGGGCTAGCAGCTAGAGAGAGTAGTTTAATAACCAGATTGAGATGATCTAAGACAGTTGTAAATATTGACCTGAGCCTTGCAAAATATTAGAACTGGAGGTGAAGATTTTGTGTCATATTAACAGAAGTGATAGAGGAAATGGGCCGGGTGCAGTGGTTCACGCATGCAATCCCAGCACTTTGGGAGGTTGAGGTGAGCAGATCACTTGAGGTCAGAAGTCCAAGACCAGCCGGGTCAACATGGTGAAACCCCATCTCTACTGAAAATACAAAAATTAGCCAACCATAGTGGCGTGTGCCTGTAATCCCAGCTGCTCAGGAGGCTGAGGTAGGAGAATCGCTTGAACCCAGGAGGTAGAGGATGTGCTGAGACAAGACTGCACCACTGCACTCCAGCCTGGGTGACAGAGTGAGACTGTCTCAAAAGTATATATAAAAAAATGTGATAGATGATATATTGGAGCATTCTGAAAGGGTCCAGAGAGGCAATGCAGTAAAAAACAAGCAGACAGAAGACAGAACCTTGGGAGTTGCATACATTTAGAAGGCAGGTGGAGAACAGGAGTGGGGAAAGAAGCTAGTAGAGTGGTCAAAGGGGTCAGAGGAGAACAAGGCAAAACCTGGGACCAAGAAATCCAGGGGCAGCAGTTGCAAGCAAGAGAAAGAAATCACCAACGACAAATAATAATTAAAGACCCTAGAGAATGTAAGAGAAGCAAGGTATTTACCAAGGCATTATTGACCTTGCCAAAAGATGTTCCAAGCAAGTGGTAGGGTAGAACCAGGCTGCAATAGTTACATGGCAAAACCCATGGTACAAAGCAGCCACGAAAAGCAGTCAGCTACCTCTGAGATGACTGGTGGCTGAGGCAGAGGCAGAAAGGCAGGCAGGTGCAGAGGTAACAGTATGGAAATTGGAGTGCTAACCCTCAAAATTTTGTGAATACCATTATATTGTTTTTAATTATAGATCACTGTGTGGGATGCGTCTCGTTATCAATGGGAAGGTACAAAAGAACTTTCTCAGTAAATAAAAGAAGGTTGTAATGCAGAGCAGCACAGGCACAGGGAAATTATTGACATAGTCTCATAGCTGTTTGGTGAGAATGGGACCCAAATATGAAATTGTGCACTATGAGAGGGATGATACATTTTTGCTAAGCATTTATTGTGCAAGGGGACATGGTGGACCCTAAGGGGTAGGAAAGAAGTTCCTGCCTTTAGAGAATGCCAGTCTTCATTAAGGGTGGTTGCAGGGAAAATCTCTAGGATGCCTCCTCTGAGCAGAGCTAATACTAAGTCTCCCGCCCACCTTTTCAGTGGGTTATGGGTCTTCCTCATTATACATACACACAAATACACACACACACACCTGCATGCACACAAGCTACATGAGATATACTCAAAGACTCCTCATTGTTTTTCTGAAATTTAAATTTAACCGGGCATCCTGTATTTTATTTGGCAATGCCACTTTCCACCCATGTTTGCTGAATAAATACAGAAGTATAACTGGGGCTGGAGTGGCAAGAAAAATCTGGGAGAGGAAAATAATTCCCTCTAAACCTAATCTCCAAAAACAGTTATAAAAAAGTAGCACAGTGCTTAGGGCAAAGCACTGGCAGAGCCGTTGAGACCTCTGTGACATAAGGAACATGTATCTGGTCTCTGCCTCCTGTTCCCGGAACAGAACTTCTAAAACCCCTGTAATTTCTTGGGTGACAAGAATGTCTTTTGTTCTAATAAGGTGACTCTTGGTGAGCTCCTGGACGGGGGCTGGTCCCCAGAAAGACTGAGCCATAATTAGAAGCTGGGAACTTCCAGCCCACCCCCATCCTCTGGGGAGGGGAGAGAAACTGGAGCTGGAGTTAAAAATTGATAATGCCAAAGTGATGAAGCCTCCACAAACATCCTGAAAAGAGGAGATTCAGTTTTCAGAGTGGTGAACACACCCACGTGCCAGGAGGGTGGTGCACCACAACTCCACGGGGACAGGAGCTCCCGCACTCAGGACCCTCCAGACCGTGCTCTATCTGCACCTCTTCCTCTGGCTGCTCATCAGTGTCCTTTACCATATATTTTATAATAAAGTAGCAAGACTAAGTCAATAAGTGAGTCCAGAGTCATTACAGCAAATTATTAAGCCTGACAAGGGGGTCATGGGACTCCTTCACTTGTAGCCAAGTGCGAGTGAAGTGTGGGTCACCTGGGGATTGCAACTGGCATCTGAAGTGGGGCATCTTGTGGGATGGAACCCTTCACCTGTGGGGTCTGTGCTAACTCCAGGTAGTCAGCATCATAATTGAACTGTAGGGCACTCAACTGGTGTCCAAAGTTGGAGAATGGGTTGGTGCGGGAAAAAAAAAAACCCACGTCTGGTGACCAGAAGTGAAGTGTAAGCATCAAGGCCATGGTTTGCATTTTCTGTCAACAGCTGCAATGAGACGATGTGAGAGAGGCTGTGAGAAACCCATGGCAGAGCACCAGCGGGGGCCACAAGACAGATGCAGAGGGAACCAAAGAGCAGGGCCTTCTAGGCACACCTGCCCCTCCTCTCTTCAACACCTGCGTTCTGTCCTCTGCGAGCTCCAGAATGGCAAGTCCTGAAGTGAGAACCCAGCTGTGCCTCTGGATGAATGTGACTTAATTTAGATAGTTGTCTCCCTTCAACAAACCAAACACAAAAGGAGAAACGCTGTGTGTGGCTGGACGGTCCTGACTATGTGGTTAATGGGATGTGGACACCCTGTGGTCAGTGGAGTCTGCGTGGTCAGGGAAAGCTTCAGGGAGGAGGCAGGCCTGTGGGGAGCCTTCAAGGAGGAGGAGAACATAAATAGGCAGAAGTCTCTTCTTAGGTTCTAAATCTGAATTTGTTGTAATTAAACCTAAACACTAAGCCAAACACGACATCAAGATTGTGGCTGGCTTTATTAAATACTCCTTATGTTGTAGACTTTGCTCTTCTTCAGCAACAAGAAACTGCCTTCTCTTCTCTTGTTAGACAATGGTGCCATCAAACCCGTGGACACCAGAACATCTTAGGCACTGACAAATCAGGAATGATGCCGTCTCGTCGCAGCCACGTATGCATGTGAACATATGTGAGCCACACCACCAAAGCTAACAGGTATTTATGCTCAAGTCTTCAGATTTTGCAGTTTCTTCTTTTACTTTTCAGTAAGACATTATTACTTACTTGCATAAATTAGCCATGGTGGTTCAGATGAAGACACAACAGCACACATTGCTACTTTCCTTACAGTTTCTTTGGAGCAGAAATGCAGAGCAGCTTGGCTGGAAGACCCCAGCCTGAGGGTCTCTCATAAGGGTGCAGTTGCCACCTGAGCCTGCAGCTTGGTTGGGATGAAAGGACCCATTGCAAGATGGCACCCTAGCATGCCTGGCAAGTCAGCGCTGGCTGTCGGCTCTCCACACGGCATCTCCATCGGGCTGTTTAAGTATTTTCGCGGCTCAGCAACCGGCTTCTCCCACCAGTTGAGAGGGCCAAGAAACCCAGGTAAAAAGTATTATGTCTCTTATGACTTAACCTCAAGATCACACACTTCTGCTTTCTTCTATTGGTGACCCAAACCAACCCTGCCTCACAAAGGAGAGGGCCTTGGAAGGGCAAGGATCACCTTGGAAGCTGGCTATCACAAAGCCCTTGAATTCAGCTTTGAAAATGCAAAGTATGGGGTCAAAGTCTCTCACCTGGGAAACAGAAGAACATTTTAAGATCTTAAAAGGAATAAGCCAGACATATAAGATGACCACATAAAAGGGTGGAAGAGAATACATACACCTCATCAACACCATCTATTTCAAGGTGTGAGCCCCATCCATCCATCCGTCCATCCATCCATCTGTCCGTCTGTCTTCCCACCCACCCATCTATCCACCTACACACATATCACTGGTATTCATCACAGAAGCTTCTGTGGTGAACTCTAGGAAAAAGTGGTGAATAAAAAAGATAAGTCTCTCTCCTTATGGGATGGAGAGTTAAAGCTGAAAGGCAGACATTAAATGAGGATATAAACAGATAAAGAAAATGGTGAGGCAGAGCGTGGAAGAAACAAAGAATAATTATATCAACCAACTGAGTGGGCATCTGTTTAAATGAAATAATGATGGAAGGAAGGCTTCCCTAAGGAAGGGTAGTTTTAAGGCAGAGACGAGAAGGGACTCATCCACCATGCAACTAGATGGGGTGCTGTAGGCACTCACGGATGGAGGTCAGGAACAGGCATTCCCAAGGAGGTTCCCAGGGCCCTCCTGGACAAAAGCCAGAGGAGGAACCAAGTCAGGAACAAGATGAGAAGCCAGGTGTGGAAGATGAGGCTATCACCATTGACCTGCGCTGGTTGCCAGGAGAAGCATGGCCTGAGGACTGCTGGAGGAGCTGAGGGTGGGGCAGGAAGCAAGCTTGGAGAGAAGGACATGGATGCAAGTCCCACAGCCATGGGAAAAATAGCCAGCTTGATTGCTAGAGAGGAGACCTGATGTCCCAGGTGGGGTAGAGCAGAAACCAGCTGGGGATGCTGTGGGGTGAGGATATGGTGTGAGGGAGGTGCTCCAAAGGGAGTTTCAATGCAGACAGAGTAGGGCATAGGGAGCATAAGGGCTGCAGGCCAAGGTCTGGCTGCCCTTTGGAACATCACCTCAATGGGGCCACATGTTAACAAGTTCTGCTTTGAATTTGGGACAAATTTTGGGAACACCCTCCACTCATAAATGAGACACACTCCAATCAATCAAGAGATACAACATGGACATTTTCAGGAAAAAAAGATTTGCCTGAGAGTCCATTGTTTATATAAAGTTTTCAATAATACTCTATTTTCAAACCTCTTCTAAAATTATACCCCCAAAATGTCGCTTGACTACTCAGAAACCTTCAATGGCTCCCCATTGCCTTCAGAATTGAAGTCAAGCCCCTAGCATGACATTCAGGGTCTCATTTAATCTGAAAACTCCTCACCCCAACCCAAAATCTAGCTGGAATAGGTACTTAATAGTCACTCGCAAACATAAACAGAGGACTGCAATTTGCCTCTCAGAGCACAGTCAACGCAGAGCCTTGTCCAAAACCCCTGCTATGAGACTTTCTATGGAAGGAAAGGGAGAAGTGGGGGTTTCAGCACCAGTTTGTACAGAAGCTAGGACTGGTAAGGTAATTAACGTTCCTTCTCATTTGAGCCTGAGATGCAGGGCAAGGAAACAGTAAGCATGCCGCTCCAAGTCATTGCACTTAAAATGAAACAGTTAGACTCATTTGCCATCATGGCTGCAGGAACTTCTTGAAAGGAGTTGCTCTGAGGTTAATGAGCATGATAGGCCAATTCTATGTGTGCTGAAATTCTTGGAATCTGAAAACATGGCAGTTGTAGCTGGTCAGCTTTCACTGAAAAATGTACGTGTGTTGTCTTTGAGGGTATTTACTTAACTAAAGAGGTACGTTTCCACAGCTTCTGGACATTTATTTTATAGGAAAAGATCTTTAAAGCTTCTCCAACTCATTTCCCCACCTGCCAACTCTGCTCGCCAGCTCTTTCCTCGTAATGCCTGCTGGAGCCAAAAGAACGTCTCTGTGTTCCTGTCTGTTATAACCAACAAAAATGCATCCAATCTTTTGTATTTGATTTAAGGACACTGTTTCTGTCCTTTCCAACTGATGGCTCCTTCTAACCCTGTCTGGGCAACTGAAGTATGTGGCATAAAAATCAGAATATTCGTTTAATCCTTGGAGCTGGGAGGATGACCAGTTTGTGTTTTGCCCATCACAGGCGTTTCCCATGGCAGCTGCATTCCCAGAAACACTTCCAGACTGAACCAGATGAGGCTCAGTACCTGCCAATGAAACAGCAGGCTGGAAAACTCAGTCTCTGGAGCTCCACCGAGACCATTCTGGAGATCAACCTCAGAAAGTTCCCTTCTCTTTTTACTTAAAACTGCAAGGCAAGGGTGTCTGCAGATCTGTGAATCTTCACTTTTCCACAGCAGATCCAGACATGAAAATCGCAGGACAGCAAATGCCCACTCTCAATGCTCCTTAGAAGCAAAGCCAGAGACATGGGCAGCTAGTGTCTGGCTGTCCTACAGCTCCCAGAGAGCTGATGCATTCCCACGAAGTCCACTTAGGAGATTTGCCTGTGTCAAGGAACACTAAAACCAGCAATAACTTTTGGCAATGCAAACACATTCCTATTAGCTGAATAGGCACAACCAGAGATTATATGCCTCCGTGGTCTTGTTTTGAACTATAAAAGAAGGAGATAGATTTCAAAGGAGATATGATAGAATTTTCTACCCCTGGTGGGTTCTTAACTCTTCCTTATGTTTGTACTGCAGGAGGAGTTAACATTTCCAAGAGTTCTGTTTGAGCAAGTTGCAAAGTAGCTCTGAAATGAAATGGCCAGTTTTAATGCAATTTTTAAAAGGGCAAAGTATCTTTATCACTTAGCACAGGGCCTGGCACATGAAGGATTCTCAATAAATATGTGTTGATTAAATGAATATACAGAAAAGACTCAACAGAAAAGCAGGGTAATATCTAATCAGTAACTTCTTCCCTCTCAAAAGTGTTAAGTCAAAACTCATGGAGATAATTCCACCCAATAGTATCCTACACAGGGCCTCCACCCTCAGCAGCTGAGCAGGTTTAGAGCCACTCAACTCTAAGCCCCAAGTTGTGCAGGGCTCAGTTTACATGGCTATACATATAAATTGATGAAAAAATACACCTGATGAGGTATTCAAGGTGCAAAAATTAAAGAAACTGGTTGGGCATGGTGGTTCATGACTGTTGTCTCAGCACTTTGGGAGGCTGAGGCAGGTGGATAGCTTGAGCTCAGGAGTTTGAGACCAGCCTCAGCAACATGGCAAAACCCTATCTCTACAAAAAATAATTTTTAAAATTAGCCAGGTGTGATGGTGCACTGATTGTGCCACCATACTCCAGCCTTGGTGACAGAGTGAGACTCTATCTCAAAAAATAAAAACAAAAGAAATTGTTAAAAGTCCACAACAGCTAAAATAGCATTTTGCAAGTGGTATAATGTGTTCCCCCATGATAGACAAATACATTTTAAGAGGTAGACAACACACTTCATTTTAATCAGTTTTATGCGTCTGAGAAAAAAAAAAATCCGTTAAGTACTTCAAGCATGTATAAGCTATTAATATGATAAGCTATAATACTAACGATGTGATTGCTTTTATAATTAGATTAAATTCACACTGGTGGGACCTGGGTGACCGAAGTTTGAGAAACATGGATGTAAACTACGTTGCCTACATGTACAGAAACATCGCTGCGAGTCTGTCAGTGATGGGAAGTGCTGTACCTGTGATGTTTCTGCAATTGGTGAATCCACCCACGGCCCTTCTGAGGAGTCCTTCCTGAGACACCTCTGGGCTGGGACCTGCCAGGTGATGCTGAGGAACACAGCCAAGCTAATGGCTCCCATGGAAACAGGACATCTTAACAGAGACCCAATCCACAACCCTGGATCTCAGTAGCTCTGTGCCCTCACCAACTCTGTTTTGGGATTTTGATAAATCTTTAAACAATATGCTTGGAAAACTAGTAGATTTAAGCAAAAAGAAGACTCTTAGTACCTTTGCTGAGTAAAAAGTGCATATGACAATTGTTATGCCCCCGAATGAAACCTTTTTGTGTGCCAACTTTAGAAAAAGGTCAATTTAATTTCAAGCAATTAGCAGAAAGGCAGCCTTGAGGCATGGATCAATGCAAGGAATGTGAAATGCCAGAGCTAGGTCAAATACTGAAGAGTTGGGAATTAATTTTTTTAAAGAAACTTTTTTTTTCCCCCCAGGGAAAAGAGCCTAATGATTAGGTTTGATTCTCAGTAACTGATTTAACGTACTGAACATAGCTATTTTATTTATGTCTATAGGTACATCCATAAAGAGCCAAATTCCTGCCATATTTTCTTTTATACCATTTTATTTTATTTTATTATTTTTCAAGATGGAGTTTTGCTCTGTCACCCATACTGGAGTACGATGTTGGCTCACTGCAACCTCCACCTCCCAAGTTCAAGCAATTCTCCTGCCTCAGCCTCCCAATTTTATGCCATTTTAAATTAATTATGTGAAAAGGTAGGGTGTGTCTCAGCCATGATCCAGCATTTGAGATCTGTTTCTTTATAATCTACCCACAGCAAACATACACATGTATTTCCCATGCTCTGTCAGCTGAGAGGGCCTAGAAGCAATGACTGCCCAGTAGCAGTGAGCCTATCTAGTACCTAGTCTCTAATACCATTCTCCAAGGAATCAGGGCTCGTGGAGAAATGGCTGACTTTAGGACAGGAACAGGAAATATACCAGATCAATCCAGTGCAGATTGCAGTGCCAGAAAGGAAGGAAGTGCTAGAACACACACACACACACACAACTCTCACAGTTACACCATCTCTCTCACACACAACCATCTCTCTCACACACACTCTCACACATTCTTACACATACATACACTTTCACACAAACTCACAAACATACACCACACACTCACATATACTTTCACACACAAACTCACACACATTCACACTCTCTCACTCACATACACCCACACACTCCGAGTCACTCTGTCACACACAAATACACACACATTCTAACACACAGATACACTTTCACATACATTCAAACTCATGCAGTGACATTCACACTCACACATTCTCAATGTCACACTCTCTCACACACATTCTAACACACACACTTTCACACACATTCAAACTCACTCACATTCACACTCACACATTCATACACCCACACTCTCTCACACACCTTCACACATGCACGCATGGGTGTATGTCAAAGAGACACAGGAACCCATGAAAAGAACTCTCAATGGCCAAAGTAGGAACAATTTGAGCAATAAAATAAATAAGAGTATTGGATTACATTCTAAAGTATAAAATAAATATCTGTATTAGTCTATTCTCATGCTGCTAATAAAGATGACCCATATGGCTGGGGAGGCCTCACAATCATGGCAGAAGGTGAAGGGGAAGGAAGACACATCTTACATGGTGGCAGGCAAGAAAGCATATTCAGGGGAACTCCCCTTTAAAAAACATCAGATCTCATGAGACTTATTCACTATCATGAGAACAGCATGGGAAAGACCCGCCTCTGTAATTAAATTACTTCCCACCAGGTCCTTCCCACAACATGTGGGGGAATGTGGGAATTACAATTCAAAATGAGATTTGGGTGGGGACACTGCCAAACCATATCAATAACCATGAGACCACATTAATGTCATTAAATGATTAAAAACATAAATAGGGAGCACAGACAAATCTCACATGCATGAGAATTCCAAATAATGGATGCAGCTACCTCCCCCTCCAGGGGTGCAGCGTAACTACCCACTCCTCAAGTGTGGGAGGCGCACAATGGCCTCCCTCCAGGCAACAGAGCGTGGGAAGGGGAAAAAGGAACTTTACAAGTGGAGAAACCCAACAAACACAACCTCAGCCAGGTGCTGAAGCATCCACAGATAAGACATATGGACAGTATGTCCCCTCGACATGGTGTAACAAGACAGGGAATTTGCCTCTGTGATCTGCTGCCCACAACAGACAAGCCCAGTCCTATCATGAGAAAAATGTTGGAAAATCCCAGCTGAGGGAAAGTCTATGCCACACCTGATCACTACTCCCCCAAACTGTCTAGGTCATCAAGAACAAGAAAGGCCCAAGAAACAGCCACAACCAAGAGGAGCCTTCAGAGACACGACACTGAACATGATGTGGGTTCCTAGAAGAACCATCAGAAAAAGAACATGGAGTCAAAGCTAAGAAAATCGGAATAAGGTATGGACATGAGCACATAATAGTCCATTGATATGAGCTTGTTAATTGTGACAAGTGTAATAACAGGGGAGACTTGATGTGAGGTACATGAGAACCATACTATCTTTGCAATTTTTTTTATATATTAAAAATTGTTCTTATATAAAAAGCTTATTTTTAAAGATCTAGTGAGAGTAATCTTGGGAGGATGGAAGGGTGGGAATCGACTTTTATTCTTCCTTGCCCCAATTCTCCAGTGGGCAGATTTCTCTAAATGCAGACATGCAGTCTTGGGAGACACGTGTTTCCTTTTGACCATTTACATGTGGTGCCCACCATGCATTCTCAGTGGGGATGAGCAAAATTGGTACCAGGAAGGCGATGAAAATTCTTAGACGTTACAAAGGTTGTTACCCTCCAAAGCTTAGCTTAGCACAACCCAACAAAATCTTGGTCCTTAGTGTTTGAGTTCTCTTGTTAGGGAGAAATTAAATTTAAATTCATTTAATTTTTCTCTTTAGGAGGTGGTAATAAAAAATGCTGGTAAAGCACTAGTGTACACCACGAACAATGCATGTCTTCCTCACATTCTCAGGGACACATGCAAGACACAAGAGCATGAAGAGTGTGTTAAATACATCCGAAAGGAAATTCTTCCCACAGGGGCTCTCTATACAGCTATATGTTACATTCTACAAGGGTGCTGTAGTCAAGTGTTAATATGATTTTATATGTGTGGTTGCAGGCACTATCAGGATAGGTACAAAAATGTTTCTCACTTTTTAAGGAAAGAATAGGAGGATTTTTTAAAAATCTGAACTTTACATTTTGGTTGAACAAAAACATCTTCATTGCCATCACAACTACTTATTGAGTAATTATTAAGGAACGGTCCTCCCTGGTTACATGTCGCAACTTCAGAGAAATTCAACAGTAAACACATAGAGGAAGGCTTCCTCAGCTTTCCTGTGACATGAAATTATCAAATGCAACATTAATACACATTAAATCTCTTGGGAAGATAGGCTCTTCAGTTTATAGTAAGATTTTAGAATCCTAATCCCTTCTGGAAGTTATACGTTCTTCCAAATGACCTCAATACCCAGAATATTCTCTCTCTTATTAAAAAAAATCTCAGGCTTAAAAAGAAAAAAATATTAATTGTCACAAATGAACTACACAAAGGTAATTGTAAGAAATGGGGAACCGAGGTATGCAGTATATAAAAATTCTCTGCAGTGTCCTTGCAATTTTTCAATAAATCCAAAACTGTTTTAAAATAAGTTGTTTATTTTTTAAAATCCCACATGTCTGACTAAGTACTTATTTAAATCTCTTACAGTCTGTGAGCTTCTCAAGGGCAGGATTGGGTCCCATTCATCCTTGTTTCCTGGGAACTTGACCTCGGGTCTCAGAGACAGCAGGCATTCATACGTCCTTGGGCAAACGTACAACTGAAAACAGAATTCATCAAACTCCTTCTCTCCTAATATCAAGCAACTATAAGCCCTACGTGTTGGTTAAACAAAAAGCATTACTCAGGATTATAAAAATATATTTTACAATTTCTGTCTAAAGAAGGTAAATTCATGGTATCTCCTGCATTATCCAAATTTGTTATTTTAAAATATGATTTTTTTTCAAAAGGACCCAGTTTAATGATGATGACAGAAGCTTGCAGGGGAAGGAAAAGGTACAGAATCTAAGACAACTCGATTCAATAAAAACAATTTAAAAGTATGATATTAAGGCCTTGCTAAGAGGTCATAAGAAAAAAGTGGGTGGGTGGTGAGTGTTGTTGGAAACGCAGAGCCCCTCCTTGATTGAAGGAGAGCTCCCTAAGCCAGGGACACAGTTGAAACAAGTACAATACCTTGGACTGCTTTCTCCTCTTTGTGTGTTGGCCAAAAAGGAGGAGTGAACAGGAAAGACCCTGGCAGGGAGCTGGGACGCAACAATCACATCTTGTTGAAGAAAGCCAGATCTCCCTCGGAGGCAAGATGGGCAGGGAGGAAGAGTGCTCTGGCAAGTGCTCACCATGTCTGCCCCCTGAACCGTGACCTCAGTTGTCTGGAGTCAAGATTTATGAAGCAGTCCTGATATGATGCCCAGGGGAAAGAAAGTTAAAGATTTTTCTGAAAGGTAGCAGAGCACTATGCAAAGAACACTGGATTTCAAATCTGACAGGCCTTGGCCCAGATGCTAGTCTTCTCACTTAACGGTCTACCTCAGGGTGGGCCGGGGGAGTGGGGAGCTTCAGCATCCTCATCTGCAAGTGTGCACAACAGCATCCACTTTGCAGGGCTGCTGGGGGCATCCAGTGAGCTGATATCTACGGAACATGTACCCCAGAGGTTGCAAACTATGGCCCTTGGGCAAAGCCAATGCACTGCCTGTTTTGGTTCAGCCTGCAAGCTAAGACTGGTTTCATGTTCTAAAATTGTTTAAAAAGATTTTTTCATGACACATGAAAATGATACTAAATTTAAATTTCAATGTCCAGTAAGTTTTATTGGAACACAACCATGCTCATTCATTTATGTATTATCTATGGCTGCTTTTACACAACCACCCAGTTGAGTTGCTGCAGCAGGTATCATTATGACCTGTGCTGCTGAACATATTTACTGTTCAGTTCTTCCCAGAAAAATCTGCAGAAGCCCAGTCTGGCTCCATCCAAGGCCAAGAGGGGGATCCCAGTAACTGCCAGCTTCCTTTCCTTCCTCATCTTTTCTCACCGTGCAGTGGTTCTCAACCAGTGGCAATTTTGCTCCCCAGGGGCCATGTGGCAATGCCTGGAGACATCTGTGAGTGGAAGAAGGTGGCACTGGCATCAGTCGGGTAGAGGCAAGGATGCTGCTACACATCCAGGAACTCCCAGGCCAGCGCTCTCCCCGACACATAGCAAAGGCTTATCCAGCCCTGGGGTAGTGATAGGAGGACCCAGTGAGGGACAGGAGAGAGGCTGGCATTTGCTGAGTATCCAGCATTCGTAGGGTGTGGCATCAGGTCACAGGGCCACCATCACCATCTCCTTTACAGCTAAGGAAACAAAGGCTGAGCAAGGGCTAACGACAGGCCCAATGCCACATAGCAAGGCAGAGGGAGTCCAAATCCATTTCTGTAGGCCCCAACATCCACTGTTCTTCTCCTACCATGGATGGCAATGATTCTTGAAACAGGTGAGCTCCCAGCCAAGATACAAGGGTGCCAGCTTTTACTTCTCCAAATCCTCTCCCTATAATGGTGGGTTATATGAGGCCCAGTGCAGGAGTTGGGGCCTCCAGCAGCCTCCCGTGTGGCAGATACAGCTTCATGAGGATTGTCAGGCCAAGGGTGGGGTTGGGGTTCCCATAGAAGGTAAGAAGGTAAGAAGCTGGATGGGATAGACCATACCCAGGAACCCAGAGAGTCTGGAAACAGTGTTCCAACCATGAGCCACTATGCATGTCCCATGAGGAGATCTACTCCACAGTAGGTATTTTAGTCATTACATTCTTAAGTGGAAACACCATTGGCTGGCTTGGAAGCTAATGTCAAATAGATGCTTCCTAAGTCCGAAAGGCTAACTATTGAGCCTGCTCAGCCAAGCTGGAGGTGCTACCATTTAGCCTGAGCAACTCCTGCAATTACCTCTTAGATAAAGAGGAAAATCCTTCTCTATAGGTCTGACTATGTCAACCCACCCATGTAGAGTAACAGCACTGCTCCTGGCACAGAGCCACACTGGGGAAGGTGTTCCAGGTAAGACACCACATAGCACTAAAGTGAAGAAGGTAGCATTCTGTCAGCTAGACGCAGCCTCCAGATGATTTTAAAGGACCCAGAGTCACCAAAAGGAGCTAGGAAACATCTAAAAAGTTGTGGTAGTCAGAGTGCTTTGCAAACTCTTCACAGAAATGGGCAAGGCTCAGGATCCAGGCACAGATAAAGTCTCAGAGTCAGTCAACAAGCATCCTGCAATCACTCCACTCTGTGCCAAGCACTGCACCAAGGTGGAAGGGCACAGAGCTGTGGCTGCTGCCCTGAGGGAGGGCACAGGCTGGTTGGCAGAAGCAGAGATACAAACTAATAATGATGGTACTGTGTGATCATGCCAGAGAGCTGAGTCCCAAGTCATGCACGGTTGGGGTCGAAGGCCAACATAGAAGGTAGAGGTAGTACCTGAGGCACAGTCAAAATTAATCGTTGAAAGCCTCACAGCTTTCATGCTTTTATACAGGTTCAGCATTTCTTCTCCACAGAGCACTGGGGCGTTGTTTATTGGGTTGAGCACAGTTGAAGTGGCTTATTTTAGGGGTTGTGCTATTTCATGATATCCAACAGAAAGAACTAGAACTGCTCTTAGGAAGTAAGAAGCTTGCCTCATGAGAGGCAGAAGGAACCAAGAAAACAGCAGATGCCCACATGCTCCTTGGGGATCCAAGGGGATGTGATCACCTATGTCACTTAAGTTGCATCTTGCAGCATCTGTTTCTGCCATGTGCAAGGCTGAATTTGCATGAATTAAATGTGTGCATGATATGATTGCACATCACAGAGATCTGTACAACTTATAAAGACAAAGGTATGGGAAGGAAGAATTTGGCCAGAAGGCCAGGGGTGCAGGATGGGTTTCACAAGATAAGGTGCCATTTAAGAATGAGTGCTTAAGTGGTGCTTCAAGAATGAGTAGGACTGAGGGAGTCAGGGGGACATAGGGATAGAACATAGTGCAAGCATGGTGGTAAAGAACATGGCCTATTTAGGCAACTAGCTGCCCTGACAAGCTTCATGGCTAAGATGTAGGAGTGGGGGCTCTAGAGTCCAGATGGCCCAGGCTACCCAGTCCCATGGACATCATGCTAAGAAGCCTGGCTTTGAATTCAGGTGTCATCCGGGACTTCCAAAGGACTGGAAAGCAGGAAGGGAACAGGCTCTATCTGTGCCTTAGAGAGAGCACCCTGCCTACTTTTATAGAATGGAGGAAGACTAATGCAGGCAGTGGTAGAGAGCAGAAAGAAAAAGCTCATGTCAGGATACTGGGCCAGGAGAGTTAAGAAGTGTTTCAAACCTTACTATTTCAGGGGAGAAGGAAGATGACAACCCTATCTTCTAGGGACAATTAAGTGGGAGGCAGAGTCTACCTTGAGGGACAATACATTTGCATAATTGGGAACTTTCAGCTGGGGGTACCTATAATTGATTGGAAGCAGAGGATTAGATCTCAGGGGTCAAAGCAGAATGAGAGGTGTGGATTTTAAGTCAAAGCATGCTAGATGACAAAAGCCGAAGTTATTGTTCGTAACACCTGACACAGCGGTTCACCCAATGGGAACTCCACATGTGGTGGCTCTCACTGCCACTGTCACTCATGCAAGCCCCCAGGTGCTACTAGGCCACGAGGTCACAGTTGAGAGGGACATCACCAGCGGGACCCTTCTTCAGAAGTGGGGCCACAAAGAAACTCAGAGGAGACCAAGAGTGAGGGACAGAGCCAGGAAAATGAATGAAAAGCAAGAACAAAAACATATGAGAAGAAACAAGAGAATGGGGTCTCAGGAGCCCAAAGAAGAGAGGATTTCAGAGGAGGAGAGGGAATGGGTGTCAAGATACATAAGATAAAGAGTGAAAGGTGTGTGCTGGCTTTGGAAATGAGGAAGCCATCTCTGACCTTGGCAAAGGCCGTTCCAATGACATGTTGGGAATGGGAGCTGCTACCGAGGGTAGGGAGGGAACTGCAGGGCGGTAAACCAGTGAATGCGGACCACCTTTCTGGGAAGTCTGGTTGTGAAGGAAAGAATGGGGATGGCTGTTGGAGGGGAGAGCAGGGCTCCGTTTTTTCAGCTGTAAAAAAAAAAAGGCACATGGAAATGTATGGAGTAGAATGTGCCTCTGTCACTTTAATTAGTTGCTATTTGATATTTGAGACCTGCCATATGCTAAGGGAAGCTTTGGTTTCATGTTCTAATGGGTTTGCCTTCTATTTTCCATTTCACATACTCTTTCTATAACTTCATTCTCACTCAAGAAAGCTGGAAATTGGACATTTCCTGGAGTATTCAAAGGCTGAGCTCAAGTGAGGTCATCTCATGATCAATCACATTTTGACACATCTTCGCTGGTTCCGCGGTTAATTTTTTCAAGACATGAAATTGGAGTTTGGTTCCTAAAGACACTTTAAACTTTTAGTGTCACCTTACATGTCTGTAGTAGTGTTAAGTTTCTAGCATATGTTACAGCCACTGTTTCATCTCATTCTCACAATGACCCTTAGAGGGAGGGAATGCAGATAAGCCTATCCCTACATTATAGACAACAACCAACGAACAAAAGTGCAAGCTCTCCAACACACACGAGGTGGCATCCCTTCCTGTCCCTCTACTCCTTCCACTAAATTATCAGTGGCAGTGATGGCTCGATTCTTGATTTGGAAAGGATATTCTAACATCCCATTCAGAGAGAAAGAGAGGGAGAACTTGACAGTAATTTTACCTAAATCAGCTCAATCGACTTGACTAGCACTCTGGCACTGGATGCAACATTAATTTCCCCAAGTGGATCTAAGCCTTGGGTGCTCACTAAAATCACCGGAGAGAGAGAGAGAGAGAGAGAGAGAGAGAGAAAGAAAAGAGAAAGAAGGAAAGAAGGAAAGAAGGAAGGAAGGAAGGAAGGAAGGAAGGAAGGAAAGGAAGGAAGGAAGGAAGGAAAGGAAGGAAGGAAGGAAGGAAGGAAGGAAAGAAAGAAAGAAAGAAAGAAAGAAAGAGAGAGAGAGAAAGAAAAGAAAAGAAAAGAAAGGAAGGAAGGAAGGAAGGAAGGAAGGAAGGAAGAAAGAAGGAAGGAAAGAAAGGAAGGAAGGAAAGAAAGGAAGGAAGGAAAGAAATCTGCGTGGGCCCACCCCAAACCATTTAAGCCATCTCAACAACTGGAGGTTGAACACTGTTATTTGTAAAAGTTTCTAGGTGATTCTAAAATGCAGCTAGGCTGAGAACCAGTATACATAGTAAGTCAATGACGTGGTGAACACCAAATTAGACAGGGGATTCTTTCTCTCTGGGGGTGTATATGATGGAAGCTCCCGCCACCTGCAGAGCCAGGGCCAAAACACAGGGGTTGTCCTTAACACCCTGAATCCACTGGCAAGTCCAACAAACTTTCCCTTCAAAATACGTCTCCAGTCCAGTCGCTTCTCGTGCTCTCCATGGTCAGTGTGGACGCCTCCCTCTCCTTCCTGGACAGTTGCGCTGGATTCCCCATGGCTCTTCTCGTTTCCATTCAGGGCCCCACACTGTAGTCTGTGCACAGCTGTCACAGATCATTGTTAAAACTCACTTGCACACCCTGCCCCAAGCCCCCAGGAACCTTCCCATAGCTGTTCTACCTTGTCAGGGCCCTGCTCATCTCTCTACACGCTCCCTCTTTGGCTCCCTCTGTCGCTGTTTCCTCAGCCTGGATGCTCTTCCCCAGAACTCCACATGGCAGGCTCACTCTTCATGTCATTTAGGTCACCCCCAGATGTCACCTCCACAGAGAGGCCTTCCCTGACCACCTTCGGGGCAGGGACGCAGCTCCAGCACCAGGTGTACGGCAGGCACATAATCCAGATTTGGGCATGAGTGACTGAACCCCCAGGAACTTGTTACCGCTTTTTAGCCCAAAGTGCTTTGGGACAAAGCACAGAGGGGCAGGTGACCAGGCTGCCTGAGGTCACACGCATGAGGGGTGGCCCCATGCTATGGCACCATAGGATGAAGAAGAACGCACATGAGGAGAGAGTGGAGGGAGAGTCAGAGCCCCGGGCCATGGGGTGGGGCCGTGGTTAGTGCCTCTGTGTCATGGGGTGGGGCCGTGGTTAGTGCCTCTGTGTCATAGAGCGATGTGCTTTTCATGCCAAGCTTAGAGTTTATCTTCACACTCTAGGATGTGGATGCGAGGAATACCTCAGAGGTTTTCAAGGAAAATCGTGATGAGTTAGATCTTCATTTTAGGAAAACAATTGTGGAAATCTGCCTGGAAGAAAGCCAGAAAGGATGTGACTTGGAATTTGAGGCCCCCTGTCTTTAGGTTCCCATGGCATTCCCAACCAGAAATTGCTGGCTAAACTTCCAGTTCTGGCTTACTGGACTTGTCACGGCCATCTGATAAAATGTTTAAGAGCTAGGGATTTCTAGCAGGGCACAGTGGTTCACGCCTCTAATCCCAGCACTTTGGGAGATTGAGACAGGAGGATGCTTGAGCCCAGAAGTTTGAGACCAGCTTAGGTGACAAAAGAGGCCTGTCCCCTGCCCCCTGATGCCCTCATCTCTACCAAAATAAATAAATAAAGAAGAAGAAGAAATTAAAAAGCTAGGCATTTCTTTATAAATAAGGAACGTGCTACATGGTTGTGAACACTGCATGTCACCTCTGGGGAAAGAGAGTCACAAAAAACTAATGTTATGATTTGGTAAGTCATAAAAAAATCAGAATATTTATCAGAGAGAGAAGGCCACAGTTCATGTCGTCATCTCAGGAGGAATGTCTGTTCCTTCCACAGTGAGGTCACACGCGGGAGGAGCCCTGTGGGGAATCTTGGCCCCTGCTGCTCCCGCATCACTCCAAGTCCGTCTTATTTCCCAGGCTCTAGACAACCTGCCTCCTCCCTGTACCTCCAGCCTCTTACACACTAGCTGGTCTCATGGCTGGTTCTTTAGAACTTATTGAAACAATTACCTTTCCTTCTTAGAAAGGGTTTTCCTGGCCAACCTATCAAAATCCCTCTCCTCTCCTGGCCCCTAGAATACTTTGTTGTTTTTTTCTTAACACTTATCACAATGTGAATTTATTTAATTATGTTTCCCTTACTGCAATGTAAGCTGCAGGTGGCAGAAAGCGTGCCTGCCTTCTGCATTGGCTGCATGCCTAGCACCTGGCACATAATAGGTGCTCAGTTAAAAACTGGCCAAACAGAAAGAGGCAGGGAGTGAGAAGCAAATCTAAAAGTCTATATTCTGAGGCACAGCAGGCACCGTTGTTCTGCAAAAAATATTCTTAACGTGAGTATGCTTTGCATACTGAAGATACACTGAATGATTCAGTTCAAAATGAAAATCTTGACTTACTGATAATGAGGACAGATACACACATACACACCTTTGGCCAGAATGCCTATTCCCACAGCATGTATACACGTCCTCCCCATGGGGAACTCTTGCAAACAGGTACACAGATGTAACACACTGACATGCACCACTTCTCACACAAGCTTTTGGGGCTACCCACCAAATATGAGTACACACTGTAATTTTATGGCCATACACTGATGCCATAAACTATATGTTGAGATGAGCCCACTGGCGTTACAAAATGCTGTCCCCAACTCACCTAGGTCGTCATGCCCCTACATAATGTCACTCACCTGGAATTATTTTAGTGCAGTGGGCATATGCCCGTCACCCACAGGGCTCTCATTCTGGAGGCAGAAACCCAGAAGAGTTGGGACAGCTACCTAATAATCATGGTTTTTCCTAGTTTTCTAAAAGATGATGCTTGTGATCCACAATTATCAGGCGGTAAGCTTGGCCAGCAGTAGATGTGCCAGTTCCTCCTCCAACACGCCTTGTGATGTCTGCCAGGTGGCTGGCAGGTAGGAAGGAGGAAGCTGGGGGGTCACAAACCAGAGAAGACCTAAACTGGTCCACCCCAGGGGCAGGCCCATAGCCCTCAGCAGCTTGTCCCTCTGATCCGCTCCAGGAAGGTTGCCAGACACAAGACAGGACACATCCAGTTAAATTTGCATTTCAGATAAGCAACACATAGGTCAAAAATGAAAGTATGTCCCAAATACTGCATGAGACCTATTTACACTAAAATTAAATACATTGTTTATTTGAAATCCAAATTTAACCAGGCATTCTGTACTTCTAACTTGCTAAATCTGGCAACTCTACCCCCAGGGACAGTCTATATAATGGCTCCCATCATCCAAGAAACTTTAGATTATTCCATGTTTTTCTATTATTCATGTCTCTAAATATTTTAAATCAACTTTCTTTATAACGAAAGCCCACTCCTCTTTTACTGTATCTATTATGTTGTTTTTAATTTTGCTGACCAATAGCATGATGGAATTTTCTTTAATATCTTAAGTTTTCCTTCCAGAAAATATCAACACCACTATACTTGACTTGTACCTTGTATATTCAATTTGCAACAATGTCCGTGAAACAACAACGTTAGAAATACGTGCACATTTGGCATTTGGGTCTTTTAATCAAACCACCAATCTTTCTAAAGGCTCAGTTTCCAAGGTAAGTTCCCTAGATGGAAATCACCTTATCATTACTCACATAAAGGCGGCCAACTGCAACCATTCCAGAAAGTGACAGCGGATGTTCACAATCTCAACTGCTTTTCAAAAAATCTGCTTTCTATGATGAAAAATGATCTAAAAATAGTTCTATAGAATACAAGGACCAAGCCATCTGTATGATCTCTTCAAAGAGTTCATATTTCCACAGATTTTTATCACTTTTCAACTGTTTCTACAAGCACTGAAATTTAAGAAAGTCATGTCAGTTTAGCAGATAAAACGCACCAAGATATTAAATTTAATCACTATTATTTCAATCATTTTATATTATTCTTTTACATCATAAAAGGTTCAAATCAAACATGTCAAAGTAAACAAAGTTTAGACTGCATTAAAACTCATGACAAGTGGGTTTTTAAGTTGCATAAATATATTTCTAGCAATAATCAATTCAAGGAAATCAGTGTTAATTAAATAGACATAAATATAGAAAAATGCCCATCATTCATTCAGTTAAACTGAACATGGAAGTTGTGTATCTGGGATCGTAACCCCTGGTTTTTGTTCAAAAACTAGTTTTCAGTAGATGCAAATAATGTTGGATCTCTCATCAGTACTGTCACATCAAAATTGGTTTGCATTTTATCTTCTTAAGAATAAAGCTTCCATTCTATAAGGACAGAGTTAGCATTAAAGTGAGTAGAGGCAACCCTTGAATGAAAGAATACCAAAGCAGCTAATGTGATTTAAAAGCTTTGGCAGTCTCAAAGCTGAGAGAAGAAGGAAAGGAACTCACCCTGGAGTCGAAGCTCTTCACTGGGATCCAGAGGTCTCCACTCCGAACAGAGACATTGACAACTTCATCAGCTCCTCCTTGGTCCCATAAGCTCACCCCTGAATCAAAAGGAAAACAGCCCCATATTTCACTCTAGTCAGGAAAAGTTTGGCATCAGAAGCTTATTACATAAATGACACAGTGAAAATATGTGGAAGTTAAATAAGCCCAGGGAAACACTAGAATCCATTAAGTCATGATAAGTGTTAAAACTGCTGAATTGTCTGTCAATCTAACCATGAAAATTTTGTAACTTAAAGAAAACAAAAGTTAATTAATTTGTTCCTTCAAGACCTATAACATGTGCTGGGGTATTATCATAGACAAGATATATAATTCAGTCCTTAGACAAACAACAAAAACGCAAAAGTGACTTTTTTGAAATGATGAATTGATACTTATTTAAGATCTGCTCTGTATTAAAAGTCACAAGGCTTTAGCTGTATTAAGACTAAATCCATTTATTTAAGTCCCAGCGAATCTGTTAAACATAATGCCAATTCTCCTCTCTGCACTTACGGAGTCTAATTTTATACGCTTTAGTAAGTGATTCTATAGACAAAATTAATTTTCCAGTTCAGACTGACTAGACTGGTTTATGTTTTAAAAAAATCAAGTCATTCAATAAACTATTATACGATCTTGTTTCTTGGGGTCCTGTCTGTTGAACCAGTTAATATACCGACATAGGTTCAATTTAGCCCCATTTCCATAAACAATCCTAATGGAAAGTATAACATTTTTCTCTTCTGGAGGGTGTATCACTTTCTCAACAAATACGCTAATTTCTCTGGGCTTGCTCTCCTGTGAGGTCATGCTCCTGCTATTTAGTTTGACCACAGCATATCCCTCAAGGTGAAGGATGGGACCAGATTCCCTCACATGTTATTCCCATTTCTTCAAGCAGGACTCATAATTTTCAGACCTGAGTCATAATAGCACAGTTTTAAGTTACTAAAGAGTTCACATTTATTGGGCACAAATGGTATTGAAATTTTAATCCTAGACATTTTACAGTTCCCCAAATACTTTTAAATCCACACCATTTTATCACGCTCAATGTGGAAGTCTGCAGTTATATTCAGGTTACCAAAGGATTACTACTCGCATAGTCACTGTCTGAAACAGCCTCTGAGAAATTCTCAAGCTGGTCACAGAACATTTAAAACTCTCAGGTGCTGAGGACCAAGGGGACAAGGAACAGGAATGAACTGAAAGTCCGACATATAGCCAATGGGAGAGGGCTGAGCTGCACCCCTGGGTCGCATGGGGAAGGAAGGAGGGAGGGGACTATGGGCCCGGGACGTGTCATCTTCAGTGTGGAGATGGGCTGAGTCTTCAGGGATGAACTTGCATTCAAGCGAGAAGGGTTCTGGTGGAGCAAGCAGAGGTGGTGGCTCTGATGGTGATATCTGTGACATATATGGAGGGCTGCCTGGAGGTGAAGAGTCGACTCTCTGAATGGGAGGCATCAGAAGTCCTTCCCCTGGCTGCAGGGGTGCAACCACTGGCACCATGGAGATCTTGAGTAAGTGTGTCTCCCTCCTCCTGTCACTCGAGCCCATGCCTTCCATGTGCTCAAAGGCAGAATAGCGCAGGCTTTGGAGGAAGACGCACCCCGCAGCTGCACCAGCTCTACCACACATCAGCTGCAGGGCCGCGGTCCAGTTGCGTCTCACGTTTACTCACCATTCACCAAGTATTCAACTCTCTACCTGGTGACAGGCACTCTTGTCAGTGACTCTAGATCTGATGCCCTCTGTTAAAAAAGCCCATTCTTTCTTCTTCATGCCAGCAGCCCCAAAGTGAGCCAGCTCCCTCTGTCTATACTGCTGACACCCTCATCTCCTGAACACAGCTTCATCCCAGAAGGCTTGCCTCTCTCTCCATCCTGTGCATTTCAGAGGGGGACGTAGAGAAAGCTACCCTCAGGACTTGCATTCTTGTGCTGGGAGAGAAACAATGAAAACAAGACCGTTTCAGAGAGCAACAAGTGTGTGAAACAGCAGGACCACAGCAACTCTGTTAAAACCTAACCTGCCTGTAAATCAAACATTATTTCAAACTTAAAAAATTAAGAAGAAAACCAGGGAGACAGCAGAACGGCTGGGGATGGTACTTCTGAAGAACAGGCCAGGAAAGTCCCCCTTTTTTGTTAGGAATGGGGAGCTTATAAGTTGAGAACTGACAATGAGAAGCCTCCAGCTCCACATACAGCCACGAGGACAGACAGCAGCAGAGGGAGCGCAAGACTTTCCTTTTCCATACAGTGAGGCAGAGTGTGGAGAGCCTGAGGGAAATCACATGACGTGTGAGGAGCACATGGGCCGGTTTCAACGGCACCTTTCTCGAAGCTTTGCCAAGACCTGGGTCTCTTGCTCAGGACCTCATGGGATTCACCCATTGGAATGCAAAGAAACAAAGTGAGTTCTGATCCAGCTATACAGCACCTGCAGAGGCCGACTACAGAGTGCAATTAACTGAACTCATAAGACAGCTGTCATGTTATTGGAATTGGATTAAGGCAGCTTTAAAATACTAGCAATTACAGGGTGAAAACTGGAGATCCATCTGAACTTTCCCTTCACCTGCCGAAAACCACACCATGTGGCGAGTTACCATGGACATTGGTGTAGTCTTTGGAAAGTTAGCTAAAACTGTCAAGAAAGTGATCGCGAGCATTTTAAAATATCCTCCACATAAACAAACCAATTTAATTATAAGGTACTCCTGGCAGTGCTGAGTTTCCAACACAAGTGAATTGTGAAATTGAGTAACCACAAACCAATCCTATTGCCAAGGGTCTGTTAAATTGGGCAGAGAAAGAGTTCTAAAACTAGAATCCTGTATCACCCCCAACCCAACCTCAGCAATGGGGAGGATGGGATGGTTTCCATGGGTATTCCAGCCACGCTACCAAAAGACCTGGAAAGTTTTCACCCAGGCCTCAGATGCCTGCAGGAAAAGTCTTTGCACTTAATAGACTTTCTTTGAGAAGCTGTATGTGTGAAGAGGAAGGAGATAATGCGTGAAATCTGGGTCTAGTCGAACCGTTTGCAGGTGCTTCTGCAGGGAGAGATGTAGGAGAGGCAGCAACTCCACATCTTGACTTTGGGGAAGTTCAGGAGGTGTTGGTGGGGCCTCCTGTTGGATAATCAGGGTGAGGTTACAGAAACCAAGTGTAAAGAACACCTTCCATCCTCTGGACTGTTTCTTCCAAGGCTCTTAGTGGCTGAGAAAGACACAGTTATTTAGTTTCCTGAAGGCAAAATATTCCAACCACTGAAACATTTCCTGTTTCACCTACATACTCCAGTATCTTAATCCAAAAGGAGCCCTTTTTGGCAAATATGTTTTCCTTGAAGAGATTTTATTTCCAAACATTCGAAGGAGAATTTAGAAGCAGGCTATGGCAGCCTTGTAGAATGTGGTGCAACCTTTTTGAGAAATTGAGTAACAGCACTATTTGCTGAGTACAGTATTTATTATCTATGTACATGGATGATGAAGCCATCTCTCAGCTTTTTAATTGGCTGCACAACATCCCCTCAGCAGTATCTGTAGTCAGAAGACCGTTTCTTATGAGCTTTTCTTATGTATGTATACATTGGTATTTCCTTTAGATGATGCAAATAAAAATTTTATTTCTACTGCACGGATAGACAGAATAAATTATACACAGCTGTGAGGCATCAGAATATATTTTATAGAGTGATCTTATTGATAAATTATAAACGCGGGAGCTGAATGATGGATACATTCAAGCCCGAGAAACCTGGGGAAAAAATATGACCCTATAAAATACACAGTTTGCATATATTTTATTTTTCATAATATATATTTGGGCATCAATAGAACTCATAGTTACCTAAATAAGAAATGTGGATGGATTATACTGGGCAGGAAGTTCCAGCTTTTTTGCCACTGGGTAACCTGACACACTGCTTGCAGTTTTGATAAAATGGCCAGTTGGCTTCAGCCTCAGAGTGGAAGAACACATACTAGATTGTTCGTCTCTGACGGTTATCTGCTGTGATCATCAGCTGTGCTTCCCCATGGGAAGAGTGTGCCTGCTTTGCTTGTCTCCTCGTCTGAGTTTGTCATTTTCAGATCTGATTCAGGCTGGTCAAGATTGCAATGAAAGTTTTTAAGGTTATGGGAAAGCAGGCAAAGAAGAAACCTCTCAAAGTGACTCCAGATCTTCTCCTCACGTCACCCAGAGGCTGGCTGCCTGCATGAGTCCTGCCCCATCCTTGCTCTAGCCAACCTTCCTTTGGTAGCTTATGAAGGGAAACAGGAAAGACTAACCAAGTCCACACCACCGTGATGCCCACACCCGCAAGCTTCATTTCACAAGAGGTGGAGACTGATGCAGTAGCTCTAAGACACCTACAGTGAAGAGGAGACGTCTTGGAGCCACAAGACCCAGCCCTGGTCCTGACTCCTCCTTGATTTATTTCCATTTGTCAAAGTCTGACATCTGAGGCTCTACCCTCTACAAAATGAAAACTGTACTCTCTCCTCTAAGATTCTCATTAGGTTAAGGAAGCTCAAAGAAGTCAATTAGTAAAGGGATTTGAAAAGATTAATGCATGAAATCAGTCTCAGATATCAGAATCCAAGTTTCTAGACTTTGAGGCGGTGTCTGTTTAACCAAACCACACTATTGGTGTGAAAATCACAACTCCATACTGATTGTTTGAAAATGCCAGTGTGTAAGTGGGTGCCAGTGGGAATCGTCCTAAGCCACCCAGTAGGCCATTGAGGAAACAAACTCTGATGAGATCATTAGTCAAGAGAAACTTAAATATCACACCTGGAGTTCTGGTTTGAAAGGGAAACCATTATCAACACCTACGTGAACTTTAAAATGGAGAATCAATCTGAGATACAAAAAGCAGAATTAAGATAAACATTATTTTGAAAAATCTAAGTGAAAGCAAAAAGTTGAGGCGGCCATTTGCGAAGAAGCCAGGGACAAGGTTTTGGAAACTGATTAAGCAATTTTTTTTAGCCCCTGAATATCTGAGACCTAAAGAAAATCTTACAGAACTGAGCAGCTCCTTGTCTCAGGGCAATATGTTGGTGATGCTCCGATAAACAACAGCAAGATTTCCTTGGTTCAGATTCACATTTTCCATCTTAACCAAATAGTGATATAGTTCTTTCATTTTAGCTGCATGCTCCCTACATGTAAATTAGTGATGCAATTTTAAAATAACGTAAGTGAAGGATCCGCAAAAGAACCAGTGGCAAAAGTTAAGCTGAAAAGAGTTGCTTTATAATGGAGAAACCTGACAAACCCTGCTTTAGCCAGACGGTCAAGGTCAACATCAACAGTGATAAGTCCTGCGGATGGTACGGCCCTTGACGTGATGTGATGATAGTGACACTTCCATCTGTGATCTTCTCCTTCAAAACCCACAGCCCCCATCTAACCATGAGATAAATTCCCAGAGAGGTACATTCTAAAATATACCAGCCAGTAATCCTCAAAACTGTCAACATCATCACAAAAAGGACAGTCTGAGGTACTGTCACAGATAAGATGAACCTAAGGAGACACGACAACTAAATGTAATGTGGTATCCTGGATGGGACTGAGCAACAGAAAAAATACACTCAGTAAGAACCAATGAATAAAGTATAAACCTAATTTAAACTATGCTAATATTGGTTTACTAACTGTGACAAATGTACAATACTAAGGTAAGATGTTAAGAATAGGGGAAATGGGATGTGGAGTGTCTGGAAACCATCTGTTCAAGCTTTGCAATTTTTCTGTGACTCTAAAATCATTCTAAAAATGAAGTCTACTAAGAATAACTTTCAAAATGTAATCGGAATTTTGCAAGAATAATCATGTCATTCTGGAGCAGTTCAGTACATATCAAAAGGCTCAGGGATGACTGGTTATCGCTGGGGGCTCTGAATACCAGAAAGTTGGCACGTTTACCATTCACTGCTCTTCCGACACTGCTATTTGCTCAGATAGAAGATGCAGTACCTGCAGGCAAGCTAAAACCTTGTCACTGACAGGGTTTCCTGGAGTAGGAAAAGGGAGGCATGTGAAAATAATTGATTCTCAAACAGCTAAAAGGGCCTTCTGAGTACTCCAGCGTATTCTAGAAAACACAGAAACAGCTAGTTGAAATAAAAACTTAAAATTTTTTGCATCATTGGCTACAAGGGTCCAGGATGGCAGAAAAGTGAAAGGGAGAAACTGACACTTGGTTTGGGAAGGTGACACCAAGTGACACATGCATAAACACATTGATAAAACCATGTCAAGACAGAACACAGCTTCTCTCAGAGTCTAAGATTGTAGCTACCATGCCGGCAGGCTGAACTATGAAGATGTAGGCAGATGTAGGAGAAGCAGCATAGTATTTTGAGTCAGAAGACACGTCCTGCACCCACCACACACTCTCAATGATCCTGGGCAAGTTACTTGCATTCCCTGCGATTCAGATCCTTGATGAGTGGAACTGAGCTATGGAACACCATCTGCCACGGAGGGCCAGCAAGAGGATCAAATGAGATCATGGATGCAAACGTGTACATGGTGTATTAGTCAGGTTTTCCAGAACCAATAGAATACGTGTATATAAAACAGGGAGTTTATTAGGAAGAACTGGCTCACACAATTACAAGGCGAAGTCCCAGGACAGGCCATCTGCAAGCTGGGAAAGACAGAAGCTGGTAGTGGCTCCATTAAAGCCCAAAAGCCTCAAAATCAGGGAAGCCAATGGTGCAGCCTTCAGTCTGTGGCCAAAGGTTGGGAAGCCACTGGTATAAGTCCCAGAGTTTGAAGTCTTCAGTCCCTGAAGTCTGACGTCCCAGGGCAGGAGGAATAGAAGAAGAAAGAGAGCCAGAAGACTCAGCAAGCAAGCTTATCCCACCTTCCTCTGCCTGTTTTGAAGTCACTGGTGCAAGTCCCAGAGTCCAAAGGCTGAAGAACCTGGAGTCTGATGTCCAAGGGCAGGAGGAGTGGGAGGAAGCATCCAGCACAGAAAAAGAAGGAAATCAGAAGCCTCAGCAAGCCAGATCATCTTACCTTCCTCCACCTGCTTTGTTCCAGCCACGCTGGCAGCAGATGGGAGGCTGCCCACCCATCCTGGGAAAGGAAAGGTCTTCGTCTCCCAGGCCACCAACTCAAATGCCAGTCTCCTCTGGCAACACCCTCACAGACACACCCAGAAACAATACTTTATCAACCATGTAGGCAACCCTCCATCCAGTCAAGCTGACACCTAATATTAACCATCACAGATGGACATCGTTTAGTTTAGGTTGTTATTTTTGTTTTTTCCTAATCCATCATTGGAAAGAAACACACCAAAATGCTCTTGCTGGCTTTCTTTGAGTGCTGGGGCTATGAATTCATTATATTTTTCTTCTTTATGCTTGTATGTATTTCTGGCTTTTCTATAATTGGCACATATTACTTTTATGATGAAAAAATAAACTTAAAAAAATCATTTGGACTCATGATGACAAAACAACAGTTCTCCTAGCACCACAGATACACAGCCTTGGGCGTGTTAGAGGACAGAGCCATTTGGAAATAAAAGCAATCAAGTGCTATGGAACAATTACAATTTGGAAAAGACGTTTTATATGTCATTTTGAAATTCAAAGACAGCTAGTTACAGCTTCTCATAAATGTCTAAATAGATTCATACACCAAGCACGAGCTGTCTCTACTACACATAAACATAACTGTTCATGCCTATGGTGCCTCCCAGCTGTGGGCAGCAAAGTTGCTTACAACAGTAACTTACATTTTTATACCCCTATTCCTGGTCAGTGGGATACTAATCCCGTTTGACACACTGTGAGACTAAACTATAGAGCTGTATAGGTTTTTCTCAAAGTTGCCCAATAATATAAATGGTGGAATTAATGGCAAAACCCAAGCCCTCTGCATGTCAAATACATACAATCACTTTGTAACACTTTTGCAGAGGGTCAGAATTCTTCAATGTTTACCTTGCAAGAAATGATGTAAGGGGAAAATGAAACTAATGATTAAAATGTACACCTAGGAATAATTTTTGGATCTTGACAGCAAAAGAAGAATGGAAACTTGTATATTTCATTAAGTCTTGCAAACTTATTAAATGGAATTAAACAATGAAAACCAAGTCATTCTGCATCTACACTAAAGCCCCAGCTCCATGTAATGGCATTCTCTCACATCCCTGCTGCTTCACTGGGCATCTGTGACCACCTTCTGCCAAAATACACACCAACTTGGGCAGCACTCTGTGATTCTGGATTTCTTCCCCTCCTCTGCCCGGGTCTTGCCTCCTCCACTTGAACATTCCCCAAGTTTCAGTTCTTGGCCATCTTCCCTCTCTACCCTTACTGTTCCCCAGAGAACTCATTAATTTTTAAGCTGATGTTACCCAAATCAATATTTTCTTCCCATCTGGCCACTTTACCCAAGCACAGTCTATATTTTATCTACAGGACATGTTAATTTCAATGTCTCATCACCATTACCACCTCAAATTCAACGTGTTTAAAAATCAAAGGTTTTTAATCTTCACCCCCCAGGGAAAAACCAACACATTTTCAATCATACATGTCTTGTCAATACCCCATCCACATTCATCACCCTTTAGTAAGCCATGTGTCTGGATGACTGACTTCTTTGACAGAGTCCTCTTCCTATAAAACTCCAGTTGGGTGTTTTGTGCTTTGCTTTTGTTCTTTTGTCTTCTAAAAAAGGCTCCCAGTTCTTAACTTAATACTTCTAGATAGCCTCATCATCTGCAAGTTCTCCCTCTTCCAATCTTAAAGGGGAGGGACATTTAACAAGAGCAAACATCTATAACAGGTTTCTCATCAAGAGAACATGAATGTGAAAACCCCAAGGCAGTAGAGTACTTTGTAGGTTCCAGGAACAGCCAGGCAGTCAGTATGGCTAAGATGGAGTGAGAGAGGGGATGTAGAGAGGGAAGAGCAGAATTCAAGGTGGTAGGCAAGGCCCAGACTGTGGTGAGTCTTTTAAGGCAGGAAAATTAGATTTTATTTGAGTGAAGTGGGAAGTCATTCTAGGGCTTTTTCTTTTTTTTTTCTTTTGAGATGGAGTCTTGCTCTGTCACCCAGGCTGGAGTGCAGTAATGCAATCTCAGTTCACTGCAACCTCTGCCTCCTGGGTTCAAGCGATTCTCCTGCTTCAGCCTCCTGAGTAGCTGGGACTACAGGTGCATGCCACCATACCCAGTGAATTTTTGTATTTTTAGTAGAGACAGGCCATGTTGTATTTTTAGTAGAGACAGGATGTTTAGTAGAACATCCTGGCCATGTTGGCCAGGATGGTCTCGATCTCTTGACCTTGTGATCCACCCGCCTCGGCCTCCCAAAGTGCTGGGATTACAGGTGTGAGCCACTGCACCCAGCCCCATTCTAGGGCTTTTAAACAGGCTAACTGTGACCCATAATGGACACATTCTCTGCCTAAGAATGGATCGTATAAAGCCTGAAGAATGGATGAATGAGAACTATTCATAAGGCAAACACGGAGTGTTGAGCATAGATTACATAATCAAGAAATAGTTATTGATTATAATGAATGCTAACTGAACAACTGCTATGCAAGCACGACCCATTCTAATCTTTTATAAGCTTACCTTGTTTAAGCCTGACAACAACCCTATGATATTTATCCCCATGTCATAGATGATGGAACTGAGGCACAGAAGTTAGGCAACTTGCCCAGGATCACACAAATCATGAAGCCAGGGGGCTGACCCACACAGCCACATTACAGAATGCTGTGCTCATAATCCTACTGTGTGATAAATAAACAATCATGCTGGTTAGGAAACACTTGAAATATAATTCACATGTTTTCCTAAGTTCTGGAAAACCTCATGTCCTGATAGCACCATCTTGCTCTCTCTACTGCCACCATACTGACCACCCTCCTGACCCCTTAATAATGCCCAGCTATGTCCTACCTCATGGTCTTTGTTTTTTTGAGATGGAGTCTCGCTCTGTTGCCCAGGCTGGAGTGCCGTGGTGCGATCTCAGCTCACTGAAAGCTCCACCTCCTGGGTTCAAGCAATTCTCTGCCTCAGCCTCCTGACTAGCTGGGTTTATAGGTGCCCCCACCACGCCCAGCTAATTTTTTTTGTATTTTTAGTAAAGACAGACTTTCACCATCTTGGCCAGGCTGGTCTTGAACTCCTGACCTCATGTTCCACCTGCCTCGGCCTCTCAAAGTACTGGGATTACAGGTGTGAGCCATTGCGCCCAGCCATGGCCTTTGCATTTGCTGTGCCCTCTGCATAGAATACTCTACTGTCAAACCTTCGCATGCCCCCAAACCTTGTTATTCAAGTCTCTGCTCAAATGTCACCCCTCAGAGAGTCTTTCCTATTTAAATACTTTTCCTCCCAACCCAAGTTGCTTCCCGGCCCATCATCCTTTATGCTGCCTACAGCAACTATCAGGATCAAATCGCGTTTTATTTATTTACCTCTGTCTGTCTCTACCACCCCTCAATCAAAAATAGGAATAACAAGAAATAGGGGCCTTGTCTATCAAATTTACTGCTGTATCTTCATGTGCAGACAAATATTTGTGCAATGAATTATCATCAAACAAATTAAAAATTTCCATGGCCTCATTGTGATCATGATGAGACAGGGATGGGGTCCAGGGCTTTGTTCTCATGGACACTCTGATGGGTGATTGACTTTTAGCTCACCCAGCAATGTCTGGTTCCTCGCAGGTGGATGCACACAACCAAATCCACATGAGCCTTATTTATAAGCCAGAATTCCAATTTGCTTATTTTTAATGAGAAAGAACTGCCAAGTCAACCAGAGTCCTCGTCTAAAACATTTTGTTCATTATCTACCCAGCAGGAAAGCTTCCTTGAGAAGCCAAATTAAGAGAAGAACAGAGAACTAAGGGACCATAATAGCAATTGTCATCATGGTAGCCTGATATTTCCTCCTGTTTAAGGATCCATGCCTGCTACATTAGCCGAGGGGAAGCTAAGCCCCAGCACGTACGCGGCTACACACCAGAAGGCAGTGGACACAGGGTGATGATTTGAATTTGAAATGTATTTTCTATAGACTCGATTAGTTTTTGAAGGCTAGTTCTTAAATGCCTTTTAACTCATATAGTTGACTTTCATATCACCATTTAGAACATTTCATTTTCTTTATGAGAAAAATGCACTTTGACTTCTAATGTGGTTAATAGCTTCTAGATCTGAAACCTCATGTGTTTTTATGGGAAAATAGAACCTGAATTCCAAAAGACAACAAGAAGGGGCACATCCTGTGTCCCATGCCTGACAGCAGGAATGTTCATTTCCCCTTTTCCCCACCTGCTAGACACCTAATTGCAGGGACTTCTGTGGCTTGGGCAGGATACAGGTGGGGAACAGAGCGAGACAGGGAATAAGGTGGGACTTCAAGCACTGTGATGATTGGAATCACAAAGTTAGGGGACACCTGCCTAAGTTCCAATAGCCAAGGAGAAAATGTGGCTATCTAGAGGTAGGTGCTGACATGATTTTTACAATCTTTGATTTTCTAGCTATTGACTTTGGCCATTGAATTTGGAGGACCCAAATGGGCAATCCTAATTTAAATAGTCAAACAGGATAAACAAAACTATTACAACTTAGAATTAGCATCCTGAAGAACTTTTAATTCTATTCAATTTGACAGATATTTATTAGGCATATAGATTGACCCAGGAACATTTTAAACAATTCTAATTAGAATTTTGTTTTTTTTTTTTTTGTTCTCAGTGTTTGAAACTAAGCAGTATACTTAACTGTTTAAATCCTTGCCTCATCTTATATAGAGAAGTCAAGAGTAAAGAAAACTGTTCATTTTAGGAACTTCTAAATAATTTTCTCTCAAGAATACCCACCTTGACTCTGATCTATTCCCACAGACAAGAGAACTGGCCCAATCCAGTATTGGCTGGCAGGTCTTTTACCAGAGCAAGAACATTTGTGGGCTAAGAACACTGCCTTGGTTTAAAATCCACGCTAATGATGCATTAATTGTTCTAAATGGATTTTCATTTCTCTGCAAGATGAACACTTAATATGTCATCCAAGTGCCCAGTTTTTCTCCTTTCGGCGTCTGATCGCACAGTGTAGCACCATAAACCAACAAGGTGAATCCACTGATGAGGGTTGGAGGGAGGGTGGAGGGCTGGGGCATGGGTAGGGCTCCCTCGTCCTCTCTGCTGGACCTAAAATGTGACTGGTTTCCCTTCATTCAGCGACGACCAGGCACTGGCAAGTTGACAACTCAATAGCCAATCATTATAAAGAGAAAGCCCTAGAAATACTGTTTGGCCACTTATAAAGAAAACAAATTTCTTTGTTGTTTTAATGTGCATTTACTTATCACTGAAATTGAGCCTTCTCATATTTTCATCAGTTATTTTTGTTTCTTAATTTGGGGTTTATTTGCTCATATTTATTGCCAATTTTTAATTAGTCTATTTTTCTCTTATTTATTTGAAACTTTATGTGTTAAGAATATTAAACAGGTTTATTTCTAAAACAAACTTCTGGGTCACCCTGAATCCTGCCGTGAGAGTGGAGGCTGGGAGTCACACATCCAGTGACGAATTCTCTACCCTAAATCCTGCCCTGAGAGTGGAGGCTGGGAGTCACACATCCAGTGATGAATTTTCTACTGCTGCTCAGAAATGGGGTACGGATGTACAGGCTGAAAGTCAACAACATTTCAGGTTTCCATGGGAGTCTAGAACAACAACTTCCAGTGAGATCTGCCTTTCACCAAAGGTGGGACCTTCGGAGTACAGGGTGCTCAACCCCTGAGGCAATTGAGAAAGGAGAGGATTTGTGGAAAGCCTTTGTCTTAGCACTTGTACATTGAGCGCTCAATTAGAAGCTACCGACAGAGAGAAGAGAAAAAGAGAAACCTCTTCTGAGTATCAGTAGCCTGGAGGCTCCTCCCTGGGTGTTTTCTTAAATTAGACTGGATCCTGCCTACAGGGAGCGTAGAGTCTGGTAAAGAAAGGGATAGTGCCTGTAAGAGCAATCGGAGATGGGCTAGAAACCTGATTGCAGTTGAGGCAGGACGTCTTCACAACAGGGATGCCGATGATATCAGGCTTTGAACGGGTAGGATCTGGGCATTCACGTGGGAGGATGGGGGAGGGAGAGGAAGCTTCTTATATGGAAAAGAGAAGGGGCCCAAGCATGCCTTTCCGGGTTATGCCCTCACCTCCCTGTTCTGCCTATACAACACTGGACAAATTCAAAAGGGGGAGATGAGAGAGAGCAGATACATATGGGGAGAAAAAAGTATTCAGCGAGCGCAATCCGAAGTGCAGTAGATGTGATCTACGTCCACTTTGTTCTAACAGAACACTCTTTTTATTCTGCAGGAGGACTGGACTGAGACTTCCTCCGTCTCTGTGCCACGCGGACTTGCAAACTCACAGAGCCTTCATCACTGAGGAATGTTCTTTGAGAGTCACTGTTTATGAGAGTGAACCATAAATTGGGATCCAAGTAGAATGATCAAATTTAGCAAATCAGAATATAGAACTTCCAGTTAAATCTAATTTCAGATAGACAATGAATAATACTTTAGGATAAATACCTCCCATGCAATACTGAGGATATAATTACACTAAGAAAAAATTCATTGTTTATCTGAAATTCAGATTCAACTGGAAGTCCTGTTTTATCTGGCAACCCTAGGTCCAGGCTTCCTTGAATGGTTCACAGGCCCACAAAGCCATTATGTTTCAATAAATTCTCAGGAAAAACGTTCTCGTTTCAAAATTTGAAGTTAACATGAGAATGCTTTACATGTAATTATTCCAGATAACTTCAGAGTATACAGCACTATTTTTGGTGGTACAGAATTTGAGACCAAATAACCTAGTGACATATTTGAGGGGGAAAAGGGTCCTGTGCTCACTGGAGAAGACACTTCATAGCAATTGGATCCTCTTTATCTCCCAGTTTCTCCAACCCAACTGCTGGAAGACAAAGTCTATACACAATAAAGTGTTTCATTCAGGGGCCCACATGACTCCATCTGTCACCAAAGCACATGTTTGGCATGAACTGAAAGCCAAAAGCAGTCTAACAAATATTTCAAAACTGAATTTATATCTTTCTAACACATGGTTTATATAGGGAGGTAATACCTAGAGAGCTTTGCAGTTCTCAAATAATATCCTGGCTCAACTACAAATGATGTCTGTAGCAGACCACAATACCAAAATTATTTGCTTTTAAAATATGTTAAAGAAAGCTAAGTTTATGAGGGGGCTGGTGGTGGAGATGCCTGTTTTAGTATGCAATTGTTATAAAATAAGAGACAGGAATCCAAATATATCTACTATAAACCAAACATTTGCATAATTCCTTATATGAAGAGGAAATTTCCCTCTAAATGTCCAATTGAGAATGACATTATCAAGGGAAGTAACTCCTATTTTAATAAACTTTCAACGTCCCTTACAGTCTCAACAATCTGTGTATCTCCTCCATCTAGGTAAACTGTTTGGACACCAGATCTATGAGATCTATAACAATGAAGATACTATTACATTTATCTCTGCTAAGCAGAAAAAGATCACATAATGGAATTCTCCGTGTGCAGAAACACACAGGTATGCTGGCTTGCTCTTCAGGCACGGGTTTTCTCCATAAGACAGATTTCTAGATGGAAAATGAATATGATTGAAATCTAGATATTTGTCTTTAAAGCCAAGAAGCCACATAGTAGACTTTGTTTCTTTTTTGTCTTTCCTCCAACTCGGTGATTGCACATGGACACAGCTTCCATCTAAGAGAGAGCTGAGGGCACTTGTCACTGGCTGGCCAATGATATTCTTAAAAATATTTCAATGCTCTCCCCGTCCCCAAGAAGAAGCTGGAAAAAAATTGAAACAACTAAAACGAAGCGTCCACACACTAACTTTTCCAGCGTGTCCTAAAGATTACTTTTCACGTCAAGGGCTGGGTGGGGAGCAAAGAAATTGTCAAATTGATTTTCTGTGGAATCAAGCAATTTGTATTTTTCAACTTGACAGTATCAGCATAAATCAGAGCCACATGGAGAGAAACCCTCCTCTTGAAAATACACACCCACACACACAAGAGTCCGCCAAGCCCGAGTAAAGCAAGTTCTCTACAAGGATGACTTTGAGAAAGGGAGGAAGAGGGGAGAGGACTTCAGCCCCAGGGACAGAGCTGCCTGGGCATGGCCACCACAACCAGACTCACTTGACCCTGTCAACTCCATAATTCTAGGAAGTTTCTGCTCCACAGCCTGACTCCGTCTGTCTCTTGGAGCATTTTCTGCAGTGACTTGCGTGTGTGAGCAGTTGTGTCTGCTGTAAACGGCAGTCTTGTGTTGGATGGCTTCCAGTTGCTGGGCACTTGACAGTTTACAAAGTGCTTCCCACATGTGTCACCTCACGTCGGTGCACAAGAACGCCGCAGTAGGTTTGATTCATCCCATTCTATTGAGCAGGAGGTAGGGTAGGTGGGAAGTGAGCCTTGGAGGCCGGGCACCTGGCCAGAATGCATGCCTCTGGCAGTGGGCAGAGCTCAGGCTCACATCCAGGGCTCTGCCTTGCCATGGGCACGTCAGATCCAGAGTATCCTGTGACCCGAACTGCTGCCGACCCCCAGAACCCTGCCTGTTCCCCCGTCCAGGCTCTCCTGCATGGCACCTTTGCTCACGCTGGTCTTCCATCAGTCTGGGCCATGTTTCCCCACTGCAGTGTACCCATATCGGTTACATAGTGAAATGAAGCAGAGTGTGGAAAGCAGGCCATGGCCAGGATTTCAAGCAAAGCTAGGCTGTGACAGAGGTGCCCATGGGCAGTGCCCTCAGCCCGGAGGCCCAGACCCCACCTGTTCAGCCCAAAGCTGGCACCAGACAACCTGTGCCCCATCCCACCCTTCCCTTCTGTCCCGACTTCCCCCTTCAGTCTTGCCTTTCCTGCAGCTGTCCAGACCTCACCAGATGTGGCCCAGTTGTGTCTGGCTTCTGGCAGCTCTGTCCTCTGCCAGCCCCATCCAAATCAAGAGGGTTCCCACTGGATAGGCCGGTTCTTGGCCTCACTGCTGGTCACCACCCTGTATGCTTGAGCTACAATGGATCCCTGTCTGAAGCCTCCCGCAAGAAATGGTCCCTTCTGCTCTGGCCCTCTGGTGCTGGATTTCCCCGCCTGACGCAGAGCCCATGCATGTCATGTGCTTACTACCTGGCCACACAGGAGGGGAGCTGACTCCTTGCGAGAGAGACTGCTGCTTCTTCTCCTTGGATTCCTCAGCATCACACCCTGGATCTCCCACAAGCTAAATCAACATGTTGAATAGATGTGATAGAGAAGTGGGAGGTCCGGAAGCCCTCCAGTGACCTGCATGAAAATGTCCCTGGTTGATGGGTTTGGATCCAGGATCCAGGAACAAATCTCAAACCTCCTCATCAACAAGGCAACGCCTTCAACTGTGCATTGCTCTCCCTGCACCCCCATCCCCAGTGAGAGGCACTGATCCCCCAAAGCCCCCAACTCCAGCACTCAGCCCTCACCCGGCCTTCAGACACACACAGGAGGAGTGGACTGAGAAAGTGACTCTCGAGTCACTATAGGACTCTGGCCTCATCCCCTCTGCTTTAGACAAAGACTCACTGAGTTGTTCAGGGCCTTCACTGAAGACCTCCAGCCTTGAGCCTCATAACCCAGCACTCATCAGCACCCCTCCAAGGGCCAGACACACCTAGCGGGCTTGGTGGAGGTGTCCTTGGTGGTGCTGACACTTAACATAAGGTCAAGGGGGGAACAAATTATTCCCTTTCCAGTTTCCTGTCAAGCCCTCTAATTAGGAAAAAGTCCATTTGGTATACCATGCCTAAAACCTCCCAGCCACTGGTTCTCTGCCCCTTTTCACAAAGAGAACAAGTCTTGGGGCTCAGGGACACCAACAGACACTATTGTCTGGCTGCATTTTAATAACATTGTTTTGTTTTCCTTCAATGTATCTTTATAGTATTTATGCCAAGTGATACCGGCCTATTTATAATATTGAAGTACAACTTCCTTCTTAAACAAATTTAAGCAAAACTTAAAGTTTAAGATAAATTAAGAAAAGCAAACCTGTGTGCGGCACAGGTGATATACATTTATTAAAAAGTCATGAAAGTAAGTTCTCAAATAACACCAAGTTAGGAAACTTGGTACTATATGAATTGCTTGGACCACAGCTGGTCAGCGTTGCAATGCATGTAATTACTTAATGGCCGTCTTGTGTCGGATGTCTTTCAGTTGCCAGGCACTTGACAGTTTACAAAGTGCTTCCTGCATCTGTCACCTCACGCCAGCGCACAAAGATGTCGCAGTAGGTTTTCTTCATCCCATTCTGCTGAGCAGGGGAAGGGGTGGGTGGGAAGTGAGCCTTGGAGGCTGGGGGCCTTGCCATAAACAACAGGAATAAACAATAGGGTGTCACCACTGTGGCAGCAATGTGATCCAGATTCAAGGTGGGGCATAAGAATGTACATTCAAAACAAGCTCCCAGGGAATGGTTTCAATGCAGACCATTTGGCAGACCAGCAGTCTCACAGACCCCAGCCTTTGAACCAACCATCTCTGACCACCACCTAAAGTCAAAGCACAAAGGCTGCTCTTGCTGTGGGGGCATCCTCACTGTGATCAAAGCAGGCTTCTCTCCACTGCTCCAGAACATCCTTCCTCCCATTCACGGAACATCAGAGCATCTCCTGCATACCAAATGCAGTCCACAGATTCAAAGGGAATTGCCACTCCCTCCCTATACTTAAATGGCTGTAACACCCTACGAGTGGAGATTTGAACTCTGATATCAATAAGCTCACAACCTCATGAGATCATTATGTAACCAGCTAGCTTTTATTTAGCACCAGCTATGTGCTAGGCCAGTTCCTTGAGGTTAGAATCAAAGGTCACATGCCTAGATCTGAACGATGTTATCGTGTAAGGGGGGAAGTCACAGTGTCATACCAAGATGGTGGAGCTCCCAGGGAGAACGCCTTCCAGTATCTGGAGTAAGGAACCAAAGCTAAAGTGAGAGGACAGTGGTGAAGGAGGTTTCCCAAGGGACACGGGCTACTAGGCACAAAGCTAGGGTCTGCAGTAACAGCATGCAAGGTTCGGAAAGCAGCAAGCACAGATAGGCACTGGACGATAAACAAGCCAAACGCTGTGTTCACATTAGTTTATCATTTTTGCCATTCAGTTTGCTGAGGATCTCAACCTGTTTATTAAAGAGCTGAGTTATATGAAGATCGCTGATAGCAAAATAAAAAAGAGATTTATGACTCTTCTAATACTAACCACTATTTGTGAACAGACAAAGCTAATGGAATCCAGGTCTAGCCTGTTCCTGCTCATATATCTTTCAAAAGATTTCATAATGAACTCTCCACAGTCCTTAAAAAGAAGGGAAAGCTCCCTGCTGTAATCAATTGACTGCTCTGGCACAAACCGTCAACTGTAGGCTTCCAGCTGCCCTTATTTTGAAAAGCATATTTTCCAGGGATAATGCCCTTTCACAAGTCTATAAGACCACATCTTAATCCTGGCCAGGGGAATCACGTTGACAGAAAATTCCATATCCCTAAAGGAAGTTAACCAATTCAAACTTGAGATGCTGTATTTGAAATGTTTTTTATAATGATAACAAGCTTTTTTTTTTTTTTAAAGAAAAAGATATTTGCATTTCTTTACTTACACTTATTTTTTCATTGATACTTCATCCTCCCTCCATCAAATCCTGCTCCTTTACTGGTTTGGTGTCTATCTTTGGACAAGTCACTTGGGCTTCCAGACTTGCCTTCCTCATCTGAAAAATGATGGTAAATTTATGGGTTGTCACCTGGCTTCTTGGGGTTCCAAGAATATGGTACTGCAGTTCCAGGAGTCATTTTTATTAGAGTAAAAGCCCTAGAATATATTTTGCAATAATGTTAGTTAGTTTAATGCAGTTGGCTCCAACTCTCCACCAAGCTTCAGCTTTCAGGTAACTCATAGTCCTATATTCTGGAAGTAGGGGGATGAGAGGATTCGGAAGTTACTGCACATGGTATCTGGCATGCAGTAGGTGCTCAATGAACATCTGCAGGAGATGTAGAAAGGCTGACAACCACAGGATTGGGTGAGTTTCTAGGATCTGCTGCATCTCAAAAATTACGTAACTGTTTACGTTTCATAGTCCTTACTGACAATTGTACATGCAAATTACATTTAAATTATAACTAAAATTTTCATCATTAGCTTTTTTAAAAAAATTAGAGCTTTAATGGAAAAAGATAATGTTTAATGCCAAGAACAACCTGGTTAGTGATTCAAAAAGAAAGCTCTACCACATAGACTTTAGGGGAAATAAATTTTGGTAAAAATCTAAGTCTTCTAGTGAATACTGCCGAATTGACTACAGCAAGACTTTGAGTAACCACCGCTAAAGTTTTTTTTTTTGAAAAATGAATACTCAGATGTATTTAATCAATGAAATTCTAAATCTGTACTCATTTTATGTTGGAGGGGAGGCAAAACAGGGAGATGGGAGCTTTTCACATATTTATATTAAAACTTGCAGTGATCTTGGAATTCATAGTAGTTCACAGAAAACCTGATCCACAAGAGTTCTTATGTCAATTGTCAAATAGCAATTCCTCCCAGAAAATAAAAAAGTTAAAAGGTAAAAAATTTTTGTAATTGTGTTGAATGAATTTATACGTCAAAATATATGGAATGAAACCAAAACTCCACTAACAAAAAATGTATAGCTTTAACTGCTTTTATCATCAAGAAATATGAACATAGATGAACTAAGCATTCAGTCAAAAAGTCAAAACAATAAAAAGACAAAGGAGTTAAGAAATAAAACCAGAAATGACTCAATTAAAAGCTATGAATGAAAGGAATAGTGTTGATTAATAAATCCAAGATTGAATTCTTCTGACAGGCCAAACACATATCTAAATCTCTGACAAGTCTAAACAAGTGAAAAGATAAATTGTAAATAAAGAGAACTGGGCAAAAATAGTGGAACAGGTGGCCCCAGGCTTTACTATCACCCACAGACATTTCAACTAGCAATTATCTACAGACAAGAACATGTGGGTCAAAACCCCAAAACCTGGGAATAAGCCTGAGAGACCTGCCTAGACTACAGAAACGAATGAAGTCTGCATTGGAAGGGTAGGAGAAATGGTCTCACTTTGACCACACTGCTCCTCCCCTCATCCTTTCATTCAGCATGGTGCTGCACAGAGAGGATACCTTAGCGCCCATGGCTTCTCCAGTGGGCAGGGAGAACCAGAAGCAGACATCTAGCTTCTCTAGCATTCTGAGATGCTTTCCAGGAAGATCACCCAGTCTCACTTCATAAAGAATGCTCGGGGTGGTAGCATGGTGAGACTAGCTGGAGTCAGTTAGAAACAAAACAAGCAGAGAGCTGGAGTCAGAAACAAAACCCACAGCAGATACTGCTGATACCTCTGTCTATCTGCCAGTGGCAGCCCCTAATGAGAGGTACCAGCAAACAGCACAGCACACCTGCAAAGCCAAGATGGTCACTCGCAAGTGGTGAAAAGTTCTGCCTGGCTTGAATCCCAACAGCCATCTTCCAGGCCCAGCCTTAGGCTCTACTTGAAGGCTCCATCTGGGGAGAGAGCTCCCCACAACTGCACATTTTGGTAAAGAGCAAGAACTAGTTCTGCAACACCCAAAACTTCAAACAGCACTCAGCTTAACCTCAAAGCCTACCCTAAGGCCATAGTTTGGCAAAGAAGCAAGCCTCAAGCATACATTTCTACTGAAAACACCAGCTCATCCCAACCTTCCTGAGCAATGACTCCACCTAACCCCAGGGAACCTCCTGCAACCCTGTACAACTGAAGAATTCAAGTAACAGTACCACCTGGCCAAGGAATACATCCCGCAGCCCAGCCCAATCAGAGTAAATTGCAATGACCAGCCAGCAGTTCTGCCTAATTACAGAGTTCAGTTAGTGATCTCACCTGACACCTGAGCCCAGCTAGCTTAGCTCTACCTGAACTCAAAGCAAAGGCAGCATCCCAGCCATCTAGAGAATGGAAATCAAGCTCTGCTTTCCTGGGGTCATTACCAGTTGGCCCATCCAGAATCACAGGCTAAACTAAATAGTAAAGGTGTATTTCTGCCAAAGAACACCTGTAACATCCAAAAGAGGTGACTGTCTCACCAAATGCACAAAAACCAGTGCAAGAACATAGCATCACAAAGATCCAGAAATCATGACAACACCAAAAGAAACTAGCAAAGCTGCACAAAAAAAACCCTACAGAAATGGATATCTATAAAGTGACAAAGAATTCAGAATAATCCTCTTAAAGAAATTCTGTAAACTATACGATATTACACATTAAAAATTAAATAAAATTTGGAAAACAATACATGAATTAAAGTTTGACGAAGAAACAGAAACAATCAAAAAACAAATAGAAACACTAGAGATAAAGAATACAATGGCTAAACTTTAAAAATGCTATAGAAAGCTTCAACAGCAGGCTTGAGCAAGATGCAAAAGAATTGGTGAGTTTGAAGTAAATAATTTAAAATTATCCAATCAGAGGAGCAAAAAGAAAAAAAAAATGAAGGAAGCCAGTGGGAATTATGGAATACTATCAAATGACCTAACCTTTGCATAATAGAAATTTCAGAAGAAGAAAGAGAAAAGGGGCCACAAAATATATTTAAAGACATAACGGCTGAAAACTTCCCTAATCTGGGGAAAGATGCCAACATCCACGTCCTGAAAGCATAGAGGTTTACAATCAAATTCAACCCAAGGAGGAGTCCACTCTAACACATATTAATCAAACCATCAAAACTTAAAGACCAATAAAAAATTCTGAGGGCAGCAAAAGATAAAAAATACATTATATACAAAGAAGTCTCAATATGACTGTCAGTGCATTATTCAGCAGAAAACCTGCTGGCCAGGAGAGAGTGGGATGATATATTCAAAGTGCTGAGGGAGGGGAAAAAAAATACCCTGTCTACCAAGAATACCTTACCCAGCAATGCTGTATTTCAGAAATAAGGGAGAAATGAAAACTTTCCTAGACAAACAAAAGCTAAGCAGAGATTGAATGCTTAACAAAAAGTCTCCCATCAAAGAAAAGCCCAGAACCTGATGGTTTCTGTATTAGTCCATACTCATGCTGCTAATAAAAACATACCCAACAAGGGGCAATTTATAAAACAAAGAAGTTTAATTGACTAACAGTTCAGCATGGCAGGGGAGGCCCCTGATCATGGCAGAAGGGGAAGCAAGGAGAAGTACTGAGCAAAACGGGGAAAAGCACCTTATAAAAAGACCCATCAGATCTCGTGAGAACTCACTCACTATCACAAGAACAGCAGCATGGGAGTAACTGCCTGCATGATTCAATTACCTACCACCATGTCCCTCCCATGACACATGGGGATTATGGGAACTACATTTCAAGATGAGATTTGGGTAGGGACACAGCCAAACCACATTAGCTTCACTGCTGAATTCTACAAACATTTAAAGAAGAACAAATATGAATCCAAACTTTTCCAAAAAAATTGAAGAGGAAAGAATACTTCCAAATACCAGCATTACCCTGATGCCAAAGGCAGACAAACACATCAAAAGTAAAGAAAATTATGGGCCAATATCCTTGTTAAACATACATGCAAAAATCCTTATCAAAAACCTAGCACACCAAATTCAAAAACACATTAACAGCATCATTTATCATGATCAAGTGGGATTTATGCCTGAGATGTAAGGATGTTTCAACACAGACAAATCAATAAATGTGATACATCACATTAAGAGAACATAGGACAAAAACCATGTGATCATCTCATTAGATGAAGAGAAAGCATTTAACAGAATTCAACATCCTTTTATGATAAACTCAACAAATTAGGCATAGAAGAAATGTACCTCAACACAATAAAGCCCACAGCTAACATCATACTCACTGGTAAAATATAATAAGCCCACAGCTAACATCATACTCAATGGTAAAAAAATTGAAAGCCTTTCCTCTAAGATCTGGAACAAGACAAGAATGCCCACACTCACCACTTCTATTCAACAGAGTGCCAGAGCAATTTTGCAAGAGAAAGAGATAAAAGACACCCAAATAGGAAAGGAATGGAAGAAGTAAAATTGTTGCTGTTTGTTGATGACACATTTCTTTACATAAAAAATTCTAAAGATTCTCAAAACAACTTACTGAATTTAGAATAAACGAATTCAGTAAAATTGCAGGATACAGAATAAACACACACAAAAAATCAGTAGCATTTCTATACACTAAAAAGAGACTCTTCAAAAAAGAAATCGCGAGAAGAATCCTGTATTAGTCCATTTTCACACTGCTGATAAAGACACCCAAGACTGGGCAATTTACAAAGGAAGGAGGTTTGATTGTACTTACAGTTCCACATGGCTGGGGAAGTCTCACAATTATGGTGGCAGGCAAGGAGGAACAAATCACTTTTTTTTTTTAACCTATTTTATTGAGATATCATTCACATATCATAAAATTCACCCACTTATAGTGTAATGGTTTCTGAGATATTATAATAATTTTTAAAATTGTGCTAAAATATGTATATAACATACAATTTGCTATTTTAGCTTTTTTTTTATTATTATACTTTAAGTTCCAGGGTACATGTGCATAATGTGCAGATTTGTTACATACATATACTTGTGCCATGTTGGTGTGCTGCACCCATCAACTCGTCAGCACCCATCAACTCGTCATTTACATCAGGTATCACTCCCAATGCAATCCCTCCCCCCTCCCCTCTCCCCATAATAGGCCCTGGTGTGTGATGTTCCCCTTCCCGAGTCC
>NW_012122376.1:2408653-2409307 GCF_000951035.1 Colobus angolensis palliatus | reverse complement strand
TGAGAAGTTTGAAGGACTGAAGCCTTCTTCTCTCAACTCGTCAAAGTCATTCTCCATCCAGCTTTGATCTGTTGCTGGCAATAAGCTGCGTTCCTTTGGAGGGGAAGATGTGCTCTTATTTTTTGAATTTCCAGTTTTTCTGCCCTGCTTTTTCCCCATCTTTGTGGTTTTATCTGCCTTTGGTCTTTGATGATGGTGACGTACTAATGGGGTTTTGGTGTGGGTGTCCTTCCTGTTTGTTAGTTTTCCTTCTAACAGTCAAGACCCTCAGCTGTAGTTCAGTTGGAGATTGCCTGAGGTCCACTCCAGACCCTATTTGCCTGGGTATCAGCAGCAGAGGCTACAGAAGATAGAATATTGCTGAACAGCGAGTGTACCTGTCTGATTCTTGCTTTGGAAACTTCATCTCAGGGGTGTACTCCACCGTGTGAAGTGTGGGGTGTCAGTCTGCACCTAGTGGGGGATGTCTCCCAGTTAGGCTACTCAGGGGTCAGGGACCCACTTGAGCAGGCAGTCTATCCATTCTCAGATCTCAACCTCTGTGTTGGGAGATCCACTACTCTCTTCAAAGCTGTCAGACAGGGTCGTTTGCATCTGCAGAGGTTTCTGCTGCTTTTTTTGTTTGTTTGTTTAGCTGTGCCCTGTCCCCAGAGG
>NW_012122376.1:2406445-2408209 GCF_000951035.1 Colobus angolensis palliatus | reverse complement strand
GAGTTACCCGATTTTCCAGGTGTTGTGTGTCTAAGTTCCCCTCTCTAGGAAAAGGGATTCCCTTCCCCCTTGCGCTTCCCAGGTGAGGTGATGCCTTGCCCTGCTTCAGCTCTCGCTGGGCGGGCTGCAGCAGCTGACCAGCACCAATTGTCCGGCACTACCTAGTGAGATGAACCCAGTATCTCAGTTGAAAATGCAGAAATCACCCGTCTTCTGTGTTGCTCGCTCTGGGAGCTGGAGACTGGAGCTCCAAAATAGACTCAAGCTATTTTTCGCAAGTCACGTTTTAAATGGATGGCAGCAAGCAAAGAGACAGCCTGTGCTGGGAAACTCCTGTTTTTAAAACCATCATATCCCATGAGACATACTCACTATCACCAGAACAGCAGGGAATGACCTGCACCCATGATTCAATTACTTCCCACCAGATTCCTTCCACAACACATGGAAATTCAAGATGAGATTTGGGTGTGGACACAGCCAAACCCTATCATTCTGCCCCTGGCTCCTCCCAAATCTCATGTCCTCACATTTCAAAACCAATCATGCCTTCCCAACAGTCCCCCAAAGTCTTAACTCATTACAGCATTAACTCAAAAGGCAACAGTCCAAAGTCTCATCTGAGACAAGGCAAGTCTCTTCCTGTAAAATCAAAAGCAAGTTAGTTACTATGAGCCTGTAAAATTAAAAGCAAGTTAGTTACTTCCTAGACACAATGGGGGTACAGGCATTGGTAAATACAGCCATTCCAAATGGGAGAAATTGGCCAAAACAAAGGGGCTACAGGACTCCTACAAGTTCAAAATCCAGCGAGGCAGTCAAATTTTAATGCTCCAAAATGATCTCCTCTGACTCCATGTCTCACATTCAGTTCACTCTGATGCAAGAGGTGGGTTCCCATGGTCTTGAGCAGCTCCACCCCTGTGACTTTGCAGGGTACAGCCTCCCTCGTGGCTGCTTTCATGGGCTGGTGTTGAGTGTCTGCAGCTTTTTCAGGCACACAGTTGAAGTTGTCAGTGAATCTACCATTCTGGGGTATGGAGGATGGGGTGGCTCTCTTCTCACAGCTCCATTAGGTGGTGCCCCAGTAGGGACTCTGTATGGGGGCTGTGACCCCACATTTCCCTGTTGTGCTGCCTTAGCAGAGATTCTCCATGAAGGCCTCGCCCCTGCAGCAAACTTCTGCCCGGGCATCCAGGCATTTCCATACATCCTCTGAAATCTAACTGGAGGTCTCCAAACCTCAATTCTTGACTTCTATGTACCCATAGGCTCAACACCACATGGAAGCGGCCAAAGTTTGGGGCTTCACCCTCTGAAACAACAGCCCAAGCTACACCTTGGCACCTTTTAGCCATGGCTAGAGCAGCTGGAATGCAGGGTACCAAGTCCCTAGGCTGCACACAGCACAGGGACCCTGGGCCTGACCAATGGAACCATTTTTTTCCTGCTAGGTCTCCAGGCCTGTGATGCGAGGGGTTGCCATGTAGATCTTTGACATGCCCTGCAGACATTTTCCCCCATTGTCTTGGGATTAACATTTGGCTCCTCATTACTTATGCAAATTTCTGCAGCTGCCTTGAATTTCTCCTCAGAAAATGGGATTTTCTTATCTATTGCATTGTCAGTCTGCAAATTTTCCAAACTTTTATGCTCTACTTCCTTTTTAAAACTGAATACTTTTTTTTTTTTTTTTGAGACAGAGTCTCGCTCTATCGCCCAGGCTGGAGTGCAGTGGCCGGATCTCAGCTCACTGCAAGCTCC
>NW_012122376.1:2379653-2406395 GCF_000951035.1 Colobus angolensis palliatus | reverse complement strand
GATCTCAGCTCACTGCAAGCTCCGCCTCCTGGGTTCACGCCATTCTCCTGCCTCAGCCTCCCGAGTAGCTGGGACTACAGGCGCCCGCCACCTCGCTGAATACTTTTAACAGCACCCAAGTCACCTCTTGAATGCTATGCTGCTTAAAAATTTCTTCCTCCAGATACCCTAAATCATCTCTCTCAAGTTCAAAGTTCCACAAATCTCTAGGGCAGGGGCAAAATGCCACCAGTCTCTTTGCTAAAGTGTAACAAAAGTCATCTTTACTTCAGTTCCCAAAAAGTTCCTCATCTCCATCTGAGACCACATCAGTCTGGATTTCATTGTCCATATCACTATTAGCATTTTGGTCAAAGCCATTCAACAAGTCTCTAGGAAATTTCAAACTTTCCCACATTTTCCTGTCTCTGAGCCCTCCAAACTGTTTCAACCTCTGCCTGTTGCCCAGTTCCAAAGTGGCTTCCACATTTTCAGTTATCTTTTCAGCAGTGCTGCTCCAGTGGTACCAATTTACTCTATTAGTTTGTTTTCACGCTGCTGATAAAGACATACCCAAGACTAGACAATTTACAAAAGAAGAGGTTTAATTCGGACTTACAGTTCCACATGGCTAGCGAAGTCTCACAATCATGGCAGAAGGCAAGGAGGAGCAAGTCATGTCTTACATGGATGGCAGCAAGCAAAGAGAGAGGTTGTGCAGGGCAACTCCCATTTTTAAAAGTATCAGATCTCGTGAGACTTGTTCACTATCACCAGAACAGCATGGGAAAGACCTACCCCCATGATTCAATTATCTTCCATAACAGGTGGGAATTCAAGATGAGATTTGGGTGGGGACACAGCCAAACCTTATCAAATCCCATTTAAAATAACTATAAAAATTAAATAAAATATTAGAAATAAATGTAAGCAAGGAGTTAAATAACTTGTATACTGAAAATTATAAAATGTTAAATAAACTGAAGAAAACATAAATAAATGGAAAGATAGTCCATGTTCACAGATTGAAAGAATTAGTATTGTTAACATGGCCATCCTACCCAAAGCAATCCACAGATTCAATGCAATCTCTATCAAAAGTCCAATGTGATTTTTTGTAGCAATAGACAAAACAATCCTAAAATTTATATGGAATCACAAAAAACCCTGACTAGCCAAAGCAGTACTCAGCAAAAAGAACAAAGCTGAACGCAACACAGTACCTAATTTCAAACTATACTACAAAGTGATAGTAACTAAAATAGCATGGTACTAGGCCTAAAAATAGACACATCAACCAATGGAATAGAACAGAGAGCCCAGAAATGAACCCAAACATATACAGTCAATTGATTTTTGACAAAGGTGCCAAGGATATATGATAGAAAAAGTTCAGTTTCTTCAATAAATGGTGTTGGAAAAACTGGATAATCATAGGCAGATGAATGAAATTGGACACTTATCTCACACTATATACAAAAAAGCCAACTAAAACTGGATGAAAGATTTAAATATAAAGTCTGAAACTAGATTGCTAGAAGGAAACAAAGAATATCTACATGATGTTGGTCTATAGGCAATGATTTTTTAGATTTGTACCAAAAGCAGAGGCAATAAAAGCAAAAATAAACAAATAGAATTACATCAAACTGAAAAGCTTTTGCACAATGGAAAAAAAAATTAACAGAATGAAGAGACAATGTATGCATTGGGAGAAAATATTTGCAAGCCATTCATCTAATAGGGGTTAATATCCAAAATATATAAGGAATTCAAACAATTCTGTAGAAAGAAAACTATTAGCCTGATTTTAAAATGGGCAAGGTACCAGACTAGACATTTCTCAAAAGAAGACATACTCCAAATGACCAATAGATACATGAAAAAAGTCCAACATAAATAATCATTACAGAAATGCCAATAAAACCACAATGAGATATTATCTCACACCTGTCAGAATGGCCATTATCAAAAAGGCAAAATATAACAAATGCTGGTGAGGATGTGAAGAAAAGGAAACACTTGTACACTATTGGTGGAAATGTACATTAGTATGATTATGAAAAACTCTATGGAGGTTCCTCAAAATAATATTACCATATGACCCTGCAATATTACTATATGACCCAGCAATTCCACTCTTCAGTATTTACCCAAAAGATTTGAAATCAGTATGTCAAAGAGATGTCTTAACTCCCATGTTCATTGCAGCAATATTCATGATAGTCAAGTTACAGAATTAGCCCAAGTGTCTGTCAACAGATGAATAAAGAAAATGTAGTATATATACAAATGGAATACTATTCTGTCTTTAAAAAGACAAAAACTCTGTAATTTGCAACATGTTTGGAATTGGAGATCATACTAAGTGAAATAAGCCAGGCACAGACAGACAAATACTGTGTGTTCTCATTTACATGTGGAATCTAAAACAATTGAACTCACACAGAGAGTAGAATGGTGGTTGCCAAAAGTTTGGGGATGGGGGAAGTGAGGAGACGATGGTTAAAGGGTACAAACTTTCTGTTAGACAGGAGGAATAAGGTTGTTTGTTTTTTTGAGATATATTGCACAGTGACATGAATATAGCTAATAACAGGTGTTGTACATTTCAAATTCGTCAAGGAAATAAACTGCAAATGCTCCCATCACAAAAAAAGCTACATATCTGAGGTGATGGATATGTTAATTCACTTGATTTAATTATTCCATGTTGTATTCATAAATCACAACATCACTTTAGGCCCCATATAATTTGTCAACTCATAATAAAAATAAGATTTAAAAAAAGAAATGAGTATAATTATAGCTACAAAGATTAAATTGTAAGCAAGTATTACATGTTCTTTATACTAATGAATCTGAAAACATGGGGACAATAAATAATTTTCTAGGAAAAGATAAGTTATCGCAATTGGCTCAACGAGAAATAGCAAAACCAGTAAGTCTGTAAAAAGTTCAAAAATCTGTACAAGATTTATGTTCCATAAAGATGTTGGGGCCAAATAATTTTAAGAGAGAGTTTTTTAAAGCCCCAAATATGACAGATTATTTTCATATAATTTTTACTGTCCCAAAAAACACACAGTAAAAGACTGGACAAAAGAAACTTTAGGATTATGGCTGATTGCTAAAATTGTCCTAATACTTTACCGTCCTTCTATCTGAACCCCAAGGAGTCCCTTGGCTGGGGGTGGGATATATGACTTTCCCACTCCTCTTCTGAAGAGGTAGAACCTACCTCCCCAGTTTGCCTCCCTGACAGGTCAATGGAATGTTAGCAGGTGGGTCCAGAGCAGATGCTTGAAATGGGCTGTGTCTAAGGACATGTCTGTTCTTATGCCTCTGCCTTCCCTATGAGAACATGCTGGGCTAGCCTTCTAGGGAGATGGGAGAGACATGGAGGAGAGCCTGGTCACTCTATTATACTCAGCAAGCCCATAAACATGGCAGCAAGCCTAACGGAGACCAGAACTGCCCAGCCATGAGCTAAAGATGTGTTTTATTGTTTTAAGGCCACTGAGTTTGTATAAATAGAGAACTAAGACCACTTTCCTTCTTAATATAGATGAAAACAATCTTATTTAGAACACTAGGGAATTAAATTCAGCAGCATATTAAAAATATGATATGCCTTGACACAGCAGGATGTATCCCAAAAATATAAGAATATTTTGAAATAGGGAAATCCATGAATATTTATATCAATAAGTCAATTAATACTTTTATCAGGTCACAGGATTTAAAAAGAGAGAAACAAGATATGGTACCTCTGTAAATGTCTAAAAAAAGTTAATAAAATTCAATATCCAATACTGTTTATTTAAAAAAAAAAAACCTATTTGAAAACTAGAAATAGGTTCTTTCTTAAAATCATAAACTCACATCTTAAATCAACAGTCAATACTAAAATCAATGGTGAAATATCAGGAGCCTTCCATTAAAAACCAAAACAAAAGAGGAATTATTGCTATTTGTACACATTTTTATAGCAATTCTTTATGCTTGAGACACTGCAATAAAGCAGTAACAATTCAGGGAAATAAATGTTAGAAAAGAAAAATTATTTATAAGTGATATGATTAGTTACCTAGGAAACCCAAGAAAGTCAACTGAACATCTACTAAAACCAGCAAGATATTTTAATAAACAGGCTAGTCCCAGAATGTGTATATATAAACCATAAACCAATCCAGGAAATATCATTACTAAAATAAAATTGAAAACTGGACTCCATTTATAATGACAAGAAAAGAAAAATAACCAGAAAAATAACATCTAAAAAATACTTTATAAGAAATGAGTGGTATGCTGTTCATTCCAAATTATAGCTCACAAAAGGGTAGTGCTGTCATATATAAACAGCATTTAGCAAATCAATTAAAGGAAGACAAATCCTCAATAACAAAGTGACCAAAGGATATGAACTAACAATTAAAAAAAGAATCACAAATTGTTGATAAAATAAGGGGGGAAATTAAACTGCATTATGAAGAATTTAAAGAGAATCTCCTTCCCTCAACTCCTCCATCACCATCCTACCTTTGTCCTTGTTTTAGTGTACATGAATTTCCATTAGATTAATATTCCTGGCCTCCCTCCCTTGCCCTAACTCCCCCAGGTAAAGAATAGTGATGTATATAAGAGTTTCAAAGGAGGAACTGAATTTTGTGGCTCATTTCTTCTGGGATCTCCCTGTCATCTTGGATCTGTCTGCAGCACACTCACTCTGGTCTGCCCTCTGCCATATGTTAAGGGATATGACCCTATTGGGCAAGATGCTACATTTTAATATTATCCAGTATGATTGGTGACTCTCAAATTTGGAAGTAAAGCAGTAGTAAGCCTACACAGCCAAAGACCTAAAGCCAAATTCTACTATCAGCTGTTTATTAATAACAGATAGCTTGTTCTCTAACATTCTGCTTCCTGTGCCATCGTTTACTTCTGAACCTAACAGGGGAAGGAAGGTGTTGTTTAATAGACAACTAAGAACTCAACAATAAATTTAAAATGCAAGTTAGAATATTTTAACCTAGAAAATTGGCAAAGAAAATATGATAATAATTGGTAACAATAATTCCACTAGCTAGGAATGAAAAAGCTTCAGAGACACAGGCCAGGGAGAACATAAAGGGGTGTATTAGTCTGTTCTCATGCTGCTATGAAGAAATGCCCAAGACTGGGTAATTTACAAAGAAAAGAGGTTTGACTCACAGTTTCATGTGGCTGGGAAGGCCTCAGGAAACTTGTGACTATGGCAAAAGGCAAAGGGGAAGAAAGGCACCTTCTTCACAGGGAGGCAGGAAGAAGTGCTGAGCCAAGGGGGAAAAGCCACCTTATAAAACCACTGGATCTCATGAGAACTCATTCACTATCACAAGAATAGCATCGGGGTAACTGCCCCCATGATTCAATTACCTCCCACCAGGTCCCTCCCACAACACATGGGGATTATAGGAACTACAATTCAAGATGAGTTTTGGGTGGGGACACAGCCAAATCATATCGAGGAGCATAGCCATTAGAAAACCAATTACAACACATAGCACAAATTTTAAAGGTGCTTATTCCTCTCTGATATCACTTGCTTTTTAAGTGCAATCCTGCTCACATTTATTGTGATTTCTTTTAGATTCTAAAGTTTATTTATAGGGAAAGTAATCAAGAAGGTACAACAATTCTGAAAGAATATTCTGAAAAGAATATTAGATCTACCAGGTGTTAGAGTTATCAAATAGCAATAATTAAGCATAGAGTCCAAGAGTAGACAGATCAATATAAGTGAATGAAAGTGAGAAAAATTGACACAAATATGTATAAAACTCTACTAAACAAGGTAGTATTTCAAATCAACGGAAGTAAAACAGGCAGTGGTTATAACTGGGTAGTCATCTGAAAAGAGAATGGATTCCTATCCTCACTTTTTATGTAAAAATGATAGATGAATGAATAATTTAAATACAAAAAATAAAACTATAGAACTACTGTATGAAAATATTGCTTCCATATTAATTTTATGCAGCCTTTCTGGATGTCACAGCAGGATGCATGATCCTTTCTATAGCTCTCTAAGTTAAAGATACATATTCTAATCCCTATGGCAGGCACTAAAATATAATAATAAAATGAAGAACTACAGCTAAAAAAGGGAAATGTTAAAGCTACTCAGTACAAAAGAAAATGGGAAAAGAAGGGAAAAAAACAAAAACATAGTGGGCAAATAGTAAAATATAGCAAGAAAATGAACGTAATTCTCCATAAGAATAATTAAATGTAATTGGATTAAATATTTCAATTAAAAGGTAGTGACTCTCAGAAAAGATTGAAATGCAAAGCTAATATACACTGTTTAAAAGAATGCACTTTGAGCATAAATATAGATATACTGAAAAGTTTTTTAAATGAAAAGAGATGCTTTGTGCATATATACACAAACACTAAGCATAGGAAAGCTGAGGTGGCCCTATCAATGTTAGTTAAAGGCCATATCAATGTTAGTGAAAGTTAGTCAAAGTGTGGGACAAAAATTACTACCAGAAATAAAGAGGAAATTTCATCACGATAAACAGGTAAATTCATCAAGAAGACATAACAATCCTAGATGCATATAAACCTAAAAAGAGTTTCAAAATACATCAAGAAAACTGATAGAACTGAAAGCACAAATAGATAAATTGGCACTTCAGTTAAAGGTTTTACTCCTCTCCCAATAATTGATAGAAATAATAAACAAAAAATATAAGTAAACACCATCAACTATGCTATTTACAGGACATTACCCTATACAATAACACCAGAATTTACATTCCTTTCAACCATTCATGGAATATCCATCAATAAAGACTATGAGCTAGAGTATAAAACAAGTCTCTAACAAATGTAAAGATAAAAGTAATAAAGAAGACAATCTGATTATAAGAAAATAACATTAGAAATTAATAACAAAAATCTTAACATCTCAAATATTCAGAAATTTAAAAACATTTCTAAATAAGCTACAAGTCACAGAAAAAAATTACAAAAGAAATTTTTAAAATATTTTAAACTAATGATAATGAAAAAATAACCTATACAAATTTGTAATACTCAGCTAAAGGAGTACTGTACCAGGGATATTTATATTTCCAAATGGCTGTACTAGAAATTGAGAATGTTATGTTAATATTCTAAGTAAGGATCAACTAAAAGCAGCTAAAGAGCAAATCAAAGACAAATTAGAAGGAAAGCAATAATAAGTAGCAAAAATCAAAAAAATAAATAGCAAAAGAGAAAATCTTTGAAACCAAAGTTGGTTATTCGCAAACACTGATAAAATTGTTAAATTCCTAGCAGGATGAAATAAAATGAGAAAAAATCATAATTTACCAATTTTAGGAATTAAAGAGGGGTACATCATTACAGATAATACAGGCATTAAGTGATAAGAAAATATTATGAAAAATTTTATGCCAATACGCTTGTTAACTCAGATGACAGGCACATATTTTTTGAACCTCCAGGCCCAGATGGCTACACTGAATAATTCTATTAGACATTTAAGAGAGAAATAATAACAATCTTACATGAACTCTTTCACAAAATACAGAAAGTTAGAAAACCTTAACTTATGAGGCCAGTATAACCCTGACACCAAAACCAGACAATAATATAACAAGAGAAATAGCACTATCTCTTATAAAAACCGACATAAAATCCTTAAAATATTAGATAATAAACCCAGATCCCTCTCTATATGTACATAAATGTATATGTGTGCATGTGTATGTGTGTGTATATACAAATGTGTGCATATATGTATATGTATGCATGTGTGTATATATGTGTGTGTATGTGTATATATAACATAGGATAAACAACAAATGAATGGGCATGCTAATTTGTGAAACCTAAGTAGGTCTTGTAGTCCATATTCCCAGGACTATAACTAATCAGGCTGCTCAGTTGTAATTTATATTAAAACTCCTCAGAAACATAAATTTCATTATTCCTTTGATAACTTAATTCACTGTTTTATGATCCCAGCTTAGATTTTGTGCTTTTTTTTCTTCTTCTTCTTTTTTTTTTTTTTTTTTTACGAAGGACTGAAGGCAAACCACCAAAAGAAAAATGTATTGTAACAATAAATAGGGCACAACTTTAAGAAATGTACTTTTAAAATTACTATGAGTTTATCAATAGTAACTTTTCATGTTAAGTCTTCCAATTTTTGCATATAAAAATGATTTTCATCAAACCACTGAAACTATCCACTGTGGATGTAAATAAAATAACCAAGTTCAATGTAAGAAAGCAGCATAAAACAAAGCAAAACTTGTGATTTGCAAATTAGCCTGATGTAAGTTTTTTGTTGGTTTGTTTGCCTTTGTAGTTGCCGAAGGTGAGCTCTGTTTTAGAAGGAGTCATTTCATTCCTCAATTGAATTTTGACTCATTTAGGTTAAAATCACTTCAAACGTTTAAAATGAGGGTAGAGAAAATCAAAAGGAAAAAAAAGTAAATATATAGTTAAGTTTATCATCACCAGGTTACTAAATGCTAGATAGAATATCCAAACCCAAGCAAACGCATAGAGTTCTTCATGCCCATCCTCACATCTGTACATTTCTCAGGGAGATCAGATGAACAAGCTAAAATTAATAGAGACCTCTTGTGATTTTTATTAAACCATCAGCTCACATTTTCTACCCAGTATAAAAATTAGCATCCATAACAGCATCACAGTATTTCCAAAAGATGTTCCTTTTGTATCACTAATATTTACTAACTACCTTTTCCATATCAAATATTTGGACACATGGTCTTTTTTTCAAAAAGACTTTCCAAATATGCAAATTCATTTACATGAAAGGTTGTACAAACACAAAAAATTTAAGAGTAGAGCTTTAGTGAATCACATTTGTTGAAATGAAAAAGCAGCACATCCAGTGGGACTATTTACTCATCATGCCAATATTTATTGAGCAGCTGTGATGTGCTAGGCACGGGGGACCCAACAGAGAATAAGATGGATGTGGTCTGTCACCACAGAGCTTAAATTCTAACCAAGAAGACAAATCGTTGATTAGAATGTGATAAGTGCTCTGATGGAGACATAGCATTTTGAGAACATTTAGCAGGGGGACCTTTCCTTGACTGGGGTTGGGTGGGAAGGTCCACGAACCGCCTGCCTGTGAGGAAGTGAAGTCTAAGCCAAGGAGGAGTTCAGCCAAGTGTTGGAGTGAGAGTAGGAAAAGAACTGTCAGGCAAAGGCAATGAAGAAGCTGTAGTAAAAGGACATGAAACAGCTAGGGAACAAAAATGTAGAAATAGAGCCACCTTACCAATCAGATGCTGCTGCCAGCTCCAAGACCTGTACATAGTGAGTGGACACCTCTGAAAACAGAAGCTTCCACCTGTCAAAGCCATTCTTGATATTTACAATGCTGACTATCTAATTAGCTCACTGTGGTAGACTGTTGAGATGGTTCCCAGTGCCCCCACCTTCCGGTATTCACTTCCATGTGTAACCCTGGTAGGGTTAGAATAAAGCAAGTCACTAGGTTTCTTAACCTAGTGACTTGCTTTTAACCAATAGACTATAGCAATATTCACGGACCATGATTAGATTATACAACTTGTGATTTTGTATTGTTTGCAGATTCTATTGCCTTCTCAGCCTGCAGGCCTTGATGAAGCAAGCTTCTATACTGGAGAGAATACTGATTAGGAAAATGGGAGCCAGCTAGGAACTGAGACCTTCAGTTCAGCAACTCAAGGGACTGAATTCTGCCATGGTTCTGTGGGCTTGAAAGCAGATCCTTCCCAGTTGAGCCTTCGAGTGAGACCCAGTCCTGGCTAACACCTCGACTGAAACCAGTGAGAGAAGCTGAATTAGAGGACCCAGATAAGTTGCTCCTAGATTCATAACCCACAAAAGCTGTGAGATTGTACACGGGTGTGATTGTAAGCACTAAGTTGTGGCAATTTGTCATACAGCAATAAATAACAAATGCACTCATGCATGTGTGTTTATCATGTTTACAAGTCTTTTCTACAGCCATCATAGGTAGAAGTTATTAGGTCCAGGTACACAGATAAACCTGCAACCAGGAGCCCTTGGGTGTTGTCTGATCATGTGCTGAACTAAGACTGAGTAAACATTTTAGAAAATTCATTTGCTGCTGTGCAAGTCAGAAGATATGGTAGCTGCAATCCACAGTTTCAGAAAGACTCAGACGAACAATCTTAGTAGTGTGGGGGAGATATTTCCATTCACTTATGTTTTGCTGTAAATTGGGAAAACACCACCAATATTTGGTCTTAGAGTGGAACATTTCTGTCAGATTCTGGATGTTCTAAATTTGTATTGTTTGGAGCCACAAGGATGCAGAGTGCTTAACGGGCTTCACTGCTGCAATCACATGCTCTAACTGGTAATTAACACATAAGTCAAGAATTTATGTGTCTGCTTCATCCACAAATGTGAGGTTCCTATTTCTACAGCAATTCTTATTCATGCCAACCCAATACCCTGAGAGGCATGTTAAATTTTATTTGCCTTGCCATTCTACGCTTATCCTCCCTCCCACACCTCTTTCTCAAGAAGTCAGTGGAAGTTGAAGGCCAGGAAAACTCATGCCCCTGGCCTGGGCATCTGCTACCATTCATTCTCTGCAGCCCTTATGCCCAGCGCACAGTGTGTCCCATACAGCAGAGAAGAAGGAAACTAACGACCATTTTGTGTGCTATAAGTTAATGATATTTGAAAGAGTTCACATTATTAATGCAATCTCAAATAGTCCTGGTTAATAGAGATGCCCCTAATGGTAGACTGATAACTAACAAAGATGGAAACATGAGATTTAAGGTAGGAGAAAAAGGAATAGAAACTGCCCTCCTCTCCCAAATCTCTGCCACCCTCTCTGTCAAACTTTGGGATTAACTTGGACACCCATCTACCATGAGCAGGAGGGGACGGTGGCTCATGGATGCTGAGAACGCGTGCCGTCCAAGGCATGAGGGCAAACCTCAGCCACTGAATGAACAAATGGACAGTGGTACTGTGTGTCCCCCTGTACCATCGAAAGAGAAGACCTTAAATTACAAAACACATCCCCCAACATCTCCCTCATTTGGTATTCACCACAATCCAGGGAGGTAGGCTGCATCCTTGTTCATTGTTGACAAAGAAACTAAGTTCAGAAAGATTTAGTAGGTTCCTCAAGGTCACACAGCTATAAAGAGGCCAGGCCGGAACTCAGAGCCACTTCTCACTCCAAGTCCAGAATTCTGGCCATGATCCAAGCCACCTGTCAATTTTATAACTACAATGCCAGAACACACAGCACTCTTGACCCACTAAATCCATAAGGAAGTAACATCAGGGGAGACAAGCTGAAGAAATCTCATTATTTTATGTCACTGAAGTTCATAAGAGAAGCAGATGCTTCTACTAGGAGCTTTTGTGCATGAAAACAGTTGTCTTGATTTAGCTTTTCAAACCATCTCCTATCCCAGCCCTTTCTGACTCGCTCTCTTGAAATTGCTTCCTCACTGAGCCTCTGTAACCAATGGCTTAGTCTTCAGCAGTGCTGAGGGAGAAAGAAGGATGAAAAGCACCTTTTTAAAGGAGAGCAGAGATGAGAAACAGAGAAAAGAGACTAAAATATGTGAGAAAAAAGTTTCAAGAGAACCATCTATTGCAGCTGAATAAATTATGCTCCAAGGAGCAGACTCTCCCTACTAAGCAACTGGAAGTAAAGCTTAGTGAATTGAATAGACTAAATCTGACATGTCCAAATTCTAGTGGCAAATCAGGCATCTGATTTTCTTCTAGATAAATCAGTGGAGAAACCAATCTATATGGAATCATAGCATTAATTCTGAAGGTTACAAAAATATACAAATGAGTGTTTCCATTGTCAACTTACTCCATTGTACAATCTTCTCTGTGTACTAGAATGTTTAAGTATGGGATGAATTCACTATACACTCCTGGAAGGCTCACATGACTGGAATTCTGTTGACACCTCTGCTGGCAGAGGAGCAGCTTCTGGGAGTGTATGTTAGCCTTGCTTCCCAGCTGTTCTCATTTTGCCTCCGCCAGAGGGAGATGGGAACAGCTGATGGCTTCACCCCCAAAGCTCAGCTTGGCCCCATCATTAGCACATCCCACCCCTGCAGCTGCCAAGGCAAAGACTAACATGCCAGCAGGAAAGCAGCTGACTGACTTTTCTGACTGAGTGTTTGGAGTATTGGAAGTTGAGAATCAAGCTGCCAAGCGGGTTCAACTCATTTTCTGTACATTTTTATGATTCACTCACTCTAGAGGCTATGAAATGAGGGTGTCTGTTCTTCTCAACACTGTATCCCCAGTTTCTGGGACAAATCTGGGATTACAATAGGCAGCAAACAAATGTGTTGACTAAAAGAACCAAAGAATCAATATTGGAGATGTCCAGTTCTGAAAACACAGTGGACTGAGCTGACACAGCTAGAAAACCTTTCTACTACAAACACAGAAAGATGTTAAATAAAATGTGACAACCTGTATAACTGAACTAGAAAGAAGAGAAAGGAAATTATCAGGGAATTAAGGAATTCCTAGCCAAAGCATCCACCAACTGCCAAAGTTGTGGAATCCCAGAGGCCTGGCAGATATAAGCCTTCAGCCTGGAAACCGTGAGTTTAGTAACAGGAGGCATGATCTTGAACACCATGAGTCAGAGAATTCTAGCTAAGATCCTTGAGTAAAACCAAGACCAGACAGGACACCCTTCCCAAGTCATCAGGGCTAGAAAACCTCTACCAAATGCCACAGGGAAACTTCAGAGTGACATGTCTCACCAGAGATCTGGTGAGGGTTAGGGAGTTTTGCAAGAGACAGAAACTTCAAGCCTTTGCCACATGGGTATGGAGACCAAAATTAGAATAGCCATGTGGTGTAAAATTCCCACAATAACTGGACTTAGACAAGGGAAATCCCTGCGGCATCTGTCATGAGTAAACAGATTCTGCTCCACAAGAACTCTCCTAATCCAGGGTACATAGGGCTCACATGAAGAGGGTAGCAGTGGAGGGAAAAAATAGCTGAAAATGAACTCACAGTTTAAAATTGTAAGGCATTGGAAGAGATAATCCACGGTAATACAGAATCAGCATCCTAAGAACTTAAAATAACCTGAAATGGATAACAATATATAAATCCCAAATTATTAAAGACATGAAGGAATACAAAGGAAAGATAACAAAAGATAATTTTAAAATATTACTTTTTAAAAAGATCTGGCAAGTTTGAAAAAGAGCAAAACAAAGCTTCCATGCATGAACAATTAAAGATATTGAAAAACGTTAAGTCAATAGACAGTTTAAACAGCATTTAGACACAGCTCAAGAGAGAATTGGTAAACTGAAATTTAGACTTGTAGACATCACTCAGAATATAAAGCAAAGAGTGATAAAGAGATGAAGAGAAGGATGACTGAATTATAAGGCCCAACGACATATAACAAAAGTTCCAAAGGAAGTGATGAAGCAAAAAGGGCAAGGCAGTAATTAAAGAGATGCTTACTAAATTTTTTTTAAAATAATTGATTGGATTCAAGAAGCACAGCAAGGCCAGAAATACACAAATTTAATATAAAACCATATAAAAACACATGAATAAAATACAGAACTACACACACACATGCACACATACTCGACCACCCCCAAAGAAGTACCTTAAAAGTAACCAGAGAAAAAGGCAGGTTTAGTGCAAAGGCATAGTCCTTAAATGAAAGACTCCTTAACAACAACAGGAGAGGCCAGGATACAACAGGTAATATCTGATAAAAGAAAACAATCGCCAACCTCCGTTTGGTTATCCATACATAGCTAAACTAACATTCATGAAAAAGAAAAACATTTTCCAGGCAAACAAATATAGGGAATTTGCTACTCAGAGACCTTCGATGGAAGACTACTTCAATAAGAAGCAACTGGATCCAGAAGTGGAAGTGGTTTGCAAAAAGCCATGGGAAAGAAAAAAAAAAAAGAAAGAAAGAAAAGAAAAAGAAAAGAAACTGGTTGCATTGGATAAATCAGCATAAGCCTCGACTGCTCAGCATAGAACAAAGCCTAGTATTTTCCCACTACATTTTTTGTTGAGGGATGCATTTCAAAATGGCAGAATTAAAATTCTAGACAATAATAAAAAAACAGGAGGTGCAGTGAAGGGCACTAAAGCATGGTTAGCCTGTAATTGTTTGGGAGGAGGCCAAAGTTATTGACTACCTTTAGACTCCGTTGCTGAAGTGCAAATGTTAAAAATTTAATGGTACTACTAAAACTGTGGAAAGAGAATATGTAAGCTCCAAATTAATAGAACTGGAAAGAAGTAGGAATAAATAATCCTACAGCAATAGAAGAAAGAAAAGAAAGATGTATAAAGATAGCAAACGTTAGTTATTTTCATTAAAGTTAAAAAAAAAAAAAAACAAGGAGACTAGCAATCACTTCTTTTTTGTTGTTTTTCTTTCCTTCTTTTTTGAGACAGGGTCTCACTGTGTCTCCCAGGCTGCAGTGCAGTGCAAGATCAAAGCTCCCTGCAACTTCGACCTCCTGGGCTCAAGCAATCCTCCCACCTCAGCCTCCCCGTGTAGCTGGGACTACATGTGCCACACACATGACTTTTTTTTTTTTTTTTTTTGTAGAAATGGGATATCCTTATGCTGCTCAGGCTGGTCTCAAATTTCTGGGCTCAAGTAATCCCCCCTCCCCACCAGCCCCCAGCCTCCCAAAGTGCTGAGATTACAGGTATGAGTCACTGGGCCTGGCTAATCCTTTTGTTCATTGTTGTAATGGAGATTCTACCCAGTGAAAGAAGAAAAATAAAAGAAGTAGAATGCATAAGGACTGTAAAGGAAAAAACAAAACTTACCCTTTCAGGTGATTATTCTCTTAGAATTTCTATGAAGTCAATCTACAGACAAACTATTAGAGTAAAAATTGAGCAAGCACCCAGCTATGATTTGAATCATCAGGATTAAAAACAATTGAGCAAGATTTCTGAATTCAAAGTCAACCTACAAAAATAAGTAACATTCATATACACTGAAAAGAAAACATCAATTAGAACTTTCAATAAGGAAATGACTCCACAGATAAAACAAGAAGAGCCATGAACTGGCACTTGTTGAAACTGAGTGATAGAAACATGGGTACTGATTGCAGTCTGTCTACTTCTGTGTATGTTTAAAACTTTTCATACTAAAAAGTTAAAATATTTTAAAAAATAGTGATACCATCTAAAGTGACAATAAATCTATTAGGTACTTATGATATCTAGAAATATATCTTACAAAGATGCGCAAGAACCTTGAAGAGAATATTATTGAAAACATATTGAATAGCATTAAAGGGAACAAATAAATAGAGAAATCACCACATTCATGATGGGAAGCCTTGATGTCATAAGGATGTCAATTCTCCCCTAAATTAGCCTACAAGTCCCCACACAGTATTTTGCGAAACTTAGCAAGAAGATTCTAAAGTTCATATGAAACACTAAAGTTTCAGGAATAGTCAAGATAACTTTAAAGGAGAGGAGGGGAGAAGGAAAGGTGATGTTAAACTTTATTGAATACTCAGCATGGTCTAAGCACTTCTCAAAGCACTGTATATGTATTATTTCATTTCACCTGCACTACGGCCCTGTGGAGGTAGATACAATTATTATCACCATTTCATCAAGAGGAAATGGGGAAAGAAAAAGATTACATAGTTTGTTCAAGGTTTGGGGTGAGCAATGATCCCAATTTGCCTGGCACTGAGAGGTTTGCTGTGATGTGTCATCTTCAGTGCTAAACCTAGGAAAGTCTGGGCCCACAGGATGGTTTGTTACTCTCTCAAGATCGTATGTCAGGAGCCAGGTGGCAGAGCTGATCTGCAGACTCCAGCAAGCTGGCTTCAGTGTCTGCCCTCTGCACCACTACATACCAACTGTATTAGTCAGGGTTTTCCAGAGGGACAGAACTCATAGAGATGATATAAAGGGAAGTTTATTAAGGAGTATTAACTCACATGATCACAAAGTCCCACAATAGGCTGTCTACAAGCTGAGGAGCAAGGAAGCCAGTCTGAGTCCCAAAGCTGAAGAGCTTGGAGTCCGATGTTCAAGGGAAAGAAGCATCCAGCACGGGAGAAAAATGTAGACTGGGAGGCTAAGTCAGTCTAGTCTTTTCACATTTTTCTGCCTGATTTATATTCTGGCCATGCTGGCAGCTGATTAGATGGAGCCCATCCAGATGAAGGGTGGGTCTGCCTTTCCCAGTCCACTGACTCAAACGTTAATCTCCTTTGACAACACCCTCACAGATACACCCAGGATCAATACTTTGCATCCTTCAATCCACTCAAGCTTAACCATCACACCAACCAATCTAAACACTGAAGGCTTATCAAGAAGTAAAGGATACTGAGAACAATATGAGGCTGGAACTGAGGTAAACAGAACAGTGGGACAAAGAACCCAGAAGCATATCTGTGTGTGCTTGCTGGTTATCAGAAGCAGAAAAGGATTCAACAAATGTTAGAGCAATTGGTTTTCCAGATGGGGGAAAATAGACATAGATCTCATACAATAAATGAAAATTAAATTCCAGTTATTCTAAAAGGGAATAGCAAAAATTTTAAATTTAGAAGAAATTATTAAAATTTATTTCGGAGCTCAGGAAAGAGGGGAGGATTGCTTAAACTAAACTTAAAAAGAAACATGAGTAAATAAATACAAATAATTCAAAGAGGAAATACAAAGAACATATAAACACATAAGAATCTTAGAGTCTTTAGTAATGAGAAAAATGCCAATTAAAACAATGAAATATTTAACATCCAGCTTGGCAACATATAAAAAGCCTGAAAATACCAAGTATTGACAACCACATAGGTAACCAGAGCTCTCCAGTAAGTGGGCACATAAATTGGTACAACCAATTTGGAAAGCAACTTAACAAAATATGTTACAGTAGAAAATTTGTGTACTCTACAGCTCAGTAATTCATTTGTAATCGGTTCCCTAGAGCTTATACCCATACCTAAGATAGCAAGGATCCTTGCACCATCACAATATCAAAAAGTTGGGGAAAACAGATTTATTATCAGCAGAGGAGTATACAAATTATGATTCAGCCATTCAATTAAAAGGAATGAACCAAGCACATATATGAATAAGTCTAAAATATATATTGATTTTTTTTAAGTTGCAGAAGGTTGTCATATATAGTAGGGTACCATTTACTTAATACTTAAATACATAAAGAATACCAGGTATTGATTAGGGGTATGTATGTGTATACACACACACACACACACACACACAGACCAACCAACTTCACAGGAGTACAGCCTCTGCAAAAGGAAGACTGAGCTAAAATAGTCTGAATGAGTGGGGAGAAAAGGGATGGCTATAAATATATCTTTAACATTTTACATCTTCAAATGTTGAAAGTTCTGAAGCATATATAGTAAAATCTGGCTGGCAAATATATGGGTGTATAACTTATTCTATGTCCATTTTTCAACTTTAAAATGGTCATATTTTAGAAATAAATGAATGATAGTGCCAGATTTCTTTTTCAATCATCTTTTATATGATCTTCTCAAATCATACTGAAATTGGCTGAAATAATGATTTTAGTTTACAAGTTTTACTTAGTATGCTTAATTTCAGGAATGTACCTTTCCATAGGCAGACAACGTTGCATTTTAAAGTATAATGCAGACCCTAAATCCTAATGCAGGCTCTGAAGAACACTACCAACAACAACAAAAAAACCCAGGATGGAAACAAAACCAAAATAGGAGCGCTTTTACACTGTTGGTGGGAGTGTAAATTAGTTCAACCATTGTGGAAGGCAGTGTGGCGATTTCTCAAGGATCTAGACCTAGAAATACCATTTGACCCAGCCATCCCATTACTGGGTATATACCCAAAGGATTATAAATCATTCTACTATAAAGACACATGCACACGTATGTTTATTCCAGCCTTATTCACAATAGCAAAGACTTGGAACCAACCCAAATGTCCATCAATAACAGACAGGATAATGAAAATGTGACACTTATACACCACAGAATACTATGCAGCCATAACAAAGGAAGAGTTCATGTCCTTTGCAGGGACATGGATGAAGCTGGAAACCATCATTTTCAGCAAACTGTCACAAGAACAGAAAACCAAACACCGCATGATCTCACCCATAAGTGGGAGTTGAACAATGAGATCACATGGACATAGGGAGGGAAACATCACACACTGAGGCCTGTCATGGGGATGGAGGGCTAGGGGAGGGATACTATTAGGAGAAATACCTAATGTAGATGACGGGTTGATGGGTGCAGCAAACCACCATGCCACCTGTATACCTATATAACAAAACTGAACATTCTGCCCATGTACCCCAAAACTTAAAGTATATTTTAAAAAGTTGCTCATATATCTAGGCAATCCTTCACATACTGCCAATGTTTCCATTTTTTTTTTTTTTAAAGCAAGACTAGGTTCTCAGATCACGTTCAGATTCAAGTGAGCATATCTCTCACAAGAAATGCTTCCATCCTACCATGGCTTCAATTACAAACATGGCAACACATAATACAAGGAATCTTTTGGTCAAATTGCAGACCAGTGCTCACCATGCCTGGTAGGGGAAGACATGTCAAGGTGTTTCACTATTTCTAAGAATGGATCATCTAAACTGATTAAGCAGTTCAAGGCTTCCTGGAGTAGTTAAACAGACAGAAAATGTAATCCAATGAAACTGTCCAGTTTTTTAAACAGTTGCCAAGAAGCTGAGCTTTTAGTATAGCCTTGGAATGACATAAAAGCTTAAAGGATAAAAAATAACAATATGATGCTGAATTATTCGGCTTCTCCACCCCATCTATCAACTGGAGGCAAGGTATATTGGGCGTTAAATAAAGCACAAAAGAAACAGGATGAAAAATGGGCTGGAGAAAGTATGAAGATTGAAATGTCAGCCTGTGAGAAAGTGTAGTATTTAATGTGCACATTTCAATTGGCAAATAACGTTTATTTGAACTGCATTGCCGTTCTTCTGAGATTCAAGCTAATTACAATCTCACTGCTACAGTTATGGCAAAGATAGGTTATGAAATGTTTGCCACAGCTAGGTTAAGATCCAGTCTCCAGCATGAGGTAGACTAGACTGCCTTGCCCCTGACAGCACTGATCTCACTATCTGAGGCTATCATTTCTTCTTCTGTAGAATGAGAGCACTAACAGGACCAACAAGATTCTTTCACCAGAATTGTATGAGATAGTGCATGCAAAGACCTGAGTCAGTGCTCCTGGCACTGACGCACTCAACAAACTCCTTCTTAAGTAACAATGTGATGGTATGACACTTTTAGGTTTAATAAAATCCAAACATAGAAAGAAACAATGATGAAAAATTCACAGCAACTACCTTCATAAACATTGTCTAGATTATATCAGTTTCACTTCTCCATCCCAGAGACCTGACAATTAAAGAGCATGGACATACTCCAGAGCGGCTTCCTATAGCTCCCTGTGGGCACACAGCCAAAGGGCTGCAGGGCTAGCCATTGGGTGCAGAAGAAACACCTGAAAATTCTACACCTGTCTCTGTAAACCATGGACGCTGCAGAAACAGTTTAGCTTAAGGAGGCCTCTGAAACACACTCTGATACAAAATTTTTTTTCTGCAACTCTAATGAGTTCATTACAGCATCATCTACACCAGGAAGGAATGTGCTTAGCTTCTTTAAATGATGTAGCTGCATTCCTTAAGAAAAATTTTGTTACAGTTTCCACAGCTGCAACATTTATCTAATTAGGTATATGTTGACTTTGAGTTTTTATAGATTTTGAAAAGAAAGTTTTGAAACATTTAAAAATGAGTTTAATTTTTGTTTCCACAAGGAAGGAGTAGAAAGTGCCAAATGACAAATGAGAGAAAGAAAATACATCTATATGTAGAGCGTGGTAATCAAAGCCTTGGCTAAATTCTAAATGTACATGGCAGAGTCACAGGTGTTTATGTGTGTGCCCTGCCCAAAACCCTACAATAAGGGAATAATTATAATAGCAATAATAGGCTGCGTACCATGGTTCAATGCCTGTAATTCCAACACTTGGGGAGGCTGTGGCAGGAGGATGCTTGAGCCCAGGGGTTCAAGACCAGCCTGGGGCAATAGAGTGAGATTCTATCTGTATAAAAATTTAAAAATTACATATTTTTTTTAAAAAATTTTTGAGACAGAGTCTCACTGTCACCCAGGCTGGAGTACAGTGGCACGATTTTGGCTCACTGTAGGCTCTGGCTCCCAGGTTCAAGTGATTCTCCTCCCTCAGCCTCTGGAGTAGCTGGAATTACAGGTGCCTGCCACTACCCCTGGCTTATTTTTGTATTTTTTTTTCAGTACAGATAGGATTTCAACACATTAACCAGGCTGGACTCAAACTCCTGACCTCAATTGATCCATCTGCCTCGGCCTCCCAAAGTGCTGGGATTATAGGTGTGAGCCACCATGCTTGATCAAAAATTTAAAAATTAAGAACAAATTAGTTGGGAATGGTAGTGTGTGCCTGGAGTCCCAGCTACTAGGGAGGCTGAGGTAGGAGGATCACTTGAACCCAAAAGGTCGAGGCTGCAGTGAGCTCTGATTGTACCATTGCACATCACCCTGTGTGACAACGCACGATCCTGTCTAAAAAACAACAACAACAACAACAATAATAATTAAAAAACAAAGCAGCAAAGCTTTGGAAGATGGAAAGGGGATGGACAAGTTGTTACCTATTTAGCAGGGAAGAGAGAATGGGAACTTATGACCTGAAGAGGAGGGCAGCCATCAGAAGGTGGGATGGATAAGCAGAACCCTGGAAAGGTTTGGGAACAGGGGGCACTGGGCACTGGAACAGGGGGCACTGCATGGGCCAAGGCCAATACAGGCTGAGGCTGAAAGGCTGTATAAGGAGAAGCTAGAGCCCTAGATCCCTTGCAAAGCCAACACAGTTAGGTGTTGCCTGCCCTACTCTGACCAACACAGGAGGTGTATTTCCTGAAGACACTGAAGTAGAGAAGTTCTGTACATAAGGACTCCCAGGAATCGTGAAGGGGGGGTAGCAAAGTGCTAAACTGAAAACAAAAGGATTAAGTTTAAACAATATAAGCATACTTAATGGCAACACTATCTTTTTTTCCCCTGCTAAGCTCACAGGCCCTGGAGCCAGGCTTAAATTGCCAGACTGAAATCGCCTTGGCAAGAAGCTGAAGGATTCTTCCTTGGGGAAATTGACCAGCCTAAGAAAAACAGAGTCTGTGATATGTGGATGTCTCTCGGCAAAATGAATGTTCACCAGTCAGTAAATCCATCTGTGGAAGTACACAGAACTTCTAATCACCTCTTTAATGTCCCATTATTAAATATCAACAGAGAGCCAAAAATCAGACATTTGAAGAAAGTCAGATAGATGTTAAACAAATAGGGGGGGAAAGAGAATCTCAAAGCTAACAATGAGAATTAGGTGAACAAAAAATGTTTAACAAGTAATGACTAACACATTTAGAGTTAATAGCAATCTTATATCCATTACAAAAAAGAAGAGGACGCTATAATAAGAATAAAAGAACATTCATAGCACAAGAAACCTCTTGGAAATTAAATGTGGTGGGATAAAATTTAAAATTATTTATTTATTTTGATACAGGGTCTCATTCTGTCACCGAGGCTGGAGTAGCACAGCATGATCATGGCTCACTGCAGCCTTGACCTCCTGGACCCAAGTGATCCTCCCACCTCAGCATCCTGAGTAGCTGGAACTAAAGGTGTGTGTCACCATGCCCAGTTAATTTTTTAAAAATTTATTGTTGAGATGTGGGCGGGGGTGGGAGGTCTCACTATGCTACCCAGACTGGTCTTGAACTCTTGGGCTCAAGCAATCCTCCTGCCTCAGCCTCTCCAAGTGCAGTGATTACAGACATGAGCTACCGTGCCCGGCCAAAAAATTTAAATAGAAGGGTTGGAAAATGAAATTAAACAACTGTCCCAGAAAGTAGAACAAAAATGCAAATGGATGAAAAATAGATAAGAAAATTAAAGGATGTTTTCAGGAGGCTGGGACATTCAGCTAATAGCAGTTTCAGAAAAACTGTGGTAAAAACAGTGAGGAAGAAATAATTGAAGAACGAATATAAGAAAGTATACTAAAACTTGACAAAATAAATATTCAAACTGAAGGAGCCCACTGAGTTCCCAACAATTACTGATAAGAGCATTGCTAAAGCACATGATCATAAAACACAAAAATACTAGCGACAAAGAAAAAAGATAATCACTTCCGAAAAGAAAAAAAGACTACATTCAAAGGTTTGACAAGCAGAATACCATCATCTTCTCAAGCAGTAATGGCCATAGAGACAATGAAGAAATGCCTTATAAAATACTGAGAAAATATGATTTCTTTCTTGGAATTTTATACCTAAACAAACTAGCAATCAAGGGTGGAATGAATGAATGTGTGTTTATCTCTATATTTTATACAAGGTATGCCAGAGACACATTCCAACCTTCTTTTTTACTCACAGAACTGTTTTGTTTGAAGCTACTATATATATAGTTAAAAGTATTTACTTTTCTAGTATTCTGTACAAGCTAACAGTGGCCCTGTGTCACAGTCTAGCCAATGATATCTAAGACAAAATCTACTACAAAGGCTTATGGAAATACTATTTTCCTGATGAAAATAGATTTGACTGGTTCTGCCTTTTGTCCTTTCTGCTGCATTACTGCCTGGAATGCAGATATGATGCCAAGAGGTGCAGCAGCTATCATAAGACCATGAGGAAGTAAGCATAAAGGCAGAAGTCAACATCTAAGTATTGCAGATAGAAATAAAAGAAAGTGCTTGGGTACCCGATCACATCACTGACCTGCCACACTAGTTACACTAGCCACCAAACTACTTATTTTGCAACCGCTTATAAAGAACACAAGCTTGTAAAAATTGCTGCTGTCACTTTTTTTTGTTATTTGCAGCTGAAAGCATCCTTGACATATTCACAAGTTATCAAAAAATAATTGTATCTCCCCAACACCCTTCCTCAGGAAGTTACTGGAAAATGTGCTCCACAGAAGTGAGGAATGAACTAAGAAAAACTTATAGTGCTCAGAATATAGATGATTCAACACAGGAAGGATACAAGAGGAATTCTTAGTGTCTTGGTAATAAGGGCAGTCCTGAGATGACAGCTGTAATGTGTGCCTACAAAGTAACCCAGTCACATTGGAAAAGGAGGATGAAGAGCTCCAGGAAAGATGACATCAAGAAAAAAAAAAATCATGGCTAGACTACCTGATGTGTTGGATCATATTGAAAGGAGGTTGTTCTCCCGGAAAATGTGGAGGTAAAATAGAGGTTGTGTAAGGGATGAGAAAAAAACAAAAACCAAGTATTCTCCCTGCTCTCACACTCAGTACCGAATGTTTCACCTCTGGTCACCCAAATGTGTGGGAATTTCTCCCCACCAACCACCAGTTCTTCAGTAGAGATCAACTGGGAGTCCTACAATTGAACTCTATTCTGACTCTGTCTACCTGGAGAAAGCATCAGATCACACAGGTTAAGGGCTCAGTCCCACAAGACATCCCCCTAATGTCAGATGCCAATCACAAGTAGTAGGTTGTCACACCTATACTTCTGACCAACTAGCTATAAATTGGGGGTCCACAACCCCCTTCTCAGGTTCAGTTAATTTGCTAGGTGAGCTCACAGAACCCCAGAAAATGCTTGCTTATATTCACCAGTTTATTATATTAATGAAGGATGTAATTAAGGACACATATGAACAGTAGTTGGAAGAGATGCAAAGGGCAGAGAATGTGGAAAGGGATGCAGAGCTTCTATGCCCTCTCCAGATGCACCACCCTCCAAGAACTTTGATTTGCTCAGCAATCTGGAAATTCTACAAATCTTGTCCTTTTGGGGGTTTATGGAGGCCTAATTACATAGGCATGACTAATTGCACCATTGGCGATCAAGTCAACCTTCAATCCCTCTCCCCTCCCTGGAGGTTGCAAGAGGGATGGCACTGGAAGTCCCAACTCTAATCACGCCTTAATAAGCTGATTAGCATACAAAAGACACTCTAAATACCCCAGAGATTCCAAGGATTTTAGGAGTTCTGTGCCAGGAACCAGGGGCAGAGACCAAATATACATTTGTTATTATATCACAGTATCACAGCTTGGTGCACAGAAAATAAAGCAAACAAAAACCAAAACAAGGCAATCATTAACTCTAGGAAAAGCAAAAAGTTACAAGAGGGATGAAATGCCATAAAACACTGCATGGCAAAACAGTGAAAAGTATTTGCAAAGTCTTCTTAGTGCAAACATTGAATTCTTTTTAATGATGGCACTACTATATTGGGTAGTTGAAAAGAAGAGAAGGCATTGTGTCTGGAGTAGAGTGAGCAAAGGGAGAATGGTAAGAAAGGAGATCAGAAAGGAAAACAGGAATTAGGTCATGCTGAGGTTTGGATTTTCTTTCCTAAGGGTGCTACAGAGCCACTGGGGAGTTTTAGACAGGGAACTTGAACGCTGTAACTCATGTTTGAAAATAATAACTTTGGCTGTATTGTGGAGGAGAATATACCATGCAGGGATAAGGTGAAAAGCCAGTAGGCCCGTTGGATAAGAGGAATAAGAGGCTTCTGCAGAAGAGAATTTTTCCTATAAGGTGACCTGGACTGGGAAAGGCACACTTCGGGATGTAAGGAAGTGGGTAGATGGGAATAGACTTAGGAGGTTGGTGGCTTACGGAGTAAAAAGGGAGACACAGGGATGACTTCCTACATGTCAGCACAAGGCATCTGGAGAAGGCAGAGGAGGTTGTTACTGGGTTCAGGAAGACTGGGGAAGGAATGATTTGCAACTAGAGTCTGGGATCTACGGTTCTGTTTTGGACTTGTTAGGCTGAGTTGCCCCAGAAAGTACCAAGTAGGGAACTGTGCCAGGGCTCAGGGTACAGACAAGGCTAGGGAGAAACTCAGAATATGCTCAGTCTCAACGGGTAGCAATTCCTCCTTTTCTCTTGCCAATGGAAAGAAATGTTTCATTATATGTTTGGAGTTTTAAACAGCCTCAATGGTATAATTTGGGGCACTGACTGATGGAACACTTGATACCGAGAATCTAAGGGTAAACAGTGAATCCTGGAATATATCACAATAGGTAACCCACTCAAAGCGCTTAGGCCCCCCGGTTTTCTATTTTGGGTCATATCTATCTTAAGGAAACACTCTCTCCACCAAAGTTGAAGTCATAAAATAGTAAAAGTCCTCCCACACACACACACCCAAGAAATAATTTCCCATGATTAGCTGGATTTAATAAACATTTTTAATTGATTTAATAAACACACACCCAAGAAATGATTTCCCATTATTAGCTGGATTTAATAAACATTTTCTTCTGAAAAAAGTTTTGTACCTGCTCAGTAGACTTCTGTGTACAAAGCACGTGCCAAGTTAAAGACCATGTCAGGCACACTTTGAGAGGCTTTCCGTTTTTTAAAAAGTTCTTTCTCAATAAACATTCAACAGGACTAATTTGTTTAAAAGTCTTCCAAAGCACAATTCACTACAGGTCATAGTTATTTAAACCCTCAGCAGTATTCTTTCTTGGTTTTCTCATTGCTTTGTGCAATCTTTGTATTTAATCATTAATCTCCAAACTGATCTTCACAGTGTGGATTTTAACAAGAACGGGGTTTTAACCACATTACAGTAGATGCGGTGGGGGCGGAGGGCAGCAGTGGCAATCGCAAAATAAAACGTATCATAAAGTGGTAACGGTTCGTGATTGAGGCCAGTTGTTGAAAAATAAATGCCTGTTATATAGAATCATAGAAATTTACAGCTTGCGGCCAAGGCAAGTCGTTCATCGGTGGACCGACAGCGCCCCAGGCGGCAGAAAGAAGGCGGCGGCGGCGGAGACCCGGGGAAGCTCCCGGATTTTTAAAAAGGCACCTGCTGAGTGAGTCCTCACTGTGCAAACGGGATCCACAGGTGCCCGATTTTAAGGGATACAACTCGGGAAAATCTAAGTCTGTAAAACAACCATAAGATGCGCACGTTAAACTAAGTAAGTTCTCTTTTTACACCAAGTTGATGTGGGTGATTATTTACGGCGGGGAAACTGAGCGGAGGGAGGAAGGAGAATTCGGCTAAAGTTTGCCCGCGACTGACAGCTAGGGAGTGACCTGGAAGCCAGGAAAAGGGGCAGGGAGGAAACTAAAGAAGTAGGTAAGAGAGTCAATTGATGAAAACAGAGCCCAATGTTTAGCGCAGCAGGCACACCTGCGGAGGAGGAGGCTGCCTCACCTGCGGGGCCGCTGCGCGCCCCCCTAAGTGTGTAAGCCGGGGAGGAGGGGGCTGGAAAGGAAACCTGGTGGAGGGCCGGCCCGGAGCCTGGGGCGGGGGTATTCACTGCGGGACAGGGCCAGCAAGAGGACCCGACACGCATCGTCCCGAGCGACACGTGTAAATGTCAAGATACAGAGACATCTACAAATGTCACCCAAGAGGATGAGGACGGAGGAGCGGTCCCCAGGCTGTGCCCTCTCGGGCAGGTACTGGCTCCTGCGGGGCTGCGGGCCAAGTGTCCCCCTTCCCCAGGGAACTGGCACCTGGGAGGGGGTCGATCTCGCCGCGCTGGAAGCGCGAGCCCCGGGGCTCTGGGCGCTTCGCCC
>NW_012122376.1:2305317-2379563 GCF_000951035.1 Colobus angolensis palliatus | reverse complement strand
CTGCCGCGGCGAGTCAGCTCCGGAGCCCTCGCGCAGCGCCCGCGCCGCCGCGGAGCTCGTCTAGCCTTTCATTTTTAAAAAAGTTTCCCCCCGTGTGTGTGCGTGCGCGCGCGCGCGCCGTTCTGGCACAAGCCAGCCTTGACCGTTGCAATAAATGAGCAAACTGTCCGAGTTGGCCCGGGGACGAGGAAGAGCGTTAGTGAGAGAAGGCAGGCCTGTGAAATGGATCCACGGCCAGCAGTCACCGTTCTCATTACCGCCGAACAAATTATTGTCTCCCCCGCACCCCCGCCCGTCGGCGGCGTCCCGCGGGTCCTAGAGACCGCTCGGGTCCCCCCGCCAGGGTCCCGCCCCGAGCCGCGGCTCGCTCATCCCCGGGGGTGGGCGGCTCGGGGCAGGGCGCCTCCCTGGCCGCGAGCGCCGGCGGCTTAGACGTGGCTCGGTGGCGGCCGGGCGCCCGGAGCGCACACGTCCCCGCCCCAGGATGATGTGGCCGCAGGGCCCCGGGCGCCCGGCTGCCAAGAGCACACGCGGCGGCACGGTCCAGCTTTCCAGGCTGAAGCTGGAAACGATGACTCGGCTGCTTGCTCCCCGGCTCTCCGGGAACCTCGGAGTGCGGGTCAAGTCTCCACTGCGGCCCACAGTCCGGCGCGCGACCCCGCCCGGCCCTAAGCGCCCAAAGGGGCATCTCGCGCCCGAGAAACAAGCTTGGATTCGCAGGCACAGGACACCTGGGCGTTACTTTTGATCAGCAGTGTTAGGTTTTATGTTGATAGATTGGCTCACGTTTCCTTTCCATGACCTGGACCCAGAAAAGGGTGTACAGTAACGTTCCCCAAGCTTTCCTGATTATAAGAAGCACCTGGGTTGGCTTGTTTAAAAAAGATTCCCGGGCGCCCTCCTACGCTTTCAGAATGAGACTCTTCAGACTGTGGGGCCAGGGGAGCCCAGGGTGTTTGGAGAAACACCGATGAAAGAATGGTGCGCCGTGCCTTCTCATCCTTGTTCCGGGCTGACCTCACCTCTTCAGCCTCGCTAGGCCCTCAGGGAGACCATCAAAAGCAGCAGCGAGGGGCACCGCACAGACAAAAATGGCTGGAGCCATTTCTGGATGACTGATGCCTACCCTGCGGGTTACCATGATTCCCAGCCTTGGGGACTTATTAGAATAGTAAGAGTTAAAGACATTGCCACCCCCAGAGACCAGTTAACTCAGAACTTCCCACAAAGCGTGGAGCTCAATAGTTTTCGAAGCCTCAGGTGATTCTACTATGCTGCTGAGACCTAGGACCACCTGCAGAAATTCCATCCTGGTCCTGCCACTCCGCACTGATCCCTAACTGAGCACCCACTCCTAGGAGGCGGTTATCCAGCATTTGAGGAAACTGCCTTCCATACCATCTCTTCCCACTGCAGAGGAGCTTTTCTCAGGAGTTCTCTCCCACCGCAGGTTTTGCAGTGTTTCCAAACACCAGGTTGAGCCTCCAACAAGGTGCAGGACTTTCTTTTTAAAAAACCTTAGTGGGAGGCACAGGCTCTCCAGCCCCCTTCCCAATGCCGCCATATCTCAGTACCCGATCTGGAAACCAGGCCTGGTTCAAGCCGTGTGTCATATCTAACCGTACTACCAACCAGCGTTGCAGTGTACTTCTTATGTTCATTCAGTCAATCAACATGGTCAACACTATGTTAGGGACTTGGGAAACTAATGAGAAAGCCTCTTGCCTTCAAAGACTTTTCTTTCTGATCGGACAAACTGATAAATCATCATTATTGGACAGTGTGAGCTAGTTACTTAACCTATTTCATAATAATTAGGCTTGTTTACTGATATGGTTTGGCTGTGTCCCTACCCAACTCTCATCTTGAATTCCCATGTGTTGTGGGAGGGACCTGGCGGGAGGTAATTGAATCATGGGGTCTTTCCCATGTTCTCATGGTAGTGAATACGTCTCACGAGAGACGCAAGCTCTCTCTCACTTTCTGCCTGCTGCTATCCATGTAAGACATGACTTGCCCCTCCATTTATTCTGCCCTAGCCATGTGGAAATGTAAGTCTATGAAACGTTTTTCCTGTATAATTACCCAGTCTTGTGTATGTCTTTATCAGCAGCGCAAAAACAGACTATTTACTGCTTCATAATTCCTTACTTACATCGTATGATTGGAGTATTGTGCTAAAGTCTTTCACCTCCGTTATTTCATTTTTAAAATCCTGAATATACAGATGAGGAAACTGCAGCATAGAGATGTAGCTTTCCCACCACCACACAGCAAAGTAGGTCAGAGCCCATCCTCAGACCTGTTAAAGATATACAGCCTGTTTCTTTAAGCCGGAGTTCCAACCTTCAGTTTTAGCAGCTGTTAATTGAAGGTAAAATACAAACCTCCTAGGTGGTTGTGAGCACCAGGTGAACTAATGCAATGTCTCACAACCTACCTGATCCCTGGGATGTCTGTTAAGAATTCAACTCCTTCCCAGCACTTTGGGAGGCCGAGACGGGTGGATCACGAGGTCAGGAGATCGAGACCATCCTGGTCTACATGGTGAAACCCCGTCTCTACTAAAAAATACAAAAAACTAGCCGGGCGAGATGGCGGGCGCCTGTAGTCCCAGCTACTCGGGAGGCTGAGGCAGGAGAATGGCGTAAACCTGGGAGGCGGAGCTTGCAGTGAGCCGAGATGAGATCGCGCCACTGCACTCCAGCCTGGGCGACAGAGCGAGACTCCGTCTCAAAAAAAAAAAAAAAAAAGAATTCAACTCCTGTGGCGTTTGCTCTGGAGATTCTCATTAGAACGGTCTGGGAAGGACAGTTTTTTAGCAAGTGCTAAGGTGATCCTGATACTTGTGGCCCATAGAACTTCAGACACCTCGATGCAGGAAAATTAAAAATTGTTTTCTTCCAGCTCAAAGGGCCAGATTTGCTTGCAGATGAGCCCAGTCACTAGCCTCTTGGATCCTTCTGACTGGTTAAATGTTTTATTCACAACGGACCTAATATGTGCTGTGCGCTGGGCTGGGGGCCTTGTATACGTCTTCTGTTAATGATCAATTTATTTTCACTCTTTAGTATTCAATTGTTACTGTTGGCTGTAAAAGTCCAATTTCTTTTAATCCTGAAAGTTGCAAAGCTTCCTCCAAAGAACTAAATGTGCCCCAAGACTGTCCTTGATTTGTTTTTGACTGAATGAAACAAAACAGCCATTGCAGAGGAAAAATAAAGAGAAATAAAATCCTAGCTGCAAGCCCGGATTTCAACCCTGTAATTCACCATCTCTGTGAAGCAAGGGGCCTGGGTTGACACTGTCTCCATAAAGCCTTCATACACATCAATAACAGCCAGCTAAGGCAAAGAGCAAATCCTGCGTCCGGCAGATGGTCTGTCTTTGGATGGAAATTCTGCCTCCTCATTCACAGGAAATGGAAGCCGACATCTCATTCAATACTGGATTGTTAGGTAATGGTGTGGGGTCAGAGGCCAGGATCTGCACATGAAAATTTCAGATAGATGGCTTGTTGTCCCTTCCTTTCTAGAAGAATTGACCTTTGCAATACCGTTTCCTGTGTGCTATTTTTGTTTAACAGCCTGGGCATTCACAATGAACAGGGCACTTATTTCTTACCCAAGCTCATGTAAGCTCAATCTGCTCTGAGTACAAGCAGATAAAAAATGGAGGCAAACTTTCCTAAGCCAGGAATTTACAGGCAGCCACTCCTGATTTCTGCAGTAAGTGAAGAGCCGGCCTCCTTGCAGAGTGACCTATTGACGGAACTTCAGACATAGGCTTGCAGAACAGCTTTTATCTCTCCAAGCACAGTTCTCAAGGCTTACTCCAAACGTAAACAAATGCGATTTCCCCAAGATTAAGATTCTTGGAAATCATTTTAATTCTATCTCTTGGAGTTGAAAACTGCTCCTCTCAGTCTATTATAATAACAAGTAGTCCATTTTTCTTTTCCTAGATCTCTTACTTCAAGAATCCATGCCTTCACCTCCTCAGAAACCTGCCCCCAGTGAACCTCTTCTGGGCAGATTAAACCCTCTTGTCTCTGATCCTTTCATAATTGCACAGAATCAGCACTTAAGTAGCCAGTCTAAATGCCAAAGAAAGAATGCTCCTGGGGCAGGGAACTCAGGGATGCGCTGTGTCACAAGAGACAGGAAAGGTCACCCCATCTGTATTCATCGATGTCACCTGCCCATTGACCATTCAACTTCTCCAACCAAGTGACAGTCATACTTCACTTAACAAAGACACATTCTAAGAAAGGCATCGTGAGGTGGTTTTGTCACTGTGTGAACATTACAGAGTGTACTCACAAATCTAGATGGCACAGCCTACTGTAAATCTAGGTTTTATGGTATAACCTCTTACTCTCAGGCTACAAACCTGTATGGCACATGACTCCACTGAATACTGTAGGGAATGGTACAGTAAAAAGGCAGAAAGGTACAGTAAAAATACAGTAGAAAAGATTTTTTAAAATGGTACACCTGGATAGGGAAGCTCCATTATAATTTTGTTATAATTTTGCATCCTTACAAGTGCTCAAGTGCGTACTATGTGATTGACCAAAACGTCATTCAGTGACTCATTACTGTATTGTGATGGGGAACTTATTATGCCCCTCCCTACACACGCCCAGATTCCATTTTATGTACCCCAAGTGACTGACAGTACTAAGAGAAACAGACACCTCCTGGAGCAGCAGCTGCTGAGACAACCTCCTAGTCCAGGTGTTTATCTCTCCCACCAGCAGCGCGGGCAGGCTGAGTGCAAAGGCAGCACTCAGAGAAAGGCAAACGGGAATCTCAAAAATAAACATGAATGACAAGAATGACCAAGCATTTGAGGATACTTCATTTAAGAAATAGGGTTTAATCCTCTTCCCTTTTCATGTGGGTTGGGCTTAGTGATTCATTTTTTTTATTTCAATAACTTTTGGGGTACAAGTAGTTTTTGGTTACATGGATGAATTATATGGTGGTGAATTCTGAGATTTTAGTACACCTGGGACACGAGTAGTATATGTTATCCCTGATGTCCCTCCATCCTTCCCCTTCTGAGTCTCCACAGTTCATTATACCACTTGATATGCCTTTGCACACTCATAGCTTAGCTCCTACTGATAAGTAAGAATATATGGCATATGGTTTTCCATTCTTGAATTACTTACAATAATGGCCTCCAGCTCCATCCAAGTTTGCTGCAAAATACATGATTTTATTCTTTTTTGTGGCTGAATAGTATTCCATAGTGCATATACACCACATTTTCTTTATGCCCTCATTGGTTAATGGGCACTTGGATTGGTTCCATATCTTTGCAGTTATGAATTAGTGACTCATTCTAACAAAACGCCGCCGAAGTGAGCAGTGTGTAAGTTGTGAGGCTAAATTGTGAAAGGCACTTCAGCTTGCTTCTTGACTCACGCTGCTCACTCTGGAGGCAACCAGCTGCCATGTCGTGAGGAGCCTCAAGCAGCCCAGTGGAGTAGAGCTGAGGTGAGGAATGAGGTTTCCTGCCAATAGCCACGTGAGTTAGCTGTGTTGGAAGTGGATCATTCAGCCCGTCATTTTCAAATGACAGCAGCCTTTTGAGAGACCCCAGGGCAGAACCATTCAGCTAAGCTGCTCTCAAATTCCTGTGTTGGAAGTGGATCATTCAGCCCGTCATTTTCAAATGACAGCAGCCTTTTGAGAGACCCCAGGGCAGAACCATTCAGCTAAGCTGCTCTCAAATTCCTGACACACAGAAACCCCCTGAGATGATGAATATTTGTTGTTTTGACCCTTTGGGGAATAATTTTTTACACAGCAGTAATTGTTATGCATTTAATAAAGTGAACATTCCATTTCTATATATTTTTCTAGCTTTTGGAATGTCTTGATAATTTCAATATGAAGGGCACCCTTCTTGTTTATCAGCTTTGAAAACGGGGTGTTGATAGGGTGGCCATGGGTCCCAGACTTGTCCTATTGTACTTATCAACAGTAGCCCTTTTCTCTCTCACTAGAGTCCTGATTTGTAAACAAAGTGCACAGTTATCCTGTCTGTAGATAAATGTGTCTTTTGTGCCGTGTCTTCAGGGCAGGAGGGATGGGCAGGCACACATGCTTGGTTGTGTATCTTGACTTGATTCCTTCCGTGAAGGATGGTTAATGGAGTGAGTGAACTCGTGGTGATGGATACAAAGCCACAGCACCCAAAGCAAAATTGGCTGAGGCCATGAAGATTCGCGAGGTTGTCTGAGTATCTGCACTGCGCGGCTAGCCAGTCACACAGGGATCTGATCTGGACTGCCGTGTCCGGAAGTTGTAAGACATTTTTCACTGGCTGCCAAAGAACCTGGGGCTCTGCTGGTGGCTGTATCTTCAATGCATCAAAGAGAAGATGTGATGAAAGGTCATGCTTGTTCTTGCTCTTAGAATCACCAGAGGAGGCAAAGCTGTGCCACCACCCAGGCTGGCCACTCGAGTGTCAGGTTTCTGTTCCTGCAAGGATGCATGGACTCCCAGAAGCCAGGAGGGCTGGGCTTGATGGAGGCTGGGGGAGGACTCTAAGATGCTCTGGGGACAAGTCTTGGCCTCCCTATCTAATCTCCAGCAGGTTTCTTCCTAGAGAGAGAGGCCAGACCTACTTTAAAATAACACAGGAAAAGCCATCCCAAGACCTACATGCCTTATTGAAACTCCATCTTTACCTGATCTCTCCTGTGGCTAATTAGGCCCTTTGCTTCTTATTCTGTGCCCTTAAAATTGGCAAATAACTGGACACTGATCCCACTTCATGTACTTGAAAATAGTTCCCATTTTTTCTTTACTGTTTCAGGCAAATAAACCCCAATTTCTTTAATGTACCCCTTGGGTCCTATTCTCACTCTTTCTAATCATGTTTGTTGCTCTCCTTTGGCACCTCTCCAGTTTCTTGATTTCTCTTAAACTGTGGAGGCCAAATGTGGCTACAGAGTTCCAAGAAGGGTCTGCATGAAGCCAAGGGAGGCAGAGCGCTGGCTGATTGCACCTAGTGGGGTCTCTCTGCAGCTGAGACTTTTAACTCCTTTTAGGAGGCCTGACCTAGTTTCTACTCTGAAGATGAAGAAGCGATTCTGGGTCTGGGGAGGCCAGCTGCTCTGAGAGCGGGGTGACTGACCCTGCACCCATCCGCTCTCAAGCCCTGATTGTGATATGTGCAGTCCCCCTCCTTCACCATAGTTATTTCAGTCCTCTTCTCAGATCCCAGTTTTCTCTGCTGCTTCAGTTTCTCTCAGTTCTGCATCCCGGTGAGCACTTTTATCCAGGGCTCCGTTCTCCCTAGAATTAACTCCTTGATGAGCTCAGGCAGAAGAGACAACTCAGAAGTGCCAGGGCCTGGGGTCAATTGTTGTTCCTCTTACACTAAGTTCTGGTCTGGCCTCTAATGCAGCTTTAATTTTTTAGCAGTTATCAAGCATTTAAAATTTTCATCTCCATCAGATCCTGAGCCAGCAGCACCCCACTGCTGCAAGTCCCCCAACACTCCTGAGTGAAGGAATTATCCCACTTCCTTCCTGGATAGAAACTCCAGCATTCCTTTCCCCTAATATCCCTAAGCCATACTCACAATGTTCTAGCTTTCTTTGTCCTAGGCTGGGCTGAAAAGTAAAGAACCAATAGTTGAGGAAGCATCCCCACAGATTAAGGACACAGACATAAGTCTTGCCTTCAAAGACCTCCTGGTCTTGTGATACAGAGAATGGCTTTGAGCCTACCTAAAATAGTAATGACAGGGCCTGTCCTGGATCCCCTCTGTCCAAGGCCTGCAAGATCTCATCAGCCCTCACTGAGATAGTTAACTACTACTCCTCTTTTGAGACGAAATGGTGCCTTTGAGAAGTGGCTTGCCCATGAACACAAAACTCAAAAGTGGTCCAACTGGGATCGGAGGCTGGGTCTGTCTGACTCCAAAGATCTTCCATTTCATCTTCTCCCTGCCAGTGCTCGCCCAAAACTCGAGTCATCTTTGGCCCCTTCCTTTCTCTCTCCCTGAACCACGCCTTCAGACTGGGCATCAAGTCCTGTGCATGCCACCTTGGAAATATTCCCCTGGCTCTGCCCTCTCCACACAACCCCCCAGGGTAGAGAACCATGGTGCCTCCCCTCAAAGAGAGGTGTAGGGTCCTGAGGCTTATTTTGCTGTCATTCTAGCCACTGCTCCTGCAAAGGCACTTTTGCAATGGAAATCTGACAAAACTTTCATGGGCCCTCATTGCCTTCAGAAATATATTAAATCTACTTCACGAGACATATAAAGCAATTTGGGGTTGGCTGTGATATGGTTTGGCTGTGCCCCCACCCAAATCTCATATTGAATTGTAGCTCCCATAATCCCCACATGTTGTGGGAGGGACGCAGTGGGAGGTAATTGAATCATGGGAGTGGGTTTTTCCCTTGCTGTTCTCATGATAGAGAATAAGTCCTATGAGATCTGATGGTTTTATAAAAGGCACACACTCTCTTGCCTACTGCCATGTAAGATATGCCTTTGTTCCTCGTTCAACCTCCACCATGACTGTGAAGTCTCCCCAGCCATGTGGAACTGTGAGTCCATTAAACCTCTTTCCTTTATAAATTACCCAGTCTCGGGTATGTCTTTATTAGCAGCATGAGCACGGACTAGTACAGACCACAATCAACACTCCCAGGCTCCTCTCTTGCCTGCCACCTGCCACAGCACCATCCTCTAGTTACATGGCACCACTTGACTTTTGCAAAATGTTGACCATGTCGTGGTTTTCCATGTGCTTCTCCCACTGTCTAAATGCCCTCCTCTTCCACTCCATAGCGGATCTATCCTTCAAGGTCCAGAGTGGCGCCATTTCCTCTGTGATGCCTTCTCTACCTCTTCAGGCAAAGTGAACATTTCGTTTTGTGCTCCCACAGTTCTGTGTATCTGCTGATAGCATGAGGCTTAATGCTTGATGGTGCAATTATTGCTGTGCAAGCCTGTCTGCCTTGTGAGACGGGAATCCCCTTGGAAGTAACCCTGTCTTACTCACGCTTATTGTCCATGGCTAGCCCAGTGCCTGGGACAGAGAAGGCACAAGAATTTCTGGTGAAGTGGATAAATGAACCAGTGTGTGACCATGTTGCCATCTGGGTCTTTAGGAATTTTTCTCTATATAGTTTCCCAATCCAGGCTTAAGAACAGGGATTCTATGTAAGTGTATTTATTGCTGAGGTTCAAGACAATAAGTGGACAATATTTCATTTCTCTCGCAAACTATTTTTCCAATAACCTCCCTAATTATTCCAGTTAAGGCTCATTACCATTACAAATCAAGTTTGAACTGATTTTCACAGAGTTAGCATTCTGTACTGGGACATGTTTTTTTGAAAATCTTTGATTTTAAACTAAGTCTATTACTTCTGGTACTATTTTAAAATTTAATAGAAACAAAATAAAACTCTTAAGGCTCTAAATAACCTCAAACTGTGTTTTGTTCTGGTAATCAGACAATACATAAGGATTGTGGTTAGCTGGAGATATTGCCAACAATGGAAAAAATAAATATGAGCATGAGTCAGAATAACTTGAAACCAGAAATGTGTGTTGGTAATAACTCAGAAAGTCACATGGAAGAGCCTCGGTCACAACACCAGGTTTGATGGTTTTTCAAAAATTACAATCTCATATAGTAGAGAGCCCCTTACATCTGGTAGAGTGCCAAGAACTCTTACAAAATCAAGTTGTGGGAACTCAAAATCCTGCACCATCAGGAAAATGCTGTCCCTGTTGAGGGTAAGATGTAGACAGTCTCGTGCACGGAAAAGTGGCCCCCAGTGATGAGGACACAACACTGTCATTAAAGGGGAGACCGTTAAATCAGGTAAAAGCCATTCCTGCAGCCTGAGTCTTTCAGGCAGTTTTCCAGCAGCAGAGCGGGAACTGCAGCATCACTTTGGGTGGGGGGTGTTGCGGAATAGGATTCCATGTCCAGTTCCACCGCACTGAAATACCAGAAGCATGACCCAGTAATGTGGTTTCACACCACATTATTCAACACCAGTGCTTCTTCACCTACCCAGGGAGGGGAGAAAGCGTCCTGCTTATTCATCCCCAAGCAGAATGTTGCCCTCAACCTCATGCTGGGCTTCCTAATGACATCAGGCTTAAATCTGCCACTTGGTCCTGATGACCAGCAGCCGTGATCTCTGCCCTGGAGAAAGAGGGCATGCAGGCAGCAATGGTACTGTAGAGTGTCTGGTGTCATCCTGTGCCCCAAATGGTCCTCCAGGCTTTAGCAGAGCCGGCACCAGAGGTCTAAACATGAACTCTTTCTAGGGCTGAACACTATTTCCTTCGTTTGCCTAGATTTATGGCAGTTGACCTATTTTACAGCTTTCTTACTGACCTACTTTCAAGTTCTATTTCGGAAAGTGACACGAAAGTCTTTTGTATCCCTACAAAAGAAGAAGAGACTAAAACACGTACCTAGGCACCCATGAACACTTACACACGAAGAAATCAAGGCTGGAGTCATTTTCCAGAAAGGAGCATTCGTTTTCTGTCACCAAAAAAAAAAAAAATTAACTCATCAGAAAGTACTTTAAAAAGTGTCAACAGTACTTCAAGACTAAATATAAATATATATATATGTTCAAAACTAATATGTATAATATATTAGATCTTATTTTCTGGTAAAAATACCTGCAGGGTAATGTCAGTGCATGTTGGTGGAGAGCCTCATTTTATAAACAGAAACCAGGCAATTTTTATATGAGTCATGGTAGATTTAGACGCAAATGGCTCTCGAAAAGTCTCCTCCTGCTTAGTGTCACTTTAATCAGAGGTTGCATATCTGAGCTGTAACCCCAGAGTAAACTGGAGGAATAAAAATTACTTATCTGTTTTATGAGAGAGTTGTGTTCTGGTTAGCAAATGACCCAACATCCAGCTCCCAAGCTCGGGTTATAAGCCTGCCCGATAAAATGCTATGATAATGGCAATTATCATTGAAGTAGCACATATTACAGTCAAACACTTCACACATGTTATTTTCAAAATTCTCTATTGCCCTGTGAGGTATAGTTCAGTTTCACAGATGAAAAATGAAGGCTCAGTGATATTAAATAATCAAAACCTTAAAACTAGTAAGTCCCAAACTAGGACTCAAACCCAGGACTGCCTAATTCTAGAGTTTACATTTTTTTCCATAAACCAGAATGCCTCTTGTAAAAGTCAGTTCTACCCAAAAGTGTACTTAAATCCTGTGATTATCCTACCACTAGTAAACCACTTGGTTTCTGCCATTTACTGCTCACAGAATGGGAGTTCTCCTTAGCATTGATCAAATTTTAGGTCGATTAAAAATGGAAAGATACTGAATATGATGTGGTATCCCATACTGACTCCTGGCACAGAAAATAACATTAGTGAAAAAAACAGTGAAATCTGAATAAAGTCTGGAGTTTAGGTAATAGCAATATACTAATATTGGTTTCTTAGTTTTGACAAATGTACTATGTTATTTTAGATGTTGACAATAGAGGAGGCTGGATGAAGGGATATGGGAGACCTCTCTGTACTGACTTTGCAACTTTTATGTAAATCCAGAATTATTCCAAAACTTAAAAGGGGGAAGAAATAGTAGTTATCCTGTGTTTCCTGATCATCCAGGCAATTCAAATCAAGATTTGCACAAGTACTATTTATTGCAAGCAGAATAGACACGTGGAGTAGCATTTTCCAATCACACATCTATGCATTAGGACTAACAAAGTTATTTAAAAGTGCGACCAAATACACTGTCCTTATATATTTCCTTAATGAATGCCAAGAATGGAATGGAATATATATATTCAGTATAAAAATGACTGACAATATAAAATGGTCTCAAAAGCTAAGTGGGCAAAAGTGTATATAATATAATATGTAATATAATGAGAGTATATATGACACAACATTTATCCTGGAAGTTGTGATATAAATATATGTGTGTGGGTATAACATTATACATGTACTGTTAATATATTGATTTTCAATGAAAAGATAAACCATAAATTTTTTTTTAATTATGTAAGAGGATGAAGAGATATGACAGAGAGAAAAGGAACAGGTCAAATATCTCAAAATATGCTTCAATTTGTAGATTTGATTTTGAAACTGCATAAATATTTTTACTTAATTATGAAACAAATTGAAACATTAAAAAAATTAGTTCTTAAACATCAAAACCAAAATGGAATAAACATAATCGTATATTGATTTGTGGCATGTCCACAAAGAGACAATCTCATGTAACTTAAAAACATTAATTTCATTGTACATCCTTAGTGAGACATACCCTAAAAACAAAAAGAACATAAAAAAGAAAAAACAACTTTAGTGGTTTTTAACAATCCTATTATTGGCTATAGGGTTAGAGTCGTTCTTCTGGGTTTTAAGATTGATGCGATCAAGTAAAACACCCCTTAAACTCTAATTGAAAGTGTTCGTGTAAACTCGTGACATATTTTGTTTTGGAAAAATAAAACCTATTTTCTAGCTTTGTGCACTGAAAGGGTCTGGAAACAATGACCAATCCATTAATAATGATGCTTTAGTGCCTAGATTGTGATCTTGTCTGCCATTTCCCCTTAAATGCAACCAGGGGTCCTTGGAGATATGACTGACTCCGGGTCTGAGTCAGGAAATATTTAAGGTGAGCTATAATATCTTGTCATGTCCAAAGAAAGGAAGCTGTCAAAGATCACTAGAGTCATGTCAAAAGGACCCAGGAGCTACTAAGTTCCCGTTAGTCAAAGATGGGACAATTTGAACAGAAACAATAAATTAATGTATTGAAACACGCCAAATATGTTTGTATTCATGAGTTCATCAGGATAAGACAAAAAACAGGAAAACAAACAAAATGTCTCTTTGATTGCTCAGGAGGCCAGGGAACCAAGTCACTGTTTTGAAAATGGGTTAATAAAAAGAGAGATTCAAACATTTATCCTGACTTTTCTGTATAAACTCTACCTTATTCAAATAGTTGTTGAGAGAAAGTCTCTTTTTGTTGAATTAAGCCAGGTAATATGTGAAGAAGGAACGATAGATTTAGGAATTACCATTTTGTAACCTCTGCTGAAATAAAAGACCTAGGGATGATCATTGATGGTTACTTACTGGCCAAAGGTGAAGCCTCCTGATGAAAGTACACAACCCCACACATGAATCTAGCCAAGGTGACTTAAAAATATGCAAGGAGTAGAAAAGCACATTCAAAGACACCTCAGGAGTGTCACTAGCTAAATCTGCACTGTGGGAAATGAGTGGCGCTATTCAACATGAGTCTATAGACCAGCATCAGCATCATTTGGGAGCTTGTTAAAAATGCAAATTCTCAGGCCCTGGCCCAGACCTACTGAATCAGACTCGCTGGGATTGGACCCCAGGAATCTGCATTTTAACACACCTACCAGGGGGTTCTTTTCCATGCTAAAATGTGAGAAGCATTGATGTACAGGACAAGCAACCTGGGTTCCTTAACAATGAACTGCAAGAAAACTCAGAAGCGGGACCTATAGATTCAAAAAGAATTTTGAAAAATAGCAGCAACATGCAGTATTTGAACCTTACTGGGCTCCTGATTTGAGCAACCTGTAAACATGTTTTATGAGAGAAATGGAGAAATATGAACATTGACTTTGTATTTACTATTAAGAAGCTATTGTTAATTTTTTAAAGATATGATAGTTGTCTTGTGGTTATGTTTTAAAAGAGACCTAACCAGGTGTACTTAAATATTTGTACATGTAATGATGTCATATTTGAGATTTGTTTCTAAATAATTCTAGGGTAGGAGATGGGGAAATAGGTCTTCACAATTATTGAGTTTGGGTGCTGGGTACATGAGAGTTCACCATACTACTCTCTCTCTTTAATGTTTCAATCTTTCCATAAGATGGTTTTTTAAAAAAGACTAATTCAGAGAAATAGTATATCAATTATAACAAAATGTTAACAACTGTTCAATTGGATTGATGGTTTATTAGAGTCATTATTCAATGTTCTCCCTGCTTTTCTATATCCTTAAAAATTATGTTCGTAATTATAAATTTTTAAAAGTTCATTGGAAAAATGTTTGAAACAGGTTCTCATGCCTAAAATGTGAATATCATTGTAGAAAACACGGATATATTTGCTTTGACCATTACTGATCCAATTTTTATGTGCAGAGATGATATATTCGATGATTCCAGGTGTTTATAGCTTAAGCTTTATTATCACCAATTAAAACGCTCAGGAATTGAAGTCTCAGAGGCATTTCCCAGGGTCACAGTGCCATGAGTGGGGTCAATCCCATGTCAGTCTCTGTCCAGGTTTGTGCTCTTTCTACCTCTCCCCACTAGGACATTGAAGAATAAAACCTTTTTATCTAGCAGATTATTCATAATTCCTGCAAAGCTGGAGATCCTTGAGGTGTCCTAGAGTATTCAGTAATGGCATTCTGTTTGTGTATTTGTTAGCTGCTTTTTGACTTTTAAAAACTGTATTATCACATACGTACAGTTAGGTACATGCATATTAAGTATATGGCTTCATGAGTTTTGCTCATGTTTGCAATGCTTGTATTGCAACACCGATCAAGATATAGAACACTCCAGCATCTCCACTCCTTGTGTCCCTTGTCAAAACCATCTCCCCATAGCTATCAACTACACTAATTTCCAACATCGCAGACACAGCTGACCTCATAGTGGGTGGTTCCTTGTGTCTGGCTTCCTTCACTCATCTTTATGTCTGTGAGATTCATGCATGTTATCGCATGTGGCGGTAGTTTATTCTTTTTCATTGCTGCATATTCCATTGTATGAATATACCTGAATTTATTTATTTATCCTACTATTTGATAGAGATTTGGGTTGCTTCTGATTTTTAACTGTTATGAAGAAACCTGCAATGAACATTCTGATAAATGTCTTCTATAGACATATGCACACCCTTATCTTGGGTATAAACCCAGGAGTGGGATTGCTGGGTCATGGGATCAGCATATATTTACTTTCAGTGAGTGACTGAGTCTCCAACACAGTCTCCAACAAAGAATCTCCAACACAGTTATACCAATTGTCACTCCCACTGGAACAATGTGAAAGCCCTAGCTTCTTCATGTTCACAGGGATACTGGGATTGCCACTGTTTCAGCCATTCTGGGATCGCCCTGTCTTGGAAACCTCCTCAGAGATGTCCTGTGTCCTGCAGAATTAATCCTTCCTCCTGTGGCTCTCAAAGCAGTTTCTCCATGTCTCTGCTACAGCTCTTATCACCCCTAGCAGAATCATTTGTTTCCTGTTTGTGTCTCTTCATTAGGATCTAAATTCCCCCAGGCCAGACGCAGTGTCTTATTCTTCTTAAGACTCCACTGTTTATTCACAGTGCCTGGCTTAAGCCATATTTTAATTCACAGGGCCTGGCTTCACAGGGCCTGGCTTAAGCGATATTTTAATGACTGGATCAATTAATTAATCAATCAATATTCTTAAAAGCTTAAAACCTATTTACTTACCAGGTAGGACCTGGTATTACTAAACACTTAAATTCTTTGGATCATGTGAACCTATTTCCATAGTTGTAACACATAGGGATAATTTATTTTGCCTGAAATTCAGAGAACTCTCTGGGACTGGGAAATATTTTACATCTCCAAGGCTTCACTCGCATGGGGCCGGGAGGTGCAAAGGAGCAGGGCTCAGCAGCCAAGAGGAAGCCGCTGTGATTGGCACTTAGCTTAGAACGCACAAATCTGCTTTGAAAAGTCCACCTCTCCCCCTCGGCCACCATATTGCCATGATCACAGAAAAGAGCATTTACAAACTCTGCGTTTTTAATACTTGCCAAGACTAGCAATCTTCTCCATGTGGAGGCTTGATGGGATGCAAATGGGCCTGCCTGGCCCTGGCCCTGGCCCTGGCCCTGGCTCTGCCTCCAGGAACTCTTAGCACCGACCTCATGGTCCAAGTGCACGCCCAGAGAGAAGCATGATCATGGAGATGCTATTTTAAATTTCTCTAATAGACACGTCCACAGAAAGGGTTGACATTTGTGTAATGGTGGATTGAGAATTCACCGGTAGGTTAAAATAACCTGAGTGCCTGCGGAGATAATTGTAACCACCAGCAATGAAACTGAAAAGCGCGTCTTTCAGACAAATATTTGGCTTTCATTGAACTTCCGCAAAATGATTTCAACCAGGGGACTGACATCTGCAACTTTGGTTGTGAGCAACTTATGAGCTTTTCTATATGCAGAGGGTGCTGCAGGATGAAAAGAAAGAATAAGAGATTGAGTGTTATCAAAGTGGAGCTATGAGAAAGGGATGAAAGAAACTGGGACAAATGTAAGTCTAGTTTCACCAGGGTTTCTTCAAGTCACACCAGCAGCCTGGGGGTGAGAATGAGACTGCATTCCTTACTGTATTTTGCTGCCTTTATCTGACTCTTTCCTTTTTTTTTTTTTTCGGAGAGACAGTCTCGCTCTGTCACCCAGGCTGGAGTGCAGTGTTAAGATCTCGGCTCACTGAAACCTCCAACTCCCAGGATCAAGTAACTCTTGTGCCTCAGCCTCCTGAGTAGCTGGGATTACAGGCAGTCACCACCACGCCTGGCTAATTTTTGTATTTTTAGTAAAGATGGAGTTTCGCTATGTTGGCCAGCCTGGTCTCAAACTCCTGGCCTCAAGTGATCCACTCGCCTCAGCCTCCCAAAGTGCTGGGATTATAGGTGTGAGCCATGGCACCCGACCACTTTCCTGCATTTTCTATACAAGTCCTGTGCCCACATGAAGGGACAAGACTCAGTCATTTACTTCCCGGTTGCCTCTAGGACAGTCTCATGTGTGCTTTTGCACAAATGCCCTTAACCTCCCCCTCCCCCCACCCCCAGCTCACAGATACCTCAGCCCCATCTTCCTAAAGCTGTGCACAGGAAACCCTGGAAGGGCCAGATGGCCAGGGCTGCACTCTGACGTCAAACTGTGATACGTGACACCAATCAGACTGCCTTGTTTCCACATGTCTCCTTGGAATTTTTGTGAAGATAGCAGTTGTCAGCTTGGGCTGAAAAAAGTTATTGTGGAAGCGTTGTTAGCGTTCTCATACTTACATCCCTCCTTCCCCCAAGGGAAAAAAAATTCTTCTATAGAGAGCCCTTGTATCTCCAACCTACTGGGAATAGTTTGTGTCTGCCAGGCACATTCCTGGTTTTGTGCTGTGAGAGGAGGGATGGGCAGAGGAGGATGGGAGAAAGGCCAGTAAGAGAGGTGAAGCAGGAAGCCCATGACAATAGGTTGCAGGTACTTCAGCAAAAGCTGGGAGTGGGGAGGGAGCTGGGGTGCTGGGGAATGGGGTGAGTTAACAGGTGCTTTATTTGGGGTCAGAGGACAGTTGAGGTAGAGAGAATTAGAAATGGAGGATTCCAAAAAACGGAGTGCAAGTTCCTGAGTGTTACAATTTAGAGCCTTGAAAGAAAGGGCTAGACTCCCTGTGGATTTGTGTGTGGCTTTTGAACCATGCTGTTTGGAATTGACATGAGCAGTGGCATGACAGGTCACACTCGCAGTCCCTGCTCCTCCTGGGACTCAGATGTGAACAAACCTAAACATGAGGTAGCCTGCTACAGTTGAAATGGCCTGTTTTCTCCAGATAGCCCAGGCTTTCCAATTAGACATCAGCCTAGGATGAGGTCCCTGCAAGAGGCTGCCTCACCTGTCTACCCACCTAGGTCTGGGGCCCATGGTGAGCAAGACTGGAGGCTAAGTGGATACAGGCACACAGAGAAAGAGCCACTGCCCAAGATGGGGCTCCATGCAGCAGAGGTGGTGATCAGCTGCTGTTCCTGTTCACTCTGGCCGGGTCCTGGAACTAAGGAAAGCATGCATTTCACAGAAAGCCCAGGGTAACAAGAACTCATTCCTGCTTCCAGGGCCAAATTGGACCAACCAAACCCAAGCTCTAGTCAGTTGTTCAGAAAAATTTGAACAACATAAGATGACCAGTGAAGATTTATTAATTTGTTTCATTTATTAATTTGTTTCATTTAAAGTCAATTAGACTGAATATTTTTAGGGCTTCAATTCATAGGTACAGACGTTCATAAAGGAGCTAATACAGGTGACATTATTTAATAAAGTGACCATTAGGGAAATCACAGTGTTTGAAAGATGTTACCAAGTCAATGAAAGCCATACTTCTAGAAATAATTAATGACATACAATCACACTTACTAGAGAGGGGGAAAGGCAAGAATTCAACAAAATGTCATAGGAATCCTGTGTATGTTTCCATCATCTTCTGTTGATCATTGTGTCTCTCATTCTCTCTAGCTATGTAACTAAATACAAAAATTCATAGAAAATACACCAAAATATTCACACTGGTTATTTTGGGTTGATGGAATTATGGCTGACTTTTGTTTGCTTATTAAAATTTTTTTGAGTGTTTCTTAAAATATGTTTGCTAGCCTTGGCTGTATAACAGATTACTCTAAAATTTAATGGCTTAAAACAAAAACCATTTGCTATTTCTCACAATTCTAAGGATCCTTGGGTCTGATCCTTGGGTCTAGGCCAGGTGGTGGGTCTTGAGGTCAGCTGACAGCTAGGCCAACTCAAGATGCCCTCGTGTTGTGGCAGCACTCACGTTTCTAGCTTTGGCAAGTTGGTTGGTCCAAGGACCTGAGCTGGGACTGGTATCTCTATGATATGTCATCTCTCATTCTCCCAGGGGCCAGCCCAAGCCTCTTTTATGGTGGTCTTGGGGGTCCAAAGAGGAGGAGGAAGGGGCAAGTCCTAAGGTGAATGCTCTTTTCACACCTCTACCTGCATCATGTAGACTCCTGTCCATTGGCCAAAATGATCTGTGTGCCATGCCAGGCTTGAGAGGGTGGAGGAGAGACTCTGCCTCTTAATGGAAACACCCCAAAGCCACTGTGCGAAAGGCCTGTGTGCACAGGGATGGGGAAATCGTGGCCATGCAGGCAAACATGCCGTTGGAAATCAGAAAAATGAAGTTAATTTGTAAAGAATAAAAATAGAAGACTTTTTTCAAGGGATTTGGAATTGTGTTTGAGAGTTCCAAGAAGCCAGATGTTTCTTAGAAAATTAAGACATTCACAGAAATGGTGAGCCATTTGTAGAGGACTACTGTTTATTTTGTTAAAGGCCAAAATATGGCGGACACTCCCCTCACTTTATTTAAATTGGCTTCTTTTTCAATGACTTTTTTTATTATTATTTAAAAATGAATGTGTGTGGTAGGTAGGGTTTTGACCTTAGGATCTTATGGTGTGCCTGCGAATATGTCAGTTACAAGGCAAAAGAGAATTAGGGTTGCTAATATCAACTGACCTTCAAATAGAAGGATTGCCTGGGATTATCCAGCAGGCTCAATGACCCAGTAGAATAGGGTGGCAAAAGATTCCATCAGAGAGATTCGAGGGACAATGAGACAGGAGAGATTTGAGGTTTCAGAGGGACTTGACTCACTGTTGCTGGCTTTGGCAAGGGAGAAAGGGGGCATAAGACCAGGTATCTGAGTGGCATCTAGAAGCTATGAATGGCCCTCCACTGACAGCCAGCAAGGAAACAGCAACCTCAAGGGAATGTACGATTCAAGAACTGAATTCTGCCAACTACTGGTATGAGCTCAAGAGCAGATGCATTCCCAGAGCCCTCAAAAAGGAGCATAGCCCTGCCCTGCTGACACCAGCATTTTTTTCCAGTGAGACCCACATCAGACTTCTGACTTGCAGAAGTATAAAATTACAAATGCCTGTTGTTTTGTTTGTGATAGCAGCAATAAAAATAGAATACAATGTTCATTATAAATTTTTGGTGGGGGTGGGGGACAAGATCTGGGGCTTTGTCGCCTAGACTGGAGTGCAGTGGTGCAGTCTTAGCTCACTGCAACCTCCACCTCCCGGGCTCAAGCCATCCTCCCACCTCAACCTCCCGAGTAGCTGGGGCTATAGGCGCACACCACCACACCTGGCTAATTTTTGTACTTTTTGTAGAGAAATGGATTTGCCATGTTCCATAGGCTGGTCTTGAACTTATGAGCTCAAGCTATCTGCCCTCCTCAGCATCCCCAAGTGCTGGGATTACAGGCGTCAGCCACTGCACCTGGCCTTCATTACAAAATTGTTAGAAACTATGTAAAAGCACAAAGAACAAAGCAAAAGCCATCCATACTTCTATTATCCCTGGATAATCACATTTTAGTTCAGATATATTTTTATCTATTTAGCTACCTTAGCCCAAGTGAAATCACACTGTATATACTTTTGATAGCTGATTTTTTGAATTTGTACTGAACAGATATTGGCAGTTTCCCATGTCAAGATATTGCCTTTTCTGTCTCTAAAATTGTATTTTTAATCAGATCTTGGAAATGTTTCTGTAGAAGTCACATGGGTGTGGAAACTTGGTGATGGGGTCAGGAATCCCTTCCTGGAGGAGAGGAGGTCTTGTTCAGCAGGCGAAGACACTTAGAAGGGCTTTCCCAGTAGAAGGAATAGTATGGACCAAGACACAGAGGAACAAGCCCAGAGCACGGTCCCCACAGCAGCAGTTCACACCCCTAGGTAAGAGCAGGAGCCCAGGAGGAGAAGGAGAAGCCTGGAGCTCGGTCAGACCACAGACGACCTTCACTACCTCCACACCAACGTGATTGGTAAGCCCCCTCCTAAAGACCATCCTCTTATCTGGGTTTGGTCACTGTTTCCTTCAGGGGATTCCTTTTTGACAAATGACTTACAACTTCCCTCTGAAAGAGAGCTGCAATCCCTGCTCCAGAAAAGAAATGCACAAACCAGATTTTCCTAGAACAAGGCTTCAACACAGGAAACATCACATTCCAATGACAGCAGCATCAAAATAGTCATTACCTGGGAGCCTTTTGGAAAACGGAAATCCTTCTCATCTTTTCCTGTAGAACTAGAACTTACTGACACAGAATAAGAACTTTCGATTGTTACCAACTTATAAGGAAGTCGTGGCATATGGACAGATACTGTTAGGTGCAATGTGCCAACCTTACACATTCTGAAACCATGACCCACAGGGTGTTTTCTGAGCTGAATTTTCTTTTAAAAACTTGAATTCCAAGGAGTTGCTTAAATGGGCAGCGGATGGGGTTGGGTGGGGTGCTCATTTATGTCTACTGGGACACAGATAAGACAGGCAAATGATCTTCTGCAAGTGCTCTCTTAGGGGTCCCAGCTTTGCCAAGAAAGTTAACCTGAGTCACTTTTTCTTTGCTCTTTCCCCAGTAGAAGATAGATCAACAGGGTCTCTCTTTGTTCACAATATTTCAAAGACATTATCTCCTGGAACAATTCAGCAATTTCTACTCTTGTCTGCAAACTAGAGGGGATCAGTCAGGTTGAACAAATCCCTCTTCATCCATCTCCTTCTCTCCCCCGATCCCAGTTGCATCTTCCTAAGCAGGGAAGCGGACTGTGGCCCTGCCTTTCTCTGGGGCCTGAGTGGGTTGTCTATTTCTACGTGCCAAGCTGTCTGCAGACCCGTGTCTGAAACCGTACAGCCCTTTCTTTCAGCCTCTTCCCTAAACTCGCGTCTTAATCCAACTCTAATTCCACCTGGGCACTCTGTCTCTGTCCTTTAACACATCAAAGAGCAGCTGCTCTTTCCGACATAATAGTTGTCTTTGTTATTCCTGCACGACTGGAACCTTTAAAATGTCACTTCCTTGCAGATCTTATTTGGTATAAATGAAATAGGATTTTAAGTTAAAACTTGCACTTGGAGGTTTATTCCTGGGGATCGTGTCTCTTTTTGCCTTCTGCCAGCTCACCCCTTGGATCCAGCAACCTGACATATAGGGCTGTCCTGCAAATCCCGGAGAGGCTTGTGGTTTCTAAATCTTTCCTATCTGAACTTACAGAGAGAGACACCCCTGAGGATTGTAATGCTGCAATTGTGCATTCAGCATAGAGAATATTGCTATTTTAAATAATTTTATCTTCAAGCAGCAATTATGGTTGCATTCACCTTAGAAATGATTTTTTTTTTTTTTTTGGTAAGATTGGATGCATCATATTAGATTTGCCCAGTTCCATCATGTCCTGGATGGGCCTCCACCAGAGCCATGTCACCAAGTCCGCTTCTGCTCTGTGGGAGCAATCAACTTGGTCCCTTTGGCCTGATCAGGAGTTAGAGCCTGTATCCCAGCATCTGTCCTGGACCTCAGCCTGTATCCCAGCATCTGTCCTGATCTTGGTAAAAGACAGCACCCTACCTTTCAAAGTCACGGCTGTGTCAGGATATGTTAACGAATATCTGAACTTGCACTCCACAGAGGTGAGGCCTGCCTTTCCTCAGGACTCTGGGAGACAGTTACTACCCCATGCCCAAAGGGTGCTACATCTTTCAGGTCATGAAAGCAGCCTTGAGAAGAAACCTGGGGCAATCAATGAGGCTACATAAGTCTCCAGTGAAATGAAAATGAAACCATGACCAATGGCACATTTTAAAAATAAATGCTTTTTCTAGGTCGGTAACCATTGTTCCTGAAAATTGGCCTTTTTGGAGGTGAGGCTTCATGATCAGGGTGCTAATGGCTCTCAGTCGCTGCCAGCAGGCCCTCTACTGAGCCCCCACTTCCCCAGCTTCCACTTCCACCTGCAGGCTTAGCCCAGGCGGCACATACATTTATCTCATGGGTTCCTTCCATCCAGGAATGCTGTGTCCAGAATGATTCTGAGGCTTTACCTGGGCATTGTAGTCAGGAAGACTGCCATTGGGCATGAGGTCTGTCTTGGACATGGAATGGGGAGATGCAAGATCTTTGCTTGGCGCCTGAGGAGTCCGTCTGTGCTCACTGCCCCTGTTAAAGGGGGGCCCTAGCAGGTGATGCTTGGGACCCCAGAGCTCTCTGTGGACTCAGATGTTCATGACAGGAAAGATGAGTCTGGCTCACAGAGCAAATGGCTTCACGATCAGGGGGGCTTGCTCAAGGGACCTACTTGAGGCTTTTAGGATCGCTGTGGTGCATGCACCCTCCCACCCAAACCCTCAGTGAGGGCTGCCTGAGTCCATAGTGTAGGTGTGTATTTCCTGGTGGCAATGAGTTCTTCACAAGTGCTGTTTTTCTGTTTGTTTTTTTTTGTTGCTGTTTGTTTGTTTTGAGACAGAGTTTCACTCACTCTGTCACCCAGACTGGAGTGCAGTGGCACCATCTCCGCTCACTGCAATCTCTGCCTCCTGGGTTCAAGTGATTCTCATGCCTCAGCCTCTCAAGTAGCTGGGATTACAGGTGTCTGCCACCATGCTCAGTTAATTTTTATATTTTTAGTAGAGACGGGTTTTTGCCATGTTGGCCAGGCTGGTCTAGAACTCCTGGGCTCAAGCGATCCACCTGCCTTGGCCTCCTGAAGTGCTGGGATTACAGGCACAAGCCACTGCACCTGGCCACAGGTGCCATTTTAATGGATGAACACTTTTTCTTTAGAAGGATGTGCTAGTTTTCATAACCATTTCTCTGTTGTTAGACATCTGTACTATTGACATTTTTTTCTCTTAAATGAATACTATAAATACATTTTGTTCATCTTGCCATTTTGCAATTTTAGAATAATTTCTTAGAATGGAGTCCCAGAAGGGTTATTTGTTCAAAAGAAATGTACATCTTCAAAGCTTAACATATGTATTTCTAAGTTTATTTCAAACGAATATATCAACTTATTGTCTAGATGTAATTTTTAAATTACTTAAAGAATTTCAGAAGTAAACAGTTGTGATTTACTTCTTGAGATAACGTATGTCATTATTTTTATCTAATCACAAAGATAGAAAACTTGGGAAATACAGAATAACAAAAGAGGCAAAAAGTATAACATTTGAAGGTCACTATTGAGGGGTAAAAGCATATGATTTCTGCAACTTGCCATCAAATGGTTCAGAAAAATGATGTATATGATTTTAAATAACATGCATAGTTACATTTTGAATAACATACATGTTCACACATATATAATATATACAAAATTATATAAAACTATATAAGTTATATAATTCACATACATATTGTATACGTATATATTGTATAAAATTGTGATAGTCATGTAATAAGAATTATATGCGAGTGAATATGTACATATGGAGCGAGAACAATAAATCAAATGTGAAGTGTCAGCAATTGTTGAGCTGAGGTGAAGACACATGAGCACTGCTTGTACTGCTTTTGCAACTTACCTATACAAGTGATCTTATTTCAAAATAAAAGATTAATAGGTTTTACATGATACACTTTCAGTGTTTTTTATGCATAAAAGCATCATTTTCTGCCAATTGAGGGTTCATATTATTTTGCTTTCTCAGCAGCAGACTTTGCAAGGCCACACCATGGGTATGTTACCATGACCTTTGTATACCATCTTACAGAGAGAAACAGTTTCCTTCCTGTGGGGCTTTTAAGTTGTTTCAATTTTTCACTAATAAAAAATAACATTTCAGTAACTGTCCCTGGACACAAATCTTTAGTCATATCTTTGATAAATTCCCTTACTGGGAATTGCTGGGTTGAAAAACAACTCCCAACTGAAAGCTCTTAATACAAATTGCCACGTGCCCTGGAAAAGTTCCACCAATGCGCTGTACCCCTAGCAATGCAGGAGCACGGCTCTGTCGGTGGCTAAAAACAGAGCCCGGCTCAAAGCAGCTCAGGTGAGATGCAGAGTCCATTGTAGGCTTGTTGGGGGATCTCGGTGCCTCCAACTGGACGAAACACAGCCTGGGCTTGCCCACCTACAGAGCCAGGTGCTATGTCTGTGTGTGTTGTCTCTGCTGCCATCTCCTCTGCTCCAGCTTCCGGTTAGTGGGAGAGTAGCTTCTCTGCAAGGCTCTGAGTTCTTTCACTTGGCTCCTGGGAGCCTTTGCTTTGCTAGAGTGTAGGGCCCCACACTCCGGGGCCCTTGCTGATGAGCTGCTCTCCATGGTGAGTGTAGGTCAGAGAAGCATTGGGTGGGTAGGGTAGCCTGGAAAGAGGACGGAGTACCTAGAACAGGGCATGAACAGGCAGGCAATGACCCACACCTCCAACTCCACAGTGTTTCGTGTGCTTTCACTAATGGCGTTGAATCTTAAAAAGAAAAGAAAAGAAAAAGAACGAAAAAGAAGAGGAAAATTTGACAGGCTTAAATGTTTCATTATTTTCATTGTATTTCTTTGAATGTTAGCTATTCTTGGCATTTTGTATGTTCGTCAGTGATTTGCATTTCTTCTGTGAAGGGCTTATGTTCTAGAACCGTGTTTCTGTTGGACTGTTTTCCCTTTATTGAGCTATATGACGCTTTCATAAAGCATCTTACCCTTTATGGTTTTAAATATTTGCCCCGTTTTGCCATTTGCCTTTTAAATTTTGTTTACAGCGTCTTTTGACATTCAAGAGTGCCTCAGTATGTTTGGGCTGCTATAACAACATACCTTAGACAGGATAATTTATAAAAAACAGACATTTATTGCTCATAGTGCTGGAGGGCGAAAAGCCCAAGATGAAGGCCGATTTAGGTTTGATGTCTAGTTTGAAGGGCGTTCTCTGCTTCACAGATGGCACCTTTGGATGCATCCCCATGTGGTGGAATGGGTGAGCAGCTTCCTTACACCTCTTTTATAAAGGCACTAATCCCATTCATGAAGGCAGAGACTTAATCACCTCCTAAAGGCCCTACCTCCTAATACTCTCACATTGGCAATTAAAGTTCAACATATGAATTTGGGGGGATACATTCAGACCACAGCAAGCAGTTTCTTATTTTTGTCTAATCAAATTTGTCTTTTCTTTCTTTTTAAAAACATTTGACTTATAGCTTAACATTTGTAGAAACGTTTCTTCCATTGCTCTTATTGGAAAGATTTTACCTTCCACATGCTGCTCCTTGTAGTCATTTTAATTTTTTGTACTGCATCCCTTTTTGGACGTACCTGGAAACACCTAGCAGAGGGCACCAAGTGGACGCTCAATCAGTAAGTGTTTGCTGTTGACATGAATGAAGGGTAATGAAAACTCCTTATGGTCTAATGATCTTTGAAAATTATTTGCAAGACTGCAAGTGAGAATTCAAGAAGCAGTGTCCTAAATGGTACTTTAGTGGCTCTCAGAGGAGCTGGCTAATTGAATTCAAACCATATGTGAAAGCTGCCCCTTCCAGGACAATATCCTCCAACTGACTGCAGGGATGAGCTTTTTCCAGTGTCTGGAAGTCCCATAACAGGACTAAATGAAGACTGAAGTCAACATCTTCCTTCTTCCTCTTCAGAGACTTGAATTACGATGTGCACCTTCTAATATTGATGATCTATGAAAATACATAGAGCTGATTTTTCAGGGCTTGTCTTCAAAGAGCAAAGTCAGAGCATTGTTTTAAAGCAGAAACTGGTGTCCACAAGCTTGCAGCAATGAGTAAACTGTCACTGTGAACCTTCTTATGATGTCTTGAAGGCCATACATTAAAGACAACGATAACATCATTTGCAGTGGGCCTAATTATGGTCTCTGGACTTTAAATCCCATTTTAGGAAAAGTGCCCACAAACAAAACCAAACAAAATACCACATAGTGCGTCTATAAAGATGTGCTGCTTCACAGTACCTCTGTGTTTTCTGAACTTTGGGGAACAATCTTTGATTTGAAATCTTACCTTTTGGACCAAACTATTGATTCTGTGTTGACTCCTTGACTACAAGATCATGAACTTTCTTGATCATTACAAATAAACATTTCTAGAATTGTCTCTTTTCACTGACATCAGAAACAAAAGAGTTTTGGGTTTCTAAATAAAGTGTCTAGAGAAAACCGATGTGTGTATTGCACTCATTATGTTGTTAATAATGCATTTTTAGATGGAGTTAATATTTTATGGCCTATTAATAATATATGTGTTTAGGGAAATGCGTGTATTCTATAGAAGGATGAGAAAGTTATAAACTTGGAATCTTGCTTCTTTGTATCACAGTGCAGTTGTGACATGTTTGCTGAAACCTTGCCTGGTACAGTTTCTTTTCTTTTCTTTTCTTTTTTTTTTTTTTGTATCAAAAGTAAAGCACCTCCATTAATGTAACCTGGAAAGTTCAGAATTCAGGAGGCTGTTTCCACTTTCTGGCCCAGGTTGTTGCTGCCAGGACATCCTCTTTTGCTTAATCACCACCCAAGTCCCTCACAACTCTGAACACGTCAATGCTGAGATGTCCACTAGAAGAACGCCTTAGCACTGATGAAGAATCATGGGCTGTGGCATGTGACCGGCACTGATCCACAGGTGTATATAAGAAGTCTTTCTGATTTTTGCCACCTATCCATCTGAAAAAGGTCTAACATCCAGGATCTATAAGGTACTTAAACAATTTCACAAGAAAAAAACAACCCCATTAAAAAGTGGGCAAAGGACGTGAACAGACACTTCTCAAAAGAAGACATACATGCAGTCAACAAACATGAAAAAAAGCTCAACATCACTGATCATTAGAGAAATGCACGCCAAAACCACAATGAGATACCATCTAACACCAATCAGAGTGGCTATTACTAAAATGTCAATAAACAACAGATGCTGGCGAGATTGTGGAGAAGAAGGAATGCTTTTATGCTGTTGGTGGGAGTGTAAATTAGTTCAACCATTGTGGAAGATGGTGTGGTGATTCCTCAAAGACCTGTAGGCAGAAATGCCATTTGACCCAGCAATCCCATTACTGGGCATATACCCAAAGGAATAGAAATCATTCTATTATAAAGATATGTGCATAAATATGTTCATTATAGCACTATTCACAGTAGCAAAGACATGGAATCAACCCAAATGCCCATCACTGATAGACTGGATAAAGAAAATTTGGTACATATACACCATGGAATACTATGCAGCCATAAAAAGGAATGAGATCATGTCCTTTGCAGGGATGTGGACGGAGCTGGAAGCCATTATCCTCAGCAAACTAACACAGAGACAGAAAACCAAATACCTCATATTCTCACTTATAAGTGGGAGCTGAATGATGAGAACACGTGAACACATGGGGGGAACAACACACACTGGGGGTGGGAGGAGGAAGAGCATCAGGAAGAATAGCTAATGGATGCCGGACAAAAATACCTAGATGATGGGATGATCTGTGCAGCAAACCACCATGGCACACATTTACCTATGTAACAAACCTCCACACCCTGCGCATGTACCCCCGAACTTAAAGTACAAGTTGGGAAAAAAAAGAAGCCTTTCTCACCTCTCAGAATCTGATTCAAATGTAGCAGCAATTTCTGCTTAGAATTTCAGGAGGGTCTGCCTGTCCCATTACTTTTGACTTTGGGGAGAGAACTCAAGCAATGTTTGCTTTTCTAGATGGAGTGAGACACAGAGGGAAGAATGTGAGAAACAGCTGGTGATGTAAGGGAAAAACTAAGCCCTGATGGCTGGTGACACTGGAGTGAGGAGAATGTCCTCACACTGGAGATACCAGTTTCTAGGGAAGAGAAGCATGGTATAGCCCCTGCCCCCAGGGTGCTTTCAGTCTAGTGGAAACATCACATCCTCCATGATTCACACATCACAATAAACCTACATCATGATAACCCTATGTAATTTTTCCTTATTTTGTTAAGGATGCAACTTTCCAAGGCAAATATTTTCTAATTTTATTTTCCTAAAGCTTTGAGGGATCCTATTCTATAATTTAAGGCTCTTTGGGGCCAGTAAAATTACATAACATTTTAGTGAAACCTGAAAAATCTGTATCTTTGATTCTTAGACACATGTACACCATCTGCAGCATGATGTCAGTATAAGAGCTCAGAGTTCAGGAGGGAAACAGACATGGTTCAAAGCTCAGTCCCAACCCACCAACATGAAATACCCTGAGTGAGTTACATGTGTTCTCTGGCTTACTCCATCTCCTCACGTACAATGGGGACTATTCGGGGGCAGTGCTTCACATGTGCATGCTTCTCTTAATTCAGAGATGAGCTCGGGGAGGAAGAGGGGGGACAATTTCACCAGCAGTTGAATGACTGCTCATCATTCCAATCCAACCTCTGCCCTGGAGGCAGAACCAGATGGGAGATGTAAATCTATGTGTGGTTCCCTTGCTTCTCAAAGCATGGCCTTCTCCTCATGCTGAGTAACAGTCTAATATTTTAAAGGAAATACCTCTTGTACATCACATCTCCCATCCATGCCAACTTCATCTGGTGCTCAATCGATCTGTTTCAGAGCTGAAGGAAGCTGTCTGGGTGAGCTGACCTGTAAAGAGATATGTTAGTCTGTCATCAAGATGACACTTAAGGGACTTTAAATAGTGATTCTGATATCATCATATTCTTATTGCATCTGACTTTTAAAATAATTACTAACCCCACGCACCTCTGGCCCCTATAAAAAAAGGAAGTCAGTCCAGAGCATGCCTGCTGCCTAGCTCCCAGGGCCCTCCTGAGAATAGTAAGTGTGGATTGGGCATCAGTTTTAAATGCATAGGGAACATCTGTTCATTAGCCAGGAGACTTTTTCCCTTAGAAAAGAAAGTAATGGAGAAATCTCACAAAATGAAAAAGGGGCCATTGAGCCCTAAAACCTAGTCTCTTAACATCTTTCATGGCACAGTTGTCTTAAAAAACCAGGCCTTGTGGGGGAGTGGGGAGTAATTTTCTGGAGTTCCATGAGCATTTCAAGAGCTATGCCTATGGGCCTAGGTCCCAGAGGCCCAGTATATTGCCCAGGGCAGAGAGAATTCAGGATATAACCTGTGGAGAAATCCACCTCCACCAGCTTGGTTCTCCAGCAGGTTTCCATGCCCTTCCATGGTGCATGCAGGAAGGTGTCAGGAAGCTCCTGTAAGCCACAGGGGTAAATGGGGAAGGTAGCTGATGGTACTGGTTGCGTAACTTTCCCAGAATTGTGCCAGCATCAATAGAGTCCTCCTGCAGCCCAGGGCTGCAAAGTAGACCATAGAGCCTTGGGTCTATGGGAGCCACAGCTGGCCTCAGGGGGACAGACAGTCCCTGTGAGTGCAAAGGTGGAACACAGTCAGCAAGTTGAGAGTTCCCCTGCTATAGACTTGAGTAGCAGATGCCAGTAGAATGGGCAAGGGACCCTATCACCACTGAGGACAGCAAGGGTCCCCTGTTAGTCAACTTGGGGTACCATAACAAAATACCCCGAACTGGGTGGTCAAACAACAGAAATGGATTTCTCACAGTTCTGGAGGTTGAGATGTCCAGGATCAAGGTTCTGGAAGAATAGGTTTCATTCTGAGGTCTCTTCTCTTGACTTGTAGGCTGCTATCATCTCACTGTGTGCTCTGAGAGAGAGACAGAGGCAGAGGCAGAGGCAGAGGCAGAGAAGGCTCTGGAGTCTTTTCTTATAAGGACACTAATTCCATCAGATCAGGGCCCCACACTATGACTTCATTTAACCTTAATTACTTTATTAGAGGCCCCGTCTCCAAATATAGATAGTCACATTGGGGATTAGAGCTTCAACATATAAACACAAACATTCAGTCCATAGCAGTTCCATTGCTACCCAAGGACCCTGGACACAGAGCTGAGACTGTCCCGCTCATCCCCCCGCCAGGAAGCCCCATCATGAAGCTAGCCACAAACTTGGGAAGGAGCTGGTGGTGGCAGAACTCGGAAAGGCCAAGTGTGAGCCTAGGCAGGGCTTCATTTCAAACTGATGGGACCTGTACATGAAATGGAACTGTTTGTTTCAAGAGAAGGCTGGGAGGGTTTCCAAAGTGATTCAGTCCCACATGCGGGCTGCTTTAGCCAGTGACAGCACTTCCCAAAGGAACAGAAGAGACAAGACATTAACTTGCTGCCCCGCTTAGCAGTAGGGTGGAAGCTCCTAAAAGGGCCAGGGCGGGAATGGGATATACAGAGGCAACGATTGATTTGCATGACTTAAGGCTGCTGTGACCCAGCGGGAACACACAAAGTGGGTGACAAGTGAATGTCGCTTGGTTAGCACTCAGAAGAAAACAAATGTAAGCTATTATTTTGAGAAATGTTCAGAATGCACTCTCTGGGTTCAGGAGTTTTCTGCTCAGGCTCTTGTCCCCGTTTAGAGGTTGTCCACCAACCGATCAGAAAACACTTCCTGTGCTGAGGGGTTGGGAGGAGGGGGAATATTAATCAACTGCTAATTGAGATTTAGGGTTGAAACACCCTAATCAGGAAGAAATGCTTCAATGGAAACATATGCATCATCCATCTGAATCAATATCGCTATCAAGAAATATTGGTGTCCACACACCTCAGTTTAATCCATGAACAAACATTTGTTTTCCATCGTGAAGAGCCAGGCTCAGCCTTGTTAATACAATGTCACATGCTACTGGAGAAAAACAAAAACAAAAACAAAAACCAATAACAGAAAATATTTTGAATTATTCTGTCATTTTGATTCAATAAACATTTCAGCTGAGAGAGTAAGACTGGGCATTTTAATTATGTCAGCATATAATAATTAAATCTGGCCTTACTCGCCTTCGGGTATATTTTTAAACAAAAACAAACACAAAACCTCTTGTCTATGCACTCAGTAGCTTTTCATGTTAAGCACATATTTGGCAACGTGTACCCGTTAAGTGTGCTGTCATCACTAATTTCTTTGGTACCCGTGTGATAACATCAGCCAAGAGGAACCACAGTGGATATAACACAAAAGTGTGGTTTATTTCTTTATCAATTGGCAGCTGTGAAAAGATTTATAATTTCCCTCTCCCTGACATCACTGGGCAGGTAAAGCAGGCAGCCCCGTTGGCTTTGATGAAAGGATATTACCCGGCGTATGGAGTTAACACGGGTGACGGTTGTAATATCTTTTCCCTGATGTCAGTTACAGCTGTTGTACCGTTTCAGGCATGTCGGGAAAGTAGAGATGTTTAAACAGAGGAAGAATGCTCTGAAAAGTCATCAAAAGGACACTTTTTCCTATGCCATTCACTCTTGGTGCTATTTAATAAAAATGATTTAAAGAAATTCTTTTTTTTTTCTCAGCAGCAATTCAGATCATAATAAGCTGCTTTTTCTTTCCTTTTAAGCTTTGATAAGAATAACCCAGCATTTTTTAAGATTCTAGAGGCAAGTCCAGTCTCTTCCGCCCCTCCCTGCTCTTCAAGTTCCTGATGTGCAAAGATCTGAGAGAAGAGCCACAGGTTGACTTCCTGTTTCTGGCTGCACCCTGGCAGGTCACGGCAGCATCCAGAATGTGTCTGCGGAAACCTTCTCAGAGAAGGATAAAAAATGGAAGGATTTCAACCCCCCTGCCCAACACACACTCCAGGCCATTTCCTCAGACGGTTTCTTGGGGTCTCAGGATCAAAACTGTGCCTGAGGCAATTGACCTGACTTGAAAAAAATCCTTGAATTTTGGAAGTGGCATGCCAAAGTCGTGGCTCCATTCCATATGGCTGAAACAGCTGTGTGAGTAAAGGAGTCCCCGACTCCCAAACAAGCAGCGGCTGTGGGGAGAAAGGGCGGATCTGATGGAATTTCAAGGGTCTCCCAGGCAGCCTGCTCTCCTGCCTAAGTGGGGAAACGTTCCCTCAGCGTGGGACACTCAGGAGAAGGCTGGGGAGATTTCCAAAGCCATTCAGTCCCGGTGCGGGCTGCTTCAGCCAGTGACGGCCACTTCCAAAAGGTTTCTATTAGAGCTAGACATTCGTGGGTAATTATCAAGTATTGATAAAAGCACAACTACAATGAACTCTGTAACGTAAAATCCTCTGCTCATGGGCTCATTTTCATTACCAAACAGATTATTTCCTTTGCTTTTAATGCTCATGCAGACACACTCACACAGACCCACAGTGGATTGTTTTTCTTGTGTTATTTCCTGAACCCAGAGCTCTCACACACCAACTGCCAGATACCTCCTTTGGGCAGCCACATCACCCCACTTTCTCTTCTCTTATTCTGCCCCTGATGTGCCTCATACTCAGACCGTTGGTCATTTGATGCTGTCAGAAACCAGGCCCCTTGCCTGCAATTTTTATACCAAATGTTGAAATGGGAGAACCTCAGGCATCAAAGTCTCAACTGCTCTCCCACAATTGGCTGTTTCAGAAATAGTTTCTTCAAAGAGCCCTGTTACATCCGAGCAAGCATTTGCTGACTCACTCGGGGAGCCCACAAACTTCCAGGAAGTTTGGTTGGCAATAGACACTAACAAAACCAAGGCAATTGTTTTTCCATTATTTCATTACCAGCTGGCAGAGAAAACAGCCGAAATAGGAATTGCTCCTTCGACATGAAGTCATGGAGACCACAGTGAGATGGTCTGGTGCTGTCACCACCTGGATACCTCAAGTTATTTCAGATGTTGCTTGGTCTAAGCTCATGAATACCCTCTAACAATCTTTACCCCTTGCTGCCAGCTGTATCACTGAAGAATTGTTTTAGGCCAGAACTGAAACACACTCAGACGTAAATAAATCTGTTCCAGAACAGAATTTAATGATTGAAGTTACATGGTAAATTCTATTTAGAATTTTCCAAAACCTCAAAATATTCCCTGAAGTCTGATTTTAATAACAGAATTCAAAAAATGGGTAACCAATTCCTGAGAGAAATATAAAGGACAGCAGTTACGATTCTTCAGGGCTTTACTTTCATAGGAATTATAACATAATTACATTATATTCCTGCTAACATCTTTCATAATAGAAAAGAAATACTGGCTATCTGAATTCCTTTCTCAGCATCAAAGGACAGTTACAACAACAGGCCAAAAAAACAAAAAATTAGTTCAACAGAAACCCAAATGTTAGTTTCCAGCCTTGTCCTGAGCCTGCTGCCCAGAGGAAAGACTGGCTCACACCAGCTATCACATATTCCTACCTTAATTCTCCATCCTAGCCACCTTAGTTAAGACCTGTTCTCAGAAACACATGACTCAGAGACATTCCCTTTCAAACTGATGTTTGTTTATCCTTTAGATTTTAAGGCTGGGCATTGGATTTGCAAAGGAGATGAGGCTCTTTGTGGGTATTTTTGAAGGTTGGCTCCATCTAAGCATTCTCTCTTTAAATGTCAGCCAACACAAATCTAAAAAGTGTCATAGAACAGTCTAGAAGTGGTTGGGCCCTGAGTTTAAATGACTGATTATAGAAAATTAAAACATTAGCCTGATGAATTTTTGCATTTTTTATAGAGACAGGGTTTCACTGTGTTGCCAGGCCAGTCTTGAACTCCTGCGCTCAAGAGATCCTTCCATCTCGGCCTCCCAAAGTGCTGAGATTGCAGGCATAAGCCATCATACCTAGCCATGTGCAGGATCTTTATCTGGGAAAGACTGTCCTTAATTAATATCATAGATTTGATTTAAATGTCTTCTAAAAAATCACTTAAAGTGTAAATAGAAATTCAGTGTAACATCCTGGAAGAGGTCTAATGAGTTCAAGAAAACAGAAATTAACCTGAAGGCAAGCTTGTCACCCTGCTGAAATGGTTTCTGAGTGTGAGAAGAACATAAAAGGAAGGAGTTTATGAAGCACCCTATTTATATTGGCAGGTTTTGGCTGTACCAGCACCCATGAGTTCAATGGTCTTATGTAGCACTCACTACAGAGCTGAGGGATTCCAGGAGGACCAACTCACAGCCCCTGTGCTCTTAGGTTTCCCAAGATAGTCCTAACTTCCACCTCTACTTAGAACAGGAAACACTCATGGTGTGTTTGCTTTAGGCTAGTCATACTTCTAAGCATTCAACACTCACTGGCTTATTCAATTCCCATAACAACCTTATGAAGGGAGCACTATAATCATCCGCATTTTGTGGTTAAGGAAACAAAGACAAGGTTAAATAACTCACTGTGCCAGATATTGATTATATTCTCTCTCACTCCATATTCACCCTTTTTGCCTGCTTTGTTAAAATGGATCCAGGCCCTTTCAGTATTTTCCCTTTGCCAGCTGACACAATGTTAGGCTTTGTCAGTAGAGAGAGCTAGAGAGAAACTGCAGGAGAAAAGGGTGCTGCTTCCCAGAGGCAGTGTATTTGCCCAGCCAGCTCCAGCACCAGGCCCTGCAGGTGGCATGTGGCCAGCAGCACTCATGGCCAGCTGCTTCCCCAGTACCCTCCCTGAGGTGGTATTGTAGCAGTGTCTCCAAGGAGACGGTTCCCTGTGGATCCTAGAGGGCAGATCTCTGGCAAGTTCCAGAGAGATTTGTAGATTTTCACCAAGTTCCACTGGCATGCCACCACAGAAACTTCTCTACCACCTGCCGAGCCCCTGTGGTTCCCCCTCAGCCCAGGACTAGGAGGAACACTCTTCCTAGGACTCCTTGTATTTGCTGTACCCACTATATTCTTGAGGGCTATCTTTACAACTTACTAGCCAACCTTTTGCTACTCTAATCTGCTATTAAGGTTAATGATTAAACATATTAAACTTTTCCATTCAAATGACTGTGTGGTTTCTCTCTCCTAGCTGGACCCAGACTGACACCCTTGCCAGAGGCCACAGACAAGGGAGCAGCCGCCAAGATTGGAAACCAGGCAGCTTCCGTGCTTGACAGTGTTGTCAGACCCTTGCGTGGGCAGGAGGGCACAGGTCTGATGCAGTGTGTGCTGATGTGAGGTCTCTGATTCATACTGGAGGGCAAGGCAGAGAGGACACATGTCAGGAGAGAACCCCAGGGTGGAGTTTTAAACAGTTTGCAGCAGATGTGTAAAAGAAAGGCATTTCAGAAATAGGGGACAGTATGTACAGCAGCGGGGGGAAGGAAGGAAGGGTGACAACTTCAGGGAAGGGACAGAGGTATCACCTAGCTCCTGCTTCATCCCCAAACCTTTTGTTTCATTCTCAGGGAGAATCCTAGTAAGATTTAGAGTCTGAAGGATCCTAAATCTTGCTCTCAATGGTTTTACCAGCTTTTCTTTTACCAGTTGTCTAGGAGGCAACATTATCTACTGGAGCATCTAGAATCACAAGGACTTCCATGGTGGTCAGAAGCAGAAGAGGATGTGGAGCAGGTCAGTGGTGCCTGCTGGGTCTTGGGCAGCATTTTATACCTTATGTTATCTATCCTGGCCACCTACTTCACGACAGAATATATAACAGAGAAATACTTGAATTTTTATAATAATTGCATTTATTTCCATTTGTGTTGTAAAAACTAGCTTGTTCTTAGCTTCCCAAACACACATATTTATAAATAATGTGTATTATAAACATTTGGAAGAACAGACAGCAAAGCTGGACCATTAGGCTATTTCTTAACAAAACAACTTTTTTTATGGGGTGGGGCAGGAGGAGTGTTGCAGAAAACACTGCAGTTAACACCAGAGCTTCCATAGCAATGGATTCTTTTCTCCCTGGTGAGGAATGGTGCTGGGGGCGGGGTGACTGAGGGCCACTCTGACTGCTTCAGGTCACAAAGAGATGGGCTGACTGTTCCACAGCCTCGGGCGTTGCACCCACTGGTTTCCAAGTCAGCCTCTAGCATTGGTGGTGTACATGTTTAGAAAGTTTAAAAAGGTACTGTATGCTGACCCACATTTTGGCATTTGCATAACTGGCAGGTGTTGGTATTGAAATTTAAAAGGCTATGGATTTGGATCCCAAAAGTTTGATGTAAAATATTCCCTAGGGATGTAAGCAAACTTGCTTGTATAAGGCCTCTCTGATGGGCAGGAAACAGCAGGGTAGAAGAAATCAGAAGCAAAAGGTACAACTCAGAAGCAAAAACATGAAGAGGACTGTATCTAGTGGGTTACATGGAGGTGGATTCCCCACAACAGATTGTTGACCTATTTCCTCAAGTGTTATTGTTTCTGTTTGGCTTGGGTCAGTAATTCAGGAAGTGATGTTTTCCTTTATGGAAAAAAGAAATCAAAGGTAAAATAAGTGTTTTCCCATCATGAAGATATTGCTAAGTTTAATGGCTTATCCAGCATTTGAAGTCCTCCCAGGTCCAGGTAGTGTGGTCAGCAGGGCAGCCTGCGGTTAGACCGCATTCCTTTGAAGGAGCTGGTCCAGTAATTGCTAGAGGAAAAAGGAAACAAAGATGTCAAGTTCAGATTCGGCATCTGTGCACCACATACATCACACCTGCTGGTGACGAGGCCATTACCTTTTTGAAGACTTCGGCACGGAGTCTGTTACTTTGTAAGATCACCCTTTTCCTTTGTTCTTCTTTTTTCTTTTTAACTTCCGGCAAGTTATTATAGATTCTGAAACAGATTCAGAACACATTTGGAATGGTAGTTCGACAGCGCGCTCCCGCCGTGGGGCTGCATCCTGTCCTGACGGCAGGCTCTTACATTTCAAAGAGAAGATTGCTGCTTATGGACTAGCTCACAACTGTAGGGTGCCAGGACGAAGGGCTTTCCTGACCATACCCAGAACCTGCTGCATGGCAGGGGATGGCACCTTGTCCAGTGCTACCTGGGTCAATGAAACAGGCAGAGTCCCACCAGTAGCAAAGCTGGAGAGGCCAGTTGCTTATTCAGAGTCATTGTTTTTGTCCCTCCATTCTCTATGATAATTAACAAATTAATCATAAAATGAAGGATTCTAAACCTACTCCTTTAGTATTCTGATTGTAAACTTGTTTCCAAATACCTTCTTACCACTCAATGTTTGCCTTCCTGTGACTTAGAAAAAGAACAGCAAATAAATAGAATTAGCGGGAATTATAATACTGTAATAAAACACATGTAAGTGTGTGTGTTTTTACCTCTCAACCTACTGCACTTTGAATTAAGAGCCCAAGGGATCTTCCTCTGGACACTTCTTTCCTACTTTCTAACAGAAACTTCATGGACTGATGCCAATTAATATTTCATTATAATCCACTGAGACAGTGGAGTCCCGGTAGCCTGAGCATTTAGATTGCTGTACACGTGGCACTCGGCTAAAACATCTTTCTCTCGTGTTTGGAAGCCGGATACTATATAGGGAAGATATTCCACCATTAAAATGATAAGGACAATGTAGAAAAATGATGATGACTGTCTTTGCAGAAGACATCTTAGGTATTGGACACTAGGCTTGAATTGCTTGACATGAATTATTTCATGCCATATTCACTACAGTTGGAAGAGGCATATAGTGTCCCACTGTTATATAAATGAGAAACCCAAGCCCCAGTAAGATCAGGAGGTTTGTATCAGTCCCTTGGCTGGCTTGTGGTGGGCTGGGATTCGAACCTTGGTCTGTTTGACTCTTTCTACACAACCCTGTCACCCAACCATAATATGGCACGAAGCTACTCGTGAGATCCTGGAAATGCTTGTGCCTAGCACTCTGTAGGCATCAACATGGGCTGAATGAATGAATGAATGAAAAAATGAACACATAATTGCCACATTTGGGAGTGATTCTAGGAAGGACTAGGAGAGAAAACTGTCAAGGAGTCAGTTAGAAAGTAAAGATGTCCCAAAGCTCTGCAGTGGGAATTTCCTCAGATCCATATAGACTGATCTTTCTGATACTGACCATCTCAATCACCTGGCAGAGTGGTTAATATTAGGTGTCAACTTGATTGGATTGAAGGATGCCCGGATGGTTGATAAAGTCTTGTTTCTGGGTGTGTCTGTGAGGGTGTTGCCAGAGGAGATTGGCATTTGAGTTGGTGCAGTAGAAGAGGAAGACCCACATTCAGTGTGAATGGGCACCATCTAATCAGCCGCCAGCATGGCTGGAACAAAGCAGGAGGAAGAAGGCAGGATAACCTTGCTTGTTAGGTCTTCTGGCTTCCTTCTTTTTCCATGCTAGATGCTCCTCCTCTGGCCCCTCCTGCCCTTGGACATCAGACTCCAGATTCTTCAGCCTTTGGACTCTTGGGCTTGCACCAGCGGGCTCTTGGGCCTTCAGCCACAGACTGAAGCCTACACTTTTGGTTTCTCTGGTTTTGAGGCTTGTGGACTTGGACTGAGCCACTACTGGCTTCTCTCTTCCCCAGCGTGCATATTGTGGGACTTTGCCTTGTGATCGTGTGAGCCAATTCTCCCTAACAAACTCCCTTTTATATACATATATCCTATTAGTTCTATCCCGCTGGGGATCCCTGACTAATATATCTGGGAAGTGTAAAATAAAGGCTCCTAGGTCCCACCTCTGTTACTTCTGATTCAGTATTTTCTTAAAAGAACTTCCCAAATAAATCATGGTCCATCTATTCAATGGACCACTCTGCAGACAGTCAAAACTGACAAGGAAAATAATCTATCTATTCATCACAGAAGGGGTTCACAGACATAAGGAGAAAAAACAAGCTACCGAGAGATAGTGTGTAGTATGAGTCCATTCATGATTAAAAATCATATGACTATATACGCACAAATAAAAGTCTACTTTAAAGCAAAGAGAAAGGCCTGACAGGATACACAGGAGATATCACTGTGGGTGTCTGAGGAGCTGAGACTGGGACAGGGAAAGTGGGCTGGGAACAGGGAGGGGAACCCCTGGGCATGAGGGGACTTTAGCTTTATCTGCATTGTTTGCATTTTTAAAATAAAAATGTAATTTAACAATATAATTAATAGCAAACAATACAAAGAAAAGAAAGCTCCAGGTGATTCTGTGGGTGAGCCAGAGTCAGAGCCCACCCAAAGTATAATCCACAGAGCAGAGTGTAAACCCAGCTGCTAAATCCACCAGAGGAGACCAGCTGGGGGAAGCCAGTTACTCAATGTGCAACGTCACCTAGCTCACTTGTCCTCTTTGAGCCTCAGTTTCCTCTTCAGTAAAATGATAGGGCAATACTCTCTGACTACTCATGCTACTTTGAGATCTATTATTTTAATTGCTTAGTTTGCAAGGCTCCATAATGGTGGCTTAGGGTTTGGGGACGGGGAGGGGAGGATTTGGCTGAAATTTTTCTGTAAATTGAAAAGGGAATGGTTCTGGCATGAGGCATATGCAACTTTGCACTTCTGAAATAGCAAGTCTTAAAGCCCAGTGGCCCCTTAAAAACCCCAATTAGAATGCTACGAATCAAGTCTTTAATGGGACAGTCTCCCTTTTCCTCGTTTTCACTTCCTTATTTACAAAGAGCCTTCCAATAAATGATCAAAGTTACCTAATCACCATGGAAACAATATAATCATGGTAAAAGCAGAAATTGTATGCCTGAAGTGGGGAGAAAAGTATTCTTCCTATTTCAATGGTTTCTTTAAGTGTGCTATCAATTTGATTTAATTATTATAATTCCTCTCTGTGCTAGATACTTTATTATAAACTAATGACATTTTACTTGCATGAACTTGGCCAACGCTGCCGAGCTATTATATTTTGGTTAAGAGGCCAGATCTCAGAAAGAATGGCAGCCTTTATGTGCACCAGATTGGTGAGAATTAGTGGGAGTCTTGAACAGGCACCAGGCAAGCAGAATGAGGAGGATGTGCCGGCAGCATGGCCGCCAGCTCTGCTGGAGACAGAGCCCCAGGAAACCTAGCTCATGGCCCCTCTGAGGCTCTACTGGCTCCCATGTGCCATCTGCCTCCAAGGTTGAATCCTTTCCTTCAGTCCCTGCTACAGACCCTTAGGAGAAATAGCTTCTCTCCCCCTCATAAAATTACCTTCAAAGGTGCAGTGACAAATAGCTCCTGCCCAGAGCGACAATACGAATGTGCAGGAGTTCCAGCTCAGAGTCTGGGAATCTCTTAGAGACCAATTACTGGATTGGTTCAGAATCCAAGACCTACCACTTTCCTAAGGTTTTTCCAAGAGCAGCATTAACATTCAAAAGCACACTTCAACTACCATACTTATTTTAGCTGTTTTTTCAGGTCTGGAGCCAAAAAGACCTCAGACCTTAAACATGGGCCTACAAGCAGTGGTCCCATTGGAGGGCACCTGAAGCCTTCAAACCACCCCACTTGCCCCACCAACTTATTTGAACACCATACAATAGCCAGGTACCTCTTAGATCGCATATGCATCTCCTTCTCTGAAATGCACCGTTCTTTGGGTTTGAACAAGTTATCTGGAAAAATTAGAAAGAGAATTAAGTTCAGAAGGTATAGAATCTTGCACATTTCTAGAGAAACATTATGGTTAGTTCATAATCTGTTAATTGATCCTTATTCTAATTCATATCCCGAGTCTAAGCAGAACTCAGTAGAGACTGATACACCATAAGTGGTTGTATTGACAAAGGCCAACAACAGGGTTGGTCTTGACAACAGTTAAATAAGGACATGAAGTACAATGTTAGCATCTAACCTACTTTATGGAGAGCAACACCTTTGAATGCTTCCTCGTTGCAGGAAGTCAGGGACCCTGAACGGAGGGACTGGCTAGAGCCACAGCAGAGGAACATAAATTGTGAAGATATCATGGACATGTATCAGTTCCCAAATAATACTTTTATAATTTCTTATGCCTGTCTTTAATCTCTTAATCCTGTTATCTTCATAAGCTGAGGATGTACGTCACCTCAAGACCACTGTGATAACTGTGTTAACTGTACAAAATGATTGTAAAACGTGTGCGTTTGAACAATATGAAATCCAGTCACCTTGAAAAAGAACAGAATAATAGCAATTTTTAGGGAACAAGGGAAGAGAACCATAAGGTCTTACTGCCTGCAGGGTCAGGCAAAAACAGCCATGTTTTTCTTCTTGCAGAGAGCCTATAAATGGACATCCAAGTAGGGAAGATATTGCTAAAATCTTTTCCTAGCAAGGAATATTAATATTAATACCCTGGGGAAGGAATGTATTCCAGGGGGGAGGTCTATAAATGGCTGCTCTGGGAATGTCTGTCTTATGCAGTTGAGATAAGGACTGAGATATGCCCTGGTCTCCTGCAGTACCCTCAGGCTTACTAGGGTGGGGAAAAACTCCGCCCTGGTAAATTTGTGGTCAGACCGGTTGTCTGCTCTCGAACCCTGTTTTCTGTTGTTTAAACTCTTTATCAAGACAACACGTGCACCACTGAACATAGACCCTTATCAGTGGTTCTGTTTTCACCCTTTATCCTGTTCCCTCAGAAGCATGTGATCTTTGTTAGACCCTTATTAGTAGTTCTGCTTTTTGCCCTTTGAAGCATGTGATCTTTGTACCTATTCCCTGTTCTTACACCCTCTCCCCTTTTAAAACCCTTAATGAAAACTTGCTGGTCTGAGACTCAGGTGGGCATCACGGTCCTACCGATATGTGATGTCACCCCCGGAGGCCCAGCTGTAAAATGCCTCTCTTTGTAATTTCTCAGCTGGCCAACACTTATGGAAAATAAAAGAACCTACATTGAAATATTGGGGGCGGGTTCCCCCAATACTTCCTTTAGCAACAGAGTCATGGTTTTCTGAGAAAAGTGCCAGAGTGTAAGGTCATTCCACCCACAGAAAAATCCCTATGCTAGGTCTGTGAGGCCTCTAAGGACAAGGAAATCCCCCACCTACCCCTAGGGCATTTTGCAAGAAAGAGGTGTCACTCTTGTCTTTAGCCCTGTCTCAGGGATGCTCAGCCTCTGCAAGATGAAGACCACCTTGTCCCCTTCCTAATGAGGGGAAAGGTAACGAACCACAACATAATAATCATTTTGTTCAGTATCCTTTAAGAAAGTATACAGTAGTTAAAAATCACTATGAGACTGGGATTTTTTCATTCTAAGTACATATCACTAATCATAATGATGTTCACAGATGGCACACTTAAAAGTGGTGTGTGTTAAAAAAAAAAGTGTATATCCTTTTGCAAAAGTTGAAAAAGGACTGTTCCAATAACTCAAATTTCCATGAGACACTCGGCCGTGTAGATTAACAAAGGGTCTGGCATATGTAAATGCTCCTGGGGTGCTTGTTGCATGGAGGTGTGTTTGAGCAACTGCTATGCTTCCTAAAACACTGGGCAGTAACCTTCTCATTCAGCAGAAGCAGACAGGCAACTTGGCCCCTTGCCGAGCATCAGAGTTGGAGTGGGCCTCCTGCCAGTGAAGTCCTGGGTCTGTTTCTATTCATCTCCTCCAACCCGGGCCTGTCCCTTTGCTCATCAATCCAGTGGAGCAACCAAATATTTCTCAGGCTTAAGAATAGACAGAATTTTCTAGGAATATCTAAGAAGGTAGGATAGAGCCAAGGAGCCTAAGAAATTTCTTCCTCTCTGGAGAAACACAACACGGCTACTGACTTACAATATGGAAAACAATACAGTGGCTGAGCTTGTCCCGTCTGGTTATTCAAACATGAAAAAGAATATGGCACCATCACTTAAATTCAAAGACAAGACTCAAAGGACAAACAAGAAAAAGAAATTGGAATATTTCCAACTAAGTGGCTGTATTGACAACTGACCAAAAACAGAGTTGATCTTGACAAATTAAATAAGGGTGTGAAGTACAGTGTTAACACCTAACTTACTTTATGGAGAACAATGACTTTGAATGCTTCTTTTTAGCAACAGAACCATGGTCTTCTGGAGAGAAGTGCCAGGGTGCAAGGTCACCCCACCCATAGAAAAATCCCTACACTAGGTATGAGGTCTCTAAGAACAAGGAAATCTCCCAGCTTTCCCTAGAGCAATTTGCAAGAAGAAGCACTGAGAAAATAAAATCACCATGGAGACTGCAATGGGCCAAGATACCTCCCAGTACCCAGTGGTCCCTGCTCCAGGTCGGAGCCAAGGGTTGCGGAAACATCCCAATGGCATTTCCAAGAAAAAAGGAAATGTCAGCTTCAGTCAGTCAGGCCCTTGGGCAAGCAAATATGTGACTCTTGACAGTCACTTATTCACTTAGGGAAAAGAAACCCTGTACAAAGAATTAGATTCAAGTCCAGCTTAGCAATCCTCATGGGCTACTCAAGAGTAGGGTGAGGCCAGGGTAGACAGATGGTGTCCTGAGGAGATTAAAAACATTACAAATACCATCTGTAAGATTTTGATCATCTTGGTTCAACTGTGGTCTACTCTGGAAAGTTAGATTTGTTTTTTTTTTTTCAGTTTGTTTCTTTAGAGCACCTGATACCACAATTAAGCTTTGGTTTGATTCCCAAGAGGAAACAAAAGCAAATGTGAGCTCTCTGACACCTCCAGTGTTGTGTTTCCTCAACTTGGCTCAGCCTGCTGTGCCATGCAGAACTTTTGATTCTGGGCCCAGCAGCCTATGTTAGGTGCAAAATAAGCAGGACTGTGTCCAAGGGGGCTACCCCTGCTGGTGACCTCAACCCACACCCCCAGGAAGTATTTGCAAGTTGATTGCTGCTGACTTGGAGTTTTCCTAATGGTTCCCAAGCTCATCGGATAAATAGCAGGGTCTTTCCTAGCCTAGAGGAAAGAGACGTGAGGAAGTGGTTTGAAATAGAGCAAGTGCATTGCAAACAGCTCCCAACCTCACTTGAGTGAAAGGAACACAACTCACTGGAGAAGCTTTGGGCACGCTGTGAGAGGAAGTGGCTCGTGATTGCAGAAATTGTGTTTCGGGAGCCCTGACCAAGCGCTCCTCCATTTCCCATGAGACCAAACCAAAATTCATTTTTTAGATATGCCTTTCCCCTTCCTTCTACATTTAACGAGCAGTTATGTTGGTAGGGGATGCTCAGAAACAAAAATAACAGATAAGATCCTCCCTTCATGAGATTTCATTTGTTTCAGGAGAAGCTGGACAGGTCACAAACCAGCTAAAGTATCCGGTAAATGCTCTGGTGAAAATGAAATGCCACCATTTATCAAACGGGCACTGGAGAGGCAAGAAGTCCCTGCAGGGGAGGAGATCTTTAAACCAAGACGTGAATGACTACAAGAGTCAACTGTGGGAGGATCTGGGAGAAGGGCACAGTGAGCTTCTGCAGCAGGAACTGAAAGTGGGTCATTGTGACTGTGCAGGGAGGGAGTGTGCAGAGGTGAGAGCTAAGATTACTTTGGTTCTCCACCCAGGTGATGCCTTACAACTTCCTGGGGATTTGGCAAAGATTCCTGTGTGTTAGCATTGGAATCTCAACCAAATCTCCAGATGACTCCAATATGCCCTAGAATTGGAAACCACCCATGCTGGGCTTTGCAAACCTATTTAAGGAGCTTTGCAAGCCTGTTAAAGAGTTTGCCTCCAGAGTAAGAGAGATGGAGAGCTGTGTGGAGTTTTAAACATGAGATTTGATTTTTATTGCGGAAAGATGACCGCAGAGATGCAAAAATGGCAGCAGTGAGACAGGTCAGGCAATTGCAGCCAGGTGGGGAAAGATGGCAGCATGCAGGTAGCCACGGGACTGTTCTACCCTATACAGTTAGAAACGGAGTTGTAGGGGCCAGGAGAGATGAATCAAGGTGACTCCCAGGCTTTGGGATTAAGCAACCCATTCATTTGACAATTGCTAAGTTTTTATCTCCTGGGTGCTGAGCGATAGGGACACAAAGATAAATAAAACTAAGAGCTCCGAGCCCAGGATGAGAATAAGGTAAATAAGGCCTTTAGATGCCAAGAGCAAAGTCTGCACAGGGTGAGGGGAGACCTCAGACGGGAGTGGTCAGGTCCACCAGGGAAGAGGGGCATCTGGGAAGACTCCATAACAGGAGACAGCTGAGCTAGGTCATGAAGTGGTGAGGGATGTTCCCCAATAGCCTGTGGTGGGTAGGGGTGGGTGAAATGGTGGCCCAGGGCCACATGGACCTGCTTGCAGCAAGAGATGAGTCATCCTTGATTCATCTCTCCTGGTCCCACAACTCAGTTTCTTCCTGTGCAGGGCAGAAGACTCCCATGGCTACCTGTACATTGCCATCTTCCCCAGCCTGGCGCAATTGCCTTCAGGACATGTACAGCATGACCCACAGGGATTTCACTTCATGGAATAGAAATCCATCCTGCATGAGCTTCTTTTGAAAAAAACAAAAAAAAACAGAGAAATCTTATCTATGAAATTACTCTTAATGGAAATTCTGCCTGTATAAAATTACAGTGGCAGGTGAGAACCATTTTCAGCCTGCTTATGGGTCTCTTACAGATTTTCCTTGAAGTTTCATGTGTTCTAATTCACTGATATAGAGGGAAGAGACTGCAGTTGTGTTTATCTCGAATTATTCAAATAGAGGAGGGTTTTTCCTCCCAATAAAATTACTAAGGTAAACTGCCCATTTCTATATTTCTGGAAAATACTGTTTTCCCCAAAAAGTCTTGCATCTGCCTCATTATTGGATCCAAACTACAGTGTCTGTTGCTAATTTAATTTGGTAAGGCCAGACTTCCTCAAGCCCTTGCCTGTGTCAAAGTCAGCACACAACCAGGTACCAAGATTTGGGTGCTTCTGAGAACTACTCTGGTAAGGTCAAAGCCCAGACATCACATTAATCTCTATAAACACATGTGGGTGTTTATTGTAATCCTCATATCACCTGTGTGCACACACAGGCACACACACATACACAAGGACAAGTGGCCTCAGTATTCAGACAGTTGACGGTGTCACCAGAAGGCAGTAAAGATCACCCTGCCACCAGCATGATTGGTTGTTCGTGGGGCTGGGCTGTTTTTCCTGCCTGCAGAGCCCTTATCTACAGCTCTGGTTGCAAACTTCATTTTCCCTACTGAAGAGGTAATCTAAATGATAATCAAGTTCACATGATTTATTAGGACAATGCCCTCCAGAAGCCTCTTTTCTGAAGTCAGCCCGAGCACTTTGAAGGATGTTTTAGACATTTGCTTCCCCTATCTTAGAAACACCAAAACCAAGAGATAACTGTTGGAGAGAATTCAGCAGGGAGTCCACAAGCCAGCCTGGAGTATAGACGTCAAGTCTCTACCTCCCTGAATCTCGTATTAAAGATTGGACCTTCACAAAAGAATGGAAATGGGTGTGTTTAAGGGAGCCCCCAACAATTGTAAATTCTAAGATCACAAGGCTGTGCATTATGCAATTTCAAAGCCACTGGGTCTCTGCCACTGGCCGTTAGAGTAATTCCATCATGGTTCTCAGGGTTTAAACTTGTACATAACTTCTTTCAACTCACCATGGTGGACCCTCTCATTTTCTTGATGTAGGCAATAGGAGAGTGGTCTATCTTGGACCAAATTAGCCCTCCAGAAATTAAACAGCACAGGTGACACCATATGAAGGTGAGTTAACGACTCATAGGTGGTTTGGCTCTGAAGTGCTCTCATGATAAAATCTGATGCTGGATTCTCATTTTCTAAACATTATCCTGTTTCTAAAATCACTTCTAATCTTCTGTGGAATCCTGCTGCTGAACAACAGGTGCACATGGCAGGCAGCTTGTTTCAGAACCCTGTCAGGTGAGTGGAAGCCACATAGAGGTTGATATTGATATGAAAGTGAAGCCATGTGCCAATTATTGTCCAGACACGTGAGAGAGCTGCTGATGTAACAATTTGGAAAGACAATAGGCTCTGAGAACTTTCTGGTGAAGGAACATAAAATTAAATAAAAAATAAGCAAGAGAGTCTCCAAAAAAATCGATTTCCTTCTGCATACTCAGTTTGAGAAGCAAGGTGTATAGGGCTTCCTGGTAAAGGAAGGGTAGATCATTCTCTTGCACACAGAGACTTATCCTTGAGTTTGAGCTCAGAATGGGGTCCCATCTTGGAGCTTCCATGGAAAGATAGGGTGCTATGGAGCTACTAGATGGATTTGATAAAGGGTCTGCACCCTTGGTGGGGAGGTGGTGAAGAGAATGTCCTCCTATGAACACTGGCAGCCCCAAGCCTCCCCAGATCTTCCAAGGAGCGAGCCCTGATGCAAATTGGCAGATGAGGCCCAGGACCAGAGCTTTGCTTCCCCCGCTGGAGGATACCAGAGCCCCAAGTCAACCATGTCTATTAAAAACATTTTGGGAGAGAAATGGAATCTTGATGTACTCCCTGAGCCCATGTTGCTCCACCTCTGGGACCCAAGAGCACTGTCCTCAGTCCCCTTCTCTTCCTGGCTCCCTAGGGGTCTTCTCCTATATGATTCTAGACGTGGTTTGCAGCTGTCTGCCTGGCCAACTCTCTCTGCAAGTGGCACTAGAACTCCTAGAGGACAGGGAAGTCTCTTCTCAGCCCCTAATATCCTTGCTTTTTCCCATTCACACTCCATTCCTATGGCCAAAAGATATCCAGTGCTTAACATTTTTTTAATGGACTGGTTCCTCCACAAGAGATCCAGTAATAGACAAAGGGTTCCCCACAAAAGCTACAGGAACTGCTAAGGAAGGCTGGTACACATCACCTCCTAATTCAGGTTGCCCGTGGTGCCAAAGACCCACAGAACAACAAGCTCTACCTGTGCAAATTCAGTTTGCCCCAGTGTTGACAGGATCAGAGACTCTCAAACTAACCAGATTCTTACCCAAGACCAGAAACTTACAACATGAATCCCAGTGGAGGACTCCTGTCAGTTGCCCAGAACATGCATTTCCTCCCAGGGGAGCTCAGCAGTGGCTAACAAAGTGATACAGACTATTTTCTGCAATGAGCACACTGTTGAAGTTGAAAGGAAATCAGCTGAAAGATGGGCAACTACACCCAGTCTCTAGGATTTAGTGATTCAAATTCTTAATGGCCTCACTAAACACAACAGGAAATTCAGTTTCTTTTTACAAAAAAAAAAAAATGAGCATTAGAAAATTAAACATCATACTTTTATGATGTATATGTGATGATATCTTTGGCTTGCCTGGGCCTTCATAAACTGATAAAGCTTTCTCATGTATAAGTCTAAAAACGTGGGGTCACCTTAGGCCTTTGCTTGGTGCTATGTGCTTTGGGACAAACTACTTATGCTAAGATTTGGTTCCTCTGCACCCATTGTGCAGAATCATTTTTTAAAAACTTTTCTTTTTTGAGCCAGGGTCTCACTGTTGCCCAGGGTGGAGTGCAGTGGCATAATCATGGCTTACTGCAGCCTCGACCTCCCAGGCTCAAGTGATCCTCCCACTTCAGCCTCCCCTGAGTAACAGGGTTTTTGTTATTGTTGTTGTTGTTGTTATTTTTATTTTGTATTTTGTAGAGATGGGGTCTCACTTTGTTGCCCAGGATGGTCTTAAATTCCTGGCCTCAGCTGTCCTCCCACCTCAGCCTTCCAAAATGCTGGTAATTATAGGTATGATCCACTGTGCTGGAAGTGGTCCATATGAAGGTGCTCTATTAACCGTGAAGAAGCTAATGGCAAGGCCAACGACCACTATTCCCCCAGCGTTCCTGTCTCTACTGGGCACCTATCCCCCAAATTCATGTTTTGATTCATCCTTACAGCAACCCACTCAAGCTAGTCTTCTCTCCTCTTTACAGGGGTTTTGTGGGTAGGTAAATTACCTCTATTCTCAAAGTAAGTAGACAAGAGATCTGAGAGTTGAGTACTGATGGAACCAGTGGGATTTTTATTCTCCAAAAAAGATATAAGGTTGAAGTTCTCAAAGGAGGGATTGTATTTTTACATAAATGTCAACATCTGTGTGGCTTCTAGTTACCTTCCAGTCCCTGAACCAGCTACATCAACATCACCTGGAGCTTTGTTACAAATGCAAATACTCGGTCCCTATGTCAGGTCATCGAAATCAGAAATTCTGTGGCTAGGCCGGTGGTCTGTGGCTTTAGCAGTTTTCTGGGTGATTCTGAAGCCTGCCTGGGTTTGAGGACCACTGTTACCTTGGTAGAATGTAGTAAGAGTGAGAAGGAAAAAAGCCAAGTCCCTATGTGGGTTTGGAGGCTTTGAGGAAGTATTGCCAGATAAAATAAAGACTGCTCAGCTAAATTTGCATTTCAGATCCACAACAAATTTTTTTTTTTTTTTTTTTTTTTTTTTTTTTTTTGAGACGGAGTCTCGCTTTGTCGCCCGGGCTGGAGTGCAGTGGCCGGATCTCAGCTCACTGTAAGCTCCGCCTCCCGGGTTTACACCATTCTCCTGCCTCAGCCTCCCGAGTAGCTGGGACTACAGGCGCCAGCCACCTTGCCCGGCTAGCTTTTTGTATTTTTTAGTAGAGACGGGGTTTCACCGTGTTAGCCAGGATGGTCTCGAACTCCTGACCTCGTGATCTGCCCGTCTTGGCCTCCCAAAGTGCTGGGATTACAGGCTTGAGCCACCGCGCCCAGCCAACAAATATTTTTTAGCATAAATATGGGACATACAATATTTGGGACACACTTATACTAAAAAAGCTTCATTATTTATGTGAAATGCAAATTTAACTGGGCATCCTATATTTTCATTAGATAAATCTGGGAACCCTACTCTGAATGTTTACAGAACCTCTCCATACCATGGCAACAAACAGGCCCCCAGCTGCAGGGTCCCTGAAGCCATAGTCTGAAGTAGCTGGATGTGAAGGCAATGCTGTGGAAGGCCAGCCTGTGCCCTTGTTATGCAGTTAGTTCTCTGGCAGTTTATTGCTTCTTGCAGCTATTCTCTCATATAATTGGTATGGATGAGACTTCCCCTTGATCTTGTTTTCTGTGGTTATTTCACATTGTGACATCTGTGAAGACTTTCTAATGGGAATGTGACTGACTCTACTTTTTCCAGAGGACTTTGTGCTGGGCACCAGCATGGTGGCATTGTTACAGATGCTGGGGTACACACACAGAGACAGCTCCAGGCAGGGTGCATTGTTAGGCAAGCTTCCAGTGAGGCAAAGCTAGCCACAGATGGAAATCTGCACCAAACCCTACTGCCCAGAGGAACCCCAGGACCCTCAGCTGCCACTTCCTGGAATTGCTCGACCTAAAGGATGCAGGTAATGAGGGTAAGACCACTGTCTCACAGTGCCAGATTTCTATGGAAAATGGCAAATTGAAACTCCAGTTGGGGTTTCATTGGCAAAGCATTGTAGATTCCTAAAGTGATGTTTCCAAAGCAGACTATCGAGAATTAGATAAAAACATTTCAAGGTCCAAAAAATAATTTAGGAAAAATAGGATTAAACAAATTTAAGCAAAAAAAAACCCCTTTTTTTCTGTAGGATTTATCAGTGCTTTTAACATACACTGAGCATTACACACTTCTAAAATAATACAGTATACAACAAATAACATATTTTTCAAAGGAATCTGAAGGATCTGGTTCTCCTCTGGAATGCACTGTGGTTAGTATTTGGCTAGAGGAAACCGAGAAGCAAAATGAGATCAACTATAGGATATTAACAGCTATAACTAGTTCTCAGTTTTCAAAATTATTTGTACCTGTTACACAGAATTTAATCTGTGTGTGTATATGTATACACGTGTATGTGTATGACGTATGTGTGTGTGTATCTGGCATACACAATCAGGCCACATGGCATCTCTTAAAAGTATGTGTGTGTGCCATTACCAACATGGCAGTGGGGGTGCCAATGCCTGAGAACCTATACAACTGCTGCCCCAGACCCTGGAGTTGTGTTCCCTCCATATGTACCTATGCCCCAGACCCTGGTTTCATGGCCACTCCATTGGTACCATATACCATACACCAGTGTCAACATCACCATGAGTGCACCTAACAGCCAGACCCAGTTCAAGAGAAATCCCCTTGGCCATGACATTCCTGGTGGTAAAAAAAGCTATCAGGAGGATCCCAGCAGCCTTTGCCATTGAAGACCCGAAGAACCCTTGCTGCTGCTGTAGACAACCACAGCCTTGGCCACTGAGGACATCTGCAATATTGGCAATTGTCAACCTCAGCTGACAGCTATGCCACTGCACCCACACTAGAGCTAGAACTGCCACACTCCACCCAGTGTTCTTGCACTCACCTGAAAAGGATGACTTTTTTTCCCCCAATGAAACCAGTACTTAAAACCTAGAAGAGGTTACTGCTCCATCAAATGTGCAGACATCATTGTAAGGCAAAAAGAAACAGAAAAACAACAACAAGCAAGCATAATGCCAACAAAATAATGTGATAATTGTCCAGTAACTGACCCCAAAGAAATGGAACTCTATGCATCATCTGACAAAGAATTCAAAATAATTGTTTTAAGGAATCTCATCCAACTATAAGAGAACACAGAAAAAAAAAATGACATCAGGAAAACAATACATGAATAAAATGAGAAGTTTAACAGAGAGATTGCAATAATTAAAAAGAACCAGATAGAAATTCTGAAACTGAGGGATATAATGAATGAAATTTTAAAAGGCAATAAAAGGCATTAACAGACAAATTAAGCAGAAGAAAGAGCCTGTAAATTCAAAGATAGGTTATTTAAAAATATCTAGTCAAAGACAAAAGAATGAAAATGAATGAAGAAAGCTTATGGGATTTATAGAACAGCATCAAAAGAGCTCACTTTTGCATTACAGAAGTTTAAGAAGGGCCGAGCAAAATACAGGGGTAGAGGAAGCAGAGGAAAGGCCCTTGGAGCTCTCTGGGTCCCCAAGCAGGCCATTCCTGCCAGGCATCACAGGAATCCTTTGGGAGGGCAGCCAGAGGTGCAGGGAAAAGGCCACAAGGTGAAGGAAACCTCCAGCTGAACTCTGTAACAATTTGAACCTGTCAAGAAGCCTCCTGGCCGGAACTCAGGGGAGGGTATGAATCTTGCATGCAGACTCCACAGGTAGGGGAAGAACTAAAGCCTTTTTCTTTCACAGCTGGGAGAAAGGTAGCTTGGGGCACTTCTTAGCCCTGCGTGCCCACTGCCTGGAAACAGACTTGGTGCTATTACGGAGTGCAACCAGCCCTTTGGATTGCGTGGGAGCTGGGGGAGACCTGTGACTGCCGGCTTTCCCCTACTTCCCCCACAACCTGCATGACTCAGCAGAGGGAGCTATCATCCTCCTAGGTAAGTAACTCCACTGACCTGAGAACCTCACCCGCTATCCCCCACAGCAGCCACAGCAAGACCTGCCAAAGAAGAGCCAGAGCTCAGACACGTCTAGCTCTGCCCCAACCTGGTGGTCCTTCCCTACCCACGCTGGTGTCAAACACAAAGGGCACATACTCTTGGGAGTTCTAGGGCCCTGCCCACTGCCGGTTCCTCTCCATACTACCACAGCTGATGCTCTCTAGAAAGTGCCACACCTCCCAGCAGGAGGCCAAACAGCACAAAAATAGAGCATTAAACCACCGAAGTTAAGAACCCTCACAGAATCCATTTCATTCCCCTGCCACCTTCATTGAAACAGGTGCTGGTATCCATGGCTGAGAGACCCATAGATGGTTAACATCACAGGACTCTGTGCAGACAACCCCCAGTACCAGCCCAGAGCCTGGTAGACCTGCTGGGTGGCTGGACCCAGAAGAGAGAAAACAATCACTACAGCTCAGTTCTCAGGAAGCCACATCCATAGGAAAAGGGGAAGAGTGCTACATCAAGGGAACACCCTGTGGGACAGAAAAATCTGAACAATAATAGCCTTCAGCCCTAGACCTTCCCTCTGACAGAGCCTACCCAAATGAGAAGGAACTCTGGTAATATGTCAAAACATATGAGGCTCTTTAACATCCCCCAAAAATCACACTAGCTCACCAGCAATGGATCCAAACTAAGAAGAAATACCTGATTTATCCAAAAAAGAATTCAGGAGGTTAGTTATTAGGTTAATCAGGGAGGCACCAGAGAAAGGTAGAGCCCAATGTGAGGAAACCCAAAAAACGATATAAGAAGTGAAGGGAGAAATATTCAACGAAATAGACAGCATAAAGAAAAACAACACTTCAGGAAACAGCAAACACACTTATAGAAATGCAAAACGCTCTGGAAAGTCTCAGCAATAGAATTGAACAAGTAGAAAAAAGAAATTCAGAGCTTGAAGACAAGGTCATTGAATTAACCCAACCCAACAAAGACAAAAAAATAAGAATAAAAAAATATAAACAAAGCCTCCAAGAAGTCTAGGATTATGTTAAACGACTAAAACTAAGAATAATCAGCATTCCTGAGGAAGAAGAGAAATCTAAAAGTTTGGAAAACATATTGGGGGAATAATCAAGGAAAACTTCCCTGGCCTTGCTAGAGGCCTAGACATCCAAGTGCAAGAAGCACAAAGAACTCCTGGGAAATTCATCTCAAAAAGCTCATAGCCTAGGCACATTGTCATCAGGTTATCTGAAGTTAAGATGAAGGAAAGAATCTTAAGAGCTCTAAGACAAAGGCACCAGGTAACCTATAAAGGAAAATTTATCAGATTAATAGCAGATTTCTCAGCAGAAACCCTACAGCCTAGAAGGGATTGGGGCCCTATCTTCAGCCTCCTCAAATAAAACAATTATCAGCCAAGAATTTTGTATCTAGTGAAACTAAGCATTATATATCAATTTGCCACTACCAAGCCACCACTACAAGAACTCTAAAAGGAGCTCTAAATCATGAAACAAATCCTGGAAACACACCAAAATGGAAACTCTTTAAAGCATAAATGTCACAGGATCTACAGAACAAAAATACAATTTAAAAAGCAAAAACAAAAAAAAAAACCAAAAAGCAAGGTACATAGACAACAAACAGCACGATGAATAAAATGGTACCTCCCATCTCAATACTAATATTAAATGTAAATAGCCTAAATGCTGCACTTAAAAGATACAGAACTATAGAATGGATAAGAATTCACCAGCCAACCATCTGCTGCCTTAAAGAAACTCTCCTAACACATAAGGACTCACATAAACTTCAAGTAAAGAGGTAGAAAAAGGCATTTCATGCAAATGGACACCAAAAGCAAGCAGGAGTAGCTATTCTTACCTCAGACAAAACAAACTTTAAAGCAACAGCAGTTAAAAAAGACAAAGAGGGATATTACATGATGATAAAAGGCCTTATCCAATTTTAGGAAAATATCACAATCCTAAACATATATACATCTAACACTGGAACTCCCAAGTTTACAAAACAATTACTAATAGACCTAAGAAATGAGATAGACGGCAACACAACAATAGTAGGAACTTCAGTATTCCACTGACAGCATTAGACAGGTCATCAAGACAGAAAGTCAACAAAGAAACATTTTCTTGGATAAAGAAAATGTAGTGTGTGTGTATGTGTGTGTGTGTGTATTATTGTCCTTCACAGACACTGTGAGGTGTTGTGTTTTTTTAAGATGCTTGGGAAGAAAATATCAATTTATGCCTATTGATTGGTCTTTTGATATATATATATATCTCCATATGTGTGTACATATATATCACATATATGTATAATGTATATGTACATATGTGTTTATATGTACACAATTTCTCATAGTCTATTGATATACACACACACGCACACACATACAATGGAATACTATACAGCATTAAAGAAGAGGGAAATCCTGTCACCTGCAACACCAGAGATGAACCTGGGAGACATTATGCTAAGTGAAATAAACCAGGAACAGAAAGACAAATACTGTATGATCTTACTTATATGTGAAATCTAAAAATATCAAATTCATAGAAGCGGAGAGTAGAATGTTGGTTACTAGGTGTTAGCAGGGGAGAATCCGGGAGATGTTGGTCAAAGGGTATAAAGTTTCAGCTAAACAGAAGGAGTAAATTCTGGATACCTATTGTAGAGCATGATGACTATAGTTAATAATAAAGCTTTTTTATATGTGAAAATTACTGGGAGTAGTATTACTAGATCTTAAATGTTCTCACCAAAAGTATGCAAGGTGATGGATATGTTACCTGCATTTAATCATTTCACAATATGTACATATATCAAAACGTCGTGTCATTCACCATAAATACATACAACTTTTATTTGTCAATTAAATCTTAAAGTTGAAACAAAATGTGGGCGTATGATTTTTTTAATGACAAGTTTAAACTGCTCATTTAAAGGAATTTTAACAATGACTTGAATCACAACCTCACCGTAAAACAGCTACATCCAGTACAAGTCTGATCGTGTAACTTCGCCGTTTGCTCCAATTCCAAGTTTTCCCAGCATTTTTTAGAGAACCATAAAATATGGTGATTTAGAGATTATTAATAAACTTTATGCTTGTTGCCAAGTAGATTTATATCTGTAGTGTCACTGCAAGGTTTATTACTTAGCTGCTTTGTGGAATATAAAGGGAAATCACTTGTAAAATAAAATCAAGGCAATTGGGAAATATAACTCCTCATAAAGTCATTTTCCTTATCATTCGGAAACTCAGTGTTTTTACCTTACATTATTTTAATTGGAAGTACAATTGTCCTTTAAATCCACTTCCAATCAAGAGACAGAAATTGATCTTTTCTTCCTAAGCATCTTAACAAAAACATACAACCTCACAGTGTCTGTGAAGGACGATAATAAAAGTGTACAAGTGAATGTCTTTGAATTGGGGAAACAGTCTTTTCAGTAATTCATGCTTCCTGTTTTCTTTGTAGACTGATAAAGTAAAAATTTATTTTTATCTGATAAGCCCATTTAAAAATTCTCTTGTGACTAATATCGGGAGAACTAGCCCCAAATATTTATTTAAAGGCTGTATGGAGAATGAGAGCCTTGAGATCAGACCAGGCAACAGGAAGGATGGTGTGGTCTGTGCTAAGTGAGCAAATCTTTATTACTGAGATACCGTCCACCTCTGTCTCCTATCTGCTGGGTCGTGTCTTTGGCTAGATGCTCCAGGAGTCCAAATTAACTTTAATACTTGCTCCAACCAAGAATCATCAGGGAAAGCAGATTTGTTGGAGAAGGAATTCTGCCGTGCCTTCCAGAGAATTCCGTTCCTCTACCGGTGCATGATTTGAATGGTTCTGACTTGGCTCACCTTGGGAAGTGTGGATAATGCAATTTGGATGAATTCTGTCTGTTGTGTTAGATGCAGCAGGGCCTCTCGCAGTGATTTGGCGTGAAGTATGCCCACCAGCTCTTACAATCTAGAAGGTTTTCCAACACAACCACACAACCTTAAGCCAAAGTGAAGAAGGGAAGAAGGCAGGTGATCTGGAAGGATGCAAGAATACCAGGATGCCAAGAGTGTTCAAATGGGAGTGAGAGGAAAGGAGAGGGAGTGAAGGGCAGAAAGACAGGATGGGAGTCAGGAGGGCTTTGTGGAAGAAGGGGATGTTCCTGAAGGGTTTTCTACACATTCGAAAGTTAAGGAGACAAACTGAGAGAGCCATGGAGGAGGACCCTGACAGGTGTCCTCAGAGGAGGAAATGAGCTGAGAACAGAAGGGGGCAACATGGGCTGAGTTTGAGCACTCTCAGGCTGAGTTAACTGTAGTGAGTACAGGCAGCAACAGTAATTCATAGCAAAGCGCTCAGCTGAGAGATGAAAGCCACCAGAGCCCAGCTCAGGTGTTACAGGAAGCACAGGAAAGGGTCTGGGGGTAAGGGTTGAATAAAAAGGCTGGACTTGAGAGGGGCTTGTAAGGTTAGGCAGGATTTTATAGCACAGAGAGGAGGAGCGACAGACAGGCTTCTCTCCGGCGGTTTGGGAACCCTGATCATGAATGTTTTGGGAGCGAAGGAAGGACAAGAAGTGAGACCAACTGGCAAGGGTGAGAGTGGGCAGAGTCAGGCTGAGAGGGGTCTGGGTTTTGGGGTGAGGGATGGAATCCAGGGGTGAGGGATGGAATCCAGGGAGGCTCTGAAGCTGGGCCCCCAGCCTGGAAGGAGATAGCCAGGGCCAGTTTGATGAGCTCCAGTGGGCACAGGATACAGGCACAATTGTGTCAACAGGGCATGGTGAAGACTGCCAGTGACTGAGCACCTGTAATCTGCAGATATGGTACCCCCTATGAACACAGGGACTGTATCCTTACTGCCTGCAGTGGCTCTGCCCCCTACTACCTGCAGGGGATATACCCCTATGACCTGCAGGGGCTGTACCCATATGACTTGCAGGAGATGTAACCCTATGACTTGCAAAGACTGTACCCCTATGATCTGTAGGCATTGTACCCCTACTGCCTTCAGGGCCTATACCCCCTATGACCTACAAATGCTGAACCCCCTATTGCCTGCAGGGGCTATACCCTCCACAACTTGCAGGAACTCTGTTCCTATGACCTGCAGAGGTTGTACCTTGACTACCTACAAGCGCTGTACCTTCTACAATCTGCAAAGGCTGTGCCCCTATGCACAGGCTGACCCCGTACTGCCTGTAAGCTATGGTTTACCCCTACTGTCTATAGGAGCTGTACCCCTACTGCCTGCAGGGGCTGTGCGCCCTATGACCTGCAGATGCTATACCCACTACTGCCTGCAGGGCCTGTGCCCCCTACTGCCTGCAGAGGCTGTGTCCCCTACCTGCAGGGGCTGTACCCCTCCCACCTGCGGGGACTATACCCCCTAATACTTGCAGGCACTGTCCCCACCATAATCTGCAGGGGCTGTGCCTGATGCTTCACAATTATTTTCAGCCTATCCTGCTCTGGATTCCCCCTGTAAGGCGGAGCAATGACAAGTTCTGGAACACACTAATTCCCAGGTTATGGCCGGCCTTTGAACACGACCCAATCCACTTGGGACCCCAGGAGCTGCGTGGTGATGATGGAGAAGCCTTGCTTATTGCTTCCAGGCAACTCTGGTGAATTGCACAGGTAGAGCCCTGACTTGGGGAGGAGAGAGGCCCGTGGGTTGGAGTGTTCCTAATGTCAGAGACTTGAAAGCAAAGGCCAGCTCTCCTGCCACCTTCCCTTGGCGTCTGTGGGTGTCAGCCTCCGTCCTCCGCATCTCACAATCACCACCTCCCACTGATCCCTCTACCTGAGAAGCCCTGGCATCCACCACCTTCCTCATCCCACTGTCCTGCCCAGGCCCCACCCTCATCATGTCACACCTGAAGCTACACTACCAGTTCCCAGCCCTGCTTTTGACCTCAGAATAAGGTTACACTTAGCCACATCTACAGTTCATCTTTCCTTGGGCTCCTCTTTGGCCCCTTCGCCTCCCCACCCATCCCCATTTTACCATCCAATCATAGCTAAACTGCATATCCCCAGCCTCCTTTCTTCACCGTGTGTTCCCCTCCTCACCCACCCTGCCCCATTGGCATGGTTCTCCCCCAAGTCGGGAACCTTCCTCCCCAGGTTGGGAGCAAGGCTACCATCTATGAGATTCCACAACAACCTCAGCAAACCCCTTTCATGGCACTATGAGAATCCTATGAGCATTGCCTCTTCACCCGCCTGCTTCCCCACAAGGTGGGCAGACTAGGGACTGTGCCTAGCACTGTGTGGGTTCTCAAACAAGGTATGCTGAAGAGATGGACAAAGAAGTTCCTTCTGTCACTGCTAGAGCCATGGGAAGGTGGCCCAGGTAGCTCCCGGGTGAGGAGAGAGACTTCTGCATTGTATTTATTGGCTTCGAGAGTTCAAACCACAGGTGACAAGATAGTCAAGACAGGCTACGGACTGTAGCTAGGACCTTGACAGTGCTACTTCCTGGTCCCTCTAGAGTCCCCAGTTGTTCATGAAAATTTTCCTGCCTCCAAACAAGGAGCCCTAACCCTAACTAACACTCACCCACATGCAGCACTCTTCCCCTGGCCTCAAAGGTGCTCAGAATTCACTAGCTATCATAAAGTACAGCTGGTTCCCTGGTTCTCACCATAGTCATCCCCTGCAAGTCCAGGGACTGGCTTCTCTGGCATTGTCAGCTGCTGAGGCTCCCACCTGAAGCTTTCAGGTTCTGCTCCTGAGACAAGACTGCTGGACAAGCCCCGATCAGAGGCAGCTACCCCAGCACCAAAAGCAAATAGGAGTCTTCTTTTCAGCAGATGCCTTGACGCTGTAGCCAGAGCTCGTTCACGCATATGATTTATTAACTAATTTAGCATGCAAGAAAAACATCTGCATTTTACTTTTATCATCTTGCCAGCAGACAGGCTGAAGACAAGATGTGTGCTGCAGACTTGTTTAATAGGGCCTTAAACATTTCTTCTCACTTGACCGAGCTTGTATGAGGCTCTGGTTTCAGAGGTTGTCTGATTTCACTGACCTAACACAAACAAACCCAAAAGTAAAGCTCTCATCAACACATAAATACCACAGGGATGGTCAGGGTGGCCATAAAACCCATGTTGGCCAAGTCCCACTTTGAGAGCATGCTGGTTGCCAGGACTGTCTTGGAATTTGGGGAGTAAAAGGTATTCAGTTAGTTAACATTCTGAACTGAGCCTGGTTACCTTTTATTATATACAATTTTAAGATTTTCATTTAAAGGAATGTGAACTTGTAAGGATATTTGTTTTGGGCAAACACCAGTTGGATGATATAACGAGTAAAATGGTGTCTCCCCAACAAAAAGATAATGTTTAAGTCCTAATCCCCCATAACTCTGAATGTGACTTCTTTAGAAATAGGGTCTTTGCAGAGGTAATCAAGTTAAAATGAGGTCTGACTGGATGAGGGTAGCCCTAATCCAAAGACTGTCGTCTTTATGAGGAAAGGAAATTTGAACATAGAGACACAGACGCAGGGAAGACGGCTATGTGGAGACAGAGGCAGAGACTATAGTGCTGTATCTACAAAGCAAGGAACACTGAGGACTGCAGGAAGCCGCCAGGAGCAGAGAGCGAGGCTGGACACGGGATTGCCCACTGAGCCTCTAGAAAGTAACCAACCCTGTGGAAACCTTGATTTTGACTTCTGGCCTCCAGAACTACAAAAAAATGTTTCTGGGCTTGTTTTTTGTTGTTGTTGTTGTTGTTTTTGTTTTTTTTGGTTTTGTATTTTCCTTTTTCCGAGACACCGTCTTGCGCTCTGTTGCCCAGGCTGGAGTAAAGTGGTGCGATCACGGCTCACTGCAGCCATGACCCAGCCAGGCTCAGGTGATCCTCGCACCTCAGCCTCCCAAGTAGCTGGGACTACAGGCATGCACTTTCATGCCTGGCCAAGTTTTGTACTTTTTGTAGAGACAGGATTTCTCCATGTTGCCAGGCTGGTCTTGAACTCCTGGGCTCAAGGGATCCACCCACCTCGGCCTCCCAAACTGCTGGAATTACAGGCGTGAGCCACTGCGCCCTGCCGGGTCCTGTTCTTTTAAGCCTTGTGTTTGGTGATTTCTCACAGCAGCCCTAGGAAACCAGTACAGATGGCCAAGGCCACATTGCCTCTGGCACTTGGGGTGACGGTGTCCCAGACCACTTGTGGCCGGTAGAATGGCACAGCCGGGAGGTGCTGGCCCAGGAGAGGAGAAGCCCAGCGCGGCACCACACTAAACAGATTCCCTAAGGTCTCTGCGTCTCTGTTTCTTCCCACACAAAGTGAAGGGACCTGACTGAAAAGGAAGCCCTCAGCGCCTTTCTGTGTGTGTACCTGAGTCTTGAGCTCTAAAGTAGCGTCATTCTATATTTGCTGACCACAAATTTAGTAGCCTAACCATGCTCTCAAGTAGCATCTTCAGAACTATCGAGGCTGAGTGGCCCACACAGCCTGGGCACCAACACCCAACACTGCCCAGGGCCAGTGTAGGCACTGGAGGCCCCAGAGGTCTCCTGGTGCTGGCTGTGGTTCTCACAACAACTTGAGAAGTCTGTGCCTGAACCCAGTTTTCTCTTTATTGGGCCAGAGATGAAACAGCCTCCTGGAAACTGTATCCCCATTGAACCTGTATCTGCCAATGGACTTACAGCTCTGGTTAGAGACACGTTTTCCCATGGGGAGCTCTTTGCAAACCCCCTTTTGTTAGTATACTAGAAATTGTCATGCGGAGGGAGCAGCAGGTGTCTTGGCAAATATTTAGCCACAGGGAAGGATGCATTCAAATTCATTCCTCCCCGAGGTCTTTAGACAGCTCCACCAGCAGAGTTCTGGTGGAGGGAAGGAGACTTAGTCTGCCCATAGACTGGGGAGGTTCACAGGAATTCTATGACAACACCCTTTTCCTCAGTCCCCCAGGCACCCGGAATAAGATCTTGGTAATGTTTGCTAAGCTGCACTTTATTGAATACGGTTATTTCCCCAAAAGACTTTTATTCTGAGTTATACTCATGATTTCACCTCCTAGGGGCCAAAACATTTTCCTAGGAAGAAAGATCTCATTCCTCTATCCAAAGGAATAAAACTGGGGTTTCTCCAGGCCTCCAGATTTTAAGATTTGGGTTGGCAGTCACTAAGTATGTGCTCTGATGTCCCCCATCCGTACCCTCATTACTTTTTGTTATTCTTGCTAGTTTAATAGTCTGTTTATAAGCTCCATGAAGAAGGGACTGAGGTCAGTCTTGCTCCCAGTATGGCACCCAGAGAAGGTTCCTGATAACTCCCTCTCCAGTGAGTAAGGAAGTGCCCTGCCTCACAGGGTCAGTGTGACACTGGCCTCACAGTGCTGGGAAGCTGGCCATGCATCCTCTGAGCTCACAGCAGGAAAGGGGTTTCAAGATGACGAATGTTGATGTAGACAAGCTGGAGTCAACCTCTCACCCCGAGATCTGTTTTGCAATCTATAAAGGGCAAAGGGGATCTCTTGCAAATATCTATTGGGAGCCAAGAATTTGAACTTGCTACCCTGGCTGCTATAGTGGTGTGGCCTCTGTCCCAGCTGTAATGGTAAATTGGTGTCCCAAGTTGTTTCTGCTGAGCTCAATGCCCATATGTGATCTCTCAAAATGGGCTGGCTCCAAGAATAGGCTTTATGATGCTGAGGGTCAGCCACTTGGAGCCATAACAGGTTCTGCATATGTCAGTGGCATCATTCAGAACCATCACCCCTGAGCGAAGCCTCCAGCTCCAGGAACACCTCCCCACAGCCCCTGGTCTTTTCCAGTCTCCACAAGCCACCTGCAGCTTACCACTCAGAGGATGGGGAACTGTGAACTGCTTCTTGCTGGTGCGGATGGGAAGGACGCTCTGCTTCTGCCTCAGGTCCTCCTTCCGCTGGGCTTTCCTCTGCTGGACCATGTGCTCGAGCTTTTTCAGCCGTTCTTGTGAGCGAGAAATGAACTGAGGCTTACGAACTTCTAGTGCTTCCTATGCAAAGCAAAGAAAACATGTCATTTTTAAGAGCAGTGACACAGAAAGGCAACACATCTGTCTGATGTGGACAGGAAGCTGATGGCAAGCATGACACTCCGAGACCAAAAGCCACGGTGCAAAAGTACGTCACAATTTTCCTCCACATCCTTGTGTAAAGAGGGTAACAGGCACGTTGACAACACAGGTCCTGGGGGTCAGGCCTGGCCAGCGCTGAGACCCCTGCTGCAGCAGGATTGACCGGCAACTGGCATCAAAGCCGGGAGTACAGAGGCAACGTCCGCCCATTCCTCTTTCTACCCTGCTGAGTCATTTGTTCCCAAAAGACAATCCAAGAGCCCTACATTCTGTATTCCAAAGAGACATGGGTGTGGAGGGAACGGAGGTGCTGAGTCACTTGCTTCTGTTGCACTTGGAAGCCCCAAGAAGCACAGACACAGATCATTCACTCAGTGTGAAAAACACGCCCTTTCAGAGGCACCACAACTGCGGCAAAAGGAAACAGCTCCTCCTCCTGGGTAGAAAGAGTTGGGAGGAAACCTTAGCCTATGCAGAAGGTTCTGTGAGCTCCACAAACCATGTCAGAAGTCCCTGTCTCCACTCCCACCTCCATGCACCAAGCCACCCACACAAGTCTCCTGAACAAGACTAACAACTGCCATTCCGCTGTGTTCCAGACACTGGGCTAGGTGCTCGTTGTGTATTCATCACTTCCTGGAGTCCCACAGCTGTTCACGAAGGCAGGCATATTTCTTTCCATTTGACAGATGCAAAAACTGAGGCTCATGGTAGTTTGGTAGATCACATGGTAACGACCCATCCGTCGGAACCCCATTCATTTCCTGCACTGCTTTTTATGGTCTTAACTTAATATTTCTGAGTGTCTCTGCTCAAGTTGTCCCCGGCCTGAAGTACCACCCATAGCCATTGGTTCAAGTTCCAACTACCCCAGGAATACCTTTTGAAATGCCCTGTTGAGTCACAGCATGGTGCTTCACCGATGGGCTTGAGCAACAGTGAGTCACACATTTACCTCGGTGCTAGGCTGTGAGCTCCAGGAAGTCACGGGCCATGTCTCATTAACAATGCATCACTCACACAGTAGGAGTCCTGCACGTATATATATATACGCTCAGCAAAGGCTCGCTGGGTGCGCTGCCACGACCAAAACGTTCCTCTGTCCCCTTCCTCTTCCTCTGGGAGTTCAGTGTGCCCAGGGGGAAGAACTGTGGGCTCAGTCTGTGTCACATATGTATCCCTGGCAGCTATGCTAGGGAAGAAGTCTTCTCGGCCAGCTCCCCACATGATGCCAGCCACCAGGAACACAGAACCACAAGGTATAAGTCACTGGATGTGCTGAAGCTTCAAGAGAGTTCCATGCCTAAAGAGATAACCCTTAGGAACAGACTGGTGGCTCAGGTGTAGCTTCTGCCTTGGCGGCCCACTCCACCAAGAATGTCCTTGGGGACTTTGAGGGCAGCATGAATGCCTCACCCAGGTCCCACCAAGGCCCCCTGGGTACAGGAGCCAGCCAGTGGAGCCATCTCCACAACTGCAACTGCAGAGAGGTTTGCAAACTTATTAAGTGCCTTCCAAGAAGGTGTGGCTAGCTGTGCAATACAGTTAGCAGAGACTTTCTCTGAGGTTGTTTGCCCTCCTAATTTTTATTTCTCTGTATTTTTAAATTTTATAAAATGTGTACATATTACATTTTATAAAGCAATTGGGAAAAGATGCCAAACTAAACCTTTCCTATCCTTCCATTCATGACCATGTGACCTTGGGCAACTTCACCTCTCAAAATCTGTGTCCTCATCTGAAGACACTGAGATCTGGAGCTCCTACAGGCTCCTACCTCCTGGGAGTCTTGCATGGATTGGAGGCACTGATGCCTAGGAAGTGACCTGTGGAAGGCTGGAGCATCCATCACTGCTGCTGTCACTGTCACTACTGATAGTATTTGATCTTCATTCTAACCTGGAGGAGTCAGTGTCATTATCTCCATTATTCAAACAGTGACAGAGTAGCCCAGAAAGCTTAGAGGACCTTCCCAGTCACATAGCTGCTGTGAAGTGAAATCAGGTTTCCAGCCTCAGAGGTGGAAGTGAGGTTGTGTGCTCACGGACTCCCTAGGAAATCTCTCCCTTTGGCAGGAATCAAGCCAGGACACACAGAAGGCCTTACTTGCAAGGTCAAGGATCTTGCAGGCGTTTGCTGAGGCTCAGAACAGTCTTCGGACAGGCCAGGGCTCCCTGCTCTCTCAGGGGGTGCTGCTGTGGAGGGCTCAGGCGTGGTGGGGTCCTCACTCTTCTTACATTCCTTTATTTTTACAACCAAGTCACAGCACGTGTAATCTCCTAGGAGAGAAGATTTAGAATCCCATTTAGAGGGCACCAAGTGATTTTCGCTTGACTCCTCAATACCATTAGACACAGAAGACAATTTTGAAAATAGAAACGCCAGTGGATTATTAATGGGCCTCGTTAAGCTGACAAGATCATGCCTCGTCACAGAGCCCCCGGCCGCCCTGGTCACAAGGAAGAGCATTTGCATTCAGCCAGACTTCAGGACCGGCTAATTATGCCAGGGAGGTATTCCCTAGGCTTCTGACGGTTAGGATGGCTTTGCTCAAAATGAAAAGAAACTTTTCTATTCGGTGCTTCATATTAAGTGTGTCCTGTCCAATTATCACAGTTGGGTTGTTTTGGGACAGTGTATTAATCTAGCCAGTGCTTGCTACACTGATGATATAAGGACAGAGTGCTGGTATTCAATTAGAGAGCCCTCCCCTGCACTTGCTGGAGACGACCACTGGCTTTGCATAAGTCATTGGGATGACTTCTCGCTCAAGGCTGGTTTTGGGCTCTTCCTGGGGCCATTTTGACTTTCCCTTGTGGAAAGGGTCCAGAAATGAATGGATCCAATAGCATCTCAGGCAGGATCGTTTCTGATGGATTGGGGATTAATGAGTATTCACTGGGCACTTACTGGCCTCAGTCTGCAACACAACGTCCTTCACTCTGTCCTTAGTCCGCCCCTCCCATATGAGCCCCACTGCTTGCCTCACTGCACCTTCCCCTCAACACAGCACCCTGAAACCACCCCAGTTCTGAAACGCATGGCAGCCTCTCCCTCACTCCTCACCCACATACTCGCCTATCTTCATAAAGCCCCTTTGATTCCTCTGCCCAGTGGACTCCCACCTCCAGGCTAAGTCCAAACCTTCCAAAAGCCTCCCTCCCCTTCCCAAGGCAGGACCCATCCCTGCCTCTGCTACGTCACCCCAGGGAACACACATCGCTCACTCAGCAGCATCTAACCGGGGAAGGGGTTGGAAGATGATGTTTTCACCCCACCAGCTAGGACTCCCTCGAGGGCTGGACCGTATCACATCCACCCTCCTTCTCTCCACAGCACCAGGCTAGGTGCCCAAAAGGAGCTCATTCTGTGGCCAGTGTGGAGGTGGCCTTCTGGAGGCTCACCTGTCCATGGGATGCGTCTCCACGATTACAACGACTACAACTCACCATTTATGCCTGGGTCGTCTCTTGCCTGGGTCAGCTGTCCAACCTCTGCTCAAGACCCACCCACAGTTCCTGTTACCTACAAGCCCAAGCCAAGTAGACTTTCCATGGCCGTTCACGGTGGGCATCCCACCAGCAGCAGTCGCTTTGGAGTCTCTAACAGCACACCACTTACGTTTCCAGTCACGCTCTTTCATTTTTCTGAGCATTTGCTCTGGTGCCTTCTGGAAAATTTCCCTGTGACCACTCTGCCCCACCCACCCCCTGTCTCCCGCTGCCCCTTCAGGCCTAACACTAGCCCCAAGCCCCTCCTGTGGAGTTAATCTTGCCTTCTGCCATACTGCTTCCATGTCTTCTTGTGAGCACGTTTTCTAGTTCACCCTGTACACAGGGGAGGAAGCCACAATTTCTCTGCCTCCTTCTCCATCATTCTCCCCAGCACCAGAACCAGAAACCCCAGGGCCAACCCTAACACTCCCGCCTTTCCACTGCTCAAAGACCCATCCCTGGATCCTGAGTGTCTCTGCAGCCGCGGCCCCTCCTGCACAGCGACTCCACACTCTCCTCATCGGCTGGGCCTCAGCCCCCAGCCGCGCTCCTCTCCCATCTGTCCTCCACATTGCGCACGAGGCAGTAGTTTCCTCTTGAGCAAATCTAATTATGTCTCTTCCTTTGCAAAGGCTTGGCTCTGCCTTCAATCCAGACTTCCTAAGTGCGTTTAGAAAGGCCTTCCAACCTGATGCACGTGACCCCTGCAGACTCACGCCAGCCGCTGCCACCCCCACAACCCTTGCGTCCTGGCCCGACCCTCTGCAGGTCCCCATGTCAACCACGTTCTTCCTGTCCCAGTTCCTTGTTTCGTGTGTACTTTTCCCTCTGCCCTCAGTCTGATTTGAAAATGTCAAATATACTTTCAAGTTCCTGTTCAGATCACTTCCTTGGCAAAGGTGCCTCTGCACAGACCCTCCTTGGAGTGTCAGGGGCTGTCCTCGGCTTCCCCATGGCCCATCACCTAAACCCTCCTCGGAGTGTCAGGGGCTGTCCTCGGCTTCCCCATGGCCCATCAGGGGCTGTCCTCGGCTTCCCCATGGCCCATCACCCAGACCCTCCTCGGAGTGTCAGGGGCTCTCCTCGGCTTCCCCATGGCCCATCACCCAGACCCTCCTCGGAGTGTCAGGGGCTGTCCTCGGCTTCCCCATGGCCCATCACACAGACCCTCCTCGGAGTGTCAGGGGCTGTCCTCGGCTTCCCCATGGCCCATCACACAGACAGAACTATGCTGCTGTTTCCTGACCAACTGAGAGCCTAGAGGGCAGGGGATACAAAGCACAGTGTCTGGCATGCAGTAGATGCTTAATAAATGCTTCTCTAAACGATTAATGAATGAGAAGCTAGGGATTAACTCGGGTTCCAAGTGAAATTTACTTTTATCAATTGCCATAACCAATTTAAATTTTACAGCCCAAGCTGATATCTTTCTGTCCTTTTCCGTAGTTCTTAGAGAACATCTTTAGAGTGATAGGAAATATAAATTTTCCTGCTGACACAACCAGGTGCCACAGGATGTTTTTCCAATGTGTTCTCATGTCCTTTCTATATCATTGTTGCACCATTTAGTAGTGGTCAGCAACTTGACGCCCAGAGAAATGATGACTGTGTTCTAATTCTTGGTTTCTTCTTCTGTGGGAGGCTGAGTTTGGGACCTACCTTTTGGGCACGTGAGTTCCAGTGTCTCATGCTTGTTAAGTGCTGGGCACCTGTGGGAGCCTCGCCCCTTAGTCATTATCCCTGCTAGTCAGTCACCGGGCCACAGTCAACCCAGTGGACCTGCTGCCTTCAGAGCAGCCACACACACCTGCATCTCCAACTTTTCTTAGCTGAGCCTGTGAGTCTGCTGCGCACCTGGGTGTGGTCTTCTCTCAGCCACAGTGGGTACTGGCCTTGCACACAGTGGGCTTGAAAAATCCCTGACCCACATAGGGCTGCCTCCTGGGTGCTTGGGAGGTTCTTACGTGGCAACAATTTGTCCCCTCTCTGCTCTCCCAGTTGGAGAAGGGAAGGCTTCTTCAGGTGAACAGTGACTGTGTGCACAAGGTCCAAGTAGGCAATCAACAACTTTTTATCGACTGTCAGGACAGAATGATGTCACCCACCACCCTCGCTCCTTACCTTTGGGGCACTTGCTTTCTATCTGAACACCAGTGTCTTCCTGTGGAGATGCACATACATCTTGTAAGGGGCAAAGAAACCCAGGAAAAAGGATTCTGGGTTTCAGGAAGCTTTGATGTCGTCTCTCTGTGGGTTCAGAAAGGTCTCCAGACAGACAGTCATCGCTTGGAGAGCTATCCCCAATGGGAAGGAAATGTCTAGTGGGCTTCTGTTCCACTGGAGGAGCAGACAGAGTCATGCATGCTTCTCCTTGCTGCCTCTTGCTGCTTCCAGAAAATACTTTTGTGTGTACTAAAAATAAAATGAGAATTGTGCTCAAAATCTCTTATGAATCCAATCTAAAGTACTGACTTCTACCGCACAGGGTGCTTTGCTCGGGACAAACTTGAGGGGGAGCACAGTACTGCAAGTTCAGTTAGGAGCTCCATCTCTATACAGCGCTGTCCTGGATGGGGCTTGAAAGAGACTGTGCTCGGTGGTGTCCTTAGGAACTCATATTACATTATCTTCAGTGAGTAATAAAGTGAGTTAGCACCTTGATTCTGGGGCCAGAGTACCTGAATTCAAATCCCACCTCTGCTACATTTAAACTTTCCAGTCTCACCTATAAAATTGAGGTGAGGCAATAATATAATGGACTAATATTAAATTATTTATTATTATATTATTTAGGTTTCTGTAATAAGTTTACTTCTATAACAAATTATATCTTTTATATAATTTATATGATTATATTATATATAACAACATATCTATATTATATAAATCTCAAATATGAAAATTGAGGTAATGTTATAATGAAACAGTAACTCATATAGAGTGTTTAGCACAGTACCTGATGCACAATCAGCTGAATAAATGTTCGTTATGATTACTATTGCAGAAGCATTGGTGCCAAGTTACGTACTATGGTAAATACAGAGGTAGGAAACAGTTTATCGGGTCAACGTGCAGAGCTCTAATAAAGCGGTGGGTTTAAAGACGTGTACAACATGTCGCTTGTTTCCACATTGTACTATCAAAGGCCTGGGAACCACCGTATGTCCATTGATAGGGGACTAATTAAATAAATTATGGTACATCCATGCTCTGCAACGGTTAAAAAGAATGAGGCAGATGCTCTTGTGTGGATGTGGGTTAATCTGTAAGATACATTATCTAGTGAACAAAGCAAAATGCAGGACAGTGTGCTTCCCCAGTAAATGCTTTTAGCCTCAGATATCTCTCAAAGGACACAGAACAGGCGGGAGACTGTGCTGTCTCAGGAGAGGGCAATGTAACACTAGGAATTGGCAGTGGAAAACAGGCTTTCTTTTCACCACCCATTTTGTACGCTTTGATTTTTTTAAACCTCTTTTATTTTGGAATGCCCTATACATTTTTTAAAGAGTTATTCTTTTTAAATAAGGGAGGGACTGCACCAAGTTGTCAGCCCCCCATGCTGATGCCACCCGAGAGAAATGGCCCTGCCATTGCTGCCAGTGGGAATGCGGCCTAGCCTTCCTGTGTGTTGGGACAGCAAAAAACATACTGGGAATCCCTGGAACAATAGAAGTTATAAGAACATTCTTGCTATGTTTTCTCAAATGTCTTATATATAAAAAGGAATCGGGCTCACCACTACCAACCTCTCTCATCAATTTCTCAGAAGTCTGTCATTTGTTCTACCCCCTCTGTCCTGGAGTCCCCACTGCTCCAGCCAGTGGGAACAGGCTGTGTGGGGCAAGGCCAGGCTGTGTAGGACAGAGGGAAGAGCAAGAGCAAAGACTCTAGGGTGAGAGGGCCCCCAAAGCACCTTCCTGGCCGTGGGATCCAGCACAGGTGAGGCCACCTGAAGGCCATCAATTTTCTTATTCACCAAGAGGGGAAACCCAGCTTTCCACGTTCTTACACGCAAATAAACAAAATGTAGGTCAAAAGCGCCTGCAGGCCCCAGTGTTGGATACATAGAAAGTACCAAAAAGAAAGAAAGTGTTATCAGCCTTTGTCATTTGGAGATGTTTGTCTACCTATTGTAAAGTTGGCTTTGCTAAACTGTCCAGAAAAATGTTTCCAGACTTTTATTTCAAAACATTGGTTCCGTTTAAGTACAAAATATTGCAGACAGAAGAAGCCCAAAACAGTCATACATCACCTTCTTTTGTTAGAGCTCTCTGACAGAATCAAAAACCAAATTAGTTATCAGTGATGCAGTCTCAATCTGCCAGGTGATAGGATTCATCCTGGAGTTAGATTTTTTTAAATTAACGTATTTATTTATAGATTTATAAGATCAACTGATCAATATTTTAATCTATCTATCATATATCTATTTATCTATCTCTGGTTTACTGTAACTTTTTATGTGAATGAGCTTATGTAAGTCAGATGTTCAGGCTGTGACTTGAAAGAGTTAAACCAACTCAGAGAAAATAGAAGGTAGTTAGTGCACTGGAGAAAAGAAATATGCAGCCAAAGAAGGACTTTTCTGACAACTGATTGATCAGGTCTCATTTCCTGCATTCTGAAACGTACAATCGTCAGCTGTGCAGTCACCCTCAGGTGGACCCTCGCAGGACAAGGCGGCACATGTGCTCTTCTCCTCTCATGCACTCCACGTGTGGGTGGGACTGAGCGTTCTCTGTTCATGCCCAACATTCCAAACTGCATCACCCCAGTGAGGACCCATGGACACCGCAGGCTCTGGCCACCTCGAGAGCAGCCTGCCAACGAAGTCACCTATCCCAGGCATTTCCATCCACCGGATGGGCGTTCAAAGTCCTGCTCCTGAGTCTGCCACATGGAGAGGGTTTAAAGGACATCATGACTTTCCTTTAAATAGAAACATTCCCCATATCCCCTTTTCTCAATTTGGTTGACATGCCACAGTGCAACAATCTCACAAACTTGATTATCCTAGAATTGAGCTATGCAGCAGGAAGTGAACTAAAACCAACCAAAGGATTCTGCCCAACAGTTATGAATTCCTTCTATTGAACTCATAGAAGAGCCCCTTGGGTCATGATGCAGTACCCATTTATGCTTTCCTCAAGTTCACTTTTATTGCGAAATACATTATATTTACAATGTAAAGCTATTAAACAGAGCACCCACAAAGTTACCTCCTAGATTAAGAAGTGGAATATTTCCGGGGCTTCAGACATCTGAGCTGCTCTTGGATGGCACCCACCCACATTCTACGAGACAGGACCACTCACCTCAACTGTGGGTTACTCCATATTCCTTTTGTCTCTAATTTTCCCACCTATGTAGCTACCCTTAACCAATATGTTTTTATACCAAAATTCTGACTAGCAAGCACAAAGCTAGCTTTTTTTTTTTTTTTTTTTTTTGAGACAGAGTCTTGTTCTGTCGCCAGCTTGAAGTGGCAGTCTCGGCTCACTGCAACCTCTGCCTTCTGGGTTCAAGCCATTCTCCTGCCTCAGCCTCCTGAGTAGCTGGGATTATAGGTGCCCGCCACCATGCCCAGCTAATTCTTGTATTTTCAGTGGAGACAGAGTTTTAATATGTTGGCCAGGATGGTCTTGATCTCTTGACCTCATGATCTCCCCGCCTCAGCCTCCTAAAGTGCTGGAATTACAGGCATGAGCCACCACGTCCAGCAAAAGCTAGCTGTTTTAAGGTAAGGACATCCTTGTATCTGTTAGATAAAAGCTTCCAGAGGAGGCTTCAGCAGGTTGGCTGGGCCATAGCTTTCATGTGAGTTTATAGGATAAGATGCTGGGGAAGAAAGTAGCAAGGGATGAATGAGTCCTGGACACCAGGGGATGATCACGGTTGGCATCAGGCAGGGCTGGCATGTGTCCGGACATGCTGGCAGGCAGTAGCATTATGGGAGCAGGCTGGTCTGGATTTTCTGTTCCTGACCTCACCATGTTCAGCTGTAGGCCTTAGGGATAAGTTCACCTGCAGTGAAACGTGAGCCCTATGGAAACCCATGCAGGGCAGGGACTGGGGGTGGTGGAATTTCAAGGACCTCAATGACACATCACCAAGAACAGCCGAGAAGTGGCATGGATCTGGGCTAGGTGGGGACACCGCCAGCCCATGCAGGTCCTTAGGACAACATGAGAAAAAGGTGGATCTTTCTCAGGACATTTTACCTCCATTGGCCAGAAAATGCCGCCATTAGCCAATCTGATAGAAAAAGATACTTTATTGTGTCTCTCCAAATATCGTACAAATCTTTGATGTTCTTATATGAGCCCCTGTTGAGCCAGTGGCTCCCCACATGCACACAGTTCTCATAACCGTGGCAATTTTGTTCACAGTAGAAAACCAGAAAGCATGAGTGGTTGCTAAGGAGAGAAACCAGTACGACAGCAAGACTGTCAGTCACATCTCAGAGGAAGAGCAAGAAAACTATGAAAAGCAGACACGCGAGCCGGGAGGGTACAGCTAGCTGCCCCGGGAACTTTCATAGCCGAAGGCAGGTAAGTAACATACAGAACTCGCATTAGAATCCTTTATATCCAGATTAGTTTAAATTGTGTTAAAGATAGTCTCGTATTGAAGATGAAACTTAGCTCTTTAGAACATTCATTCATTCAGGAAGAGAAAGATTGTCTCTGAGGTTTTGAGTCAGCTCTGTGCAGCCTCCTGCCCTCTTAAAACAGACTTCAACCAACCACTCGACCAAAAAGACCTTTCTGAACAAAGCAGGCCTCCCTGAGTGTAAACCACACATTTCCTCCATAGGCTGATGTTCCGGGCAGTGACGTTTTCTCCCTGCAGAATCTGGGCCATCTTACAACCAACTGTGTCTTAAGAGCTCCAGTAACCCAAGCTTGTGTTGTTGTCTCCGGGCCATCAGCATAAACATCAATTTCTCAACTCAACTGCAGGGTGGCCCTCAGTATCTCCTAAGAGCCCTAATGCTCTTTGCCATGAACACAAGCAGCCCCAGACTGCCTTCTGCCCTCAACAGCTTTGCAAAGCTCTCAGGTCTGCATTTTATACGTAGCATCTCACCTCTTCCTCTCACCTGGGTTCTCCTCCAGCCAGCCCCAAAACTACAGCATCTAACTGTAAACCAGTTAAGGGAGGTTGGCAGGCTTGGGTGTCTGTTGAACACCCACTCTGCATGGGCACCTGCAGGTGAGTTGAGAACTCTCTTTTGCTGTGTCCTTTTGGCAAGTGAGAGGCTGCTGCAGAGGGGAAGGAAGGCATTCTGTTGCGTGTTGTGTACTGCGGGGGGGAGGTATTCTTCTGCGTGTTGCATGCTGCAGAGGTGGGGAAGGCATTATTCTCCATGTTGCATAATGCAGAGGGGAGGCATTCTTTTGCATGTTGCATACTGCAGCGGTGGAAAAGGCATTCTTCTGCAGGTTGCATGCTGCAGAGAAGAAGGGAAGGCATTCTTCTGCATGCGGTGTCCTGCAGTGGAGGGAAAGGCATTCTTCTGCAGGTTGCATGTTGCAGAGGGGGAGAAGGCATTTTTCTGCATGTTGCGTGCTGCAGAGGAGCAGGGAAGGCATTCTTTTGCAAGATGCATGCTCATCCGTGGACATGGAGGCCACGAAAGAGGAAGGAAGAGGCAGTAACAATGAGCACTCTAATCGCACAGCTTTTCAAGCAAGTGTTGTTTGCTTTATTCTTTTACTTTTAAAGGAGAGAGAAAAAACCTAAAACCACCTCCAATTACAATACATAGAAGATGAAATAAAATAAAGTCAAGTTAATTTGTAGCCTTTTAAGAAGCAAGAGGTTGAGCGTGGTGACTCAAACATGTAATCCCAGCATGTTGGGAGGCTGAGGCAGGAGGATTGCTTGAGCACAGGAGTTCAAGCCCAGCCTGGGCAACATAGTAAGACTCTAACTCTACTGAAA
>NW_012122376.1:2298812-2305267 GCF_000951035.1 Colobus angolensis palliatus | reverse complement strand
GCCCTCATGCCTCCTATATCCAATGGCCATCATCTCCACACCGCCCTCATGCCTCCTATATCCAATGGCCATCATCTCCACGCCAGCCCCACATTCCTACCACCACAGCTGCTTCACCTCTGAGCTTGCAGATTAAAGCCTTTTACTCTCTAACTACATCCACTAACTCTTCCAGAACACAGAATACTACTCTGTTCATGCCTTTTACTCAGAATCACTGAGCCCTCAAGTCCCCAGCACCTCTGTTGCCAGGCACAGCTGGTTGCCTAACTAATATCCATTTTTGCTTTTTTGTTTGTTTGTTTTAACTTAGAAAACCCCCCATTTTGTTCAAGATGGCAATGGTCCTAGTTAAAAACATTTTGGCATCATAGGCCACTGCTCTGGTCAGTGAAATATAAGTGGAAAAAGTCCTCTGGGAGAACTGAGCAGGTCTTGAGAGGAGATGGTCCACACAGTATTTAGTGTGGATGTGGATGTGATGGCTGGAGTCCTGGCAACTACTTTATGAGTATAATAATGAGAGCCACACCTAAAGGAAAATGGAATAGAAAGGAAGGGGTCGGATTCCAAAGCCATACCCTTCCCCAGGCTGCCTACCTCTGGAATTTTTTTTTTTTTAACAGTAGACACACTCTTACATTTTTAAGCCACTGCTTTTCGAGTATCTAGTTACTCAGAGTTAAACACAAGTCCTAATTAATCTATCAAGGAATAAGAATAGATAGATTCATGGTAGCATAGAGCACAATCACATGGCATATTTGTTAAAACTCAGACTGCTGGGCCCACTCTGGGGTTTCCAATTTAGTATATCAGAAGTGAGCCCCGGCAATGTTCATTTCTGAGTTCCCAAGTGATGCTGATGCTACTGCTCCGAATCATACTTTGAGACCCACACGGTTAGGTTTCATTGCAGTGAAGAAACAAAGAACAAAAGTAAGCAGATTTTGGTGGTGCAGTGCCTTGCTACTAAAAATGTGGTACATAAACCAGTAGCATTGACCATGCCCAGGAACTTGCTAGACACACGGAATCCGAGACCTCACCTCAGAACCACTGAATCCGAATCTGCACTGTAACCAGTTCTCAAGTGGTTCACATGCATGTCCATTTCTGAGGAGCAAGACCTGTTACATGGCCCGTGCAAGCCTGGGGGGCTCTGCACATCGCGGTCATTCAGGAAGGTCAAGGAGGCTCCATCTGCCTCCTTGACTATGGGCGCTGAAAGGAGTGGATGGAATGGATCATTGCACTGGCCCATCAAGGCTTCACTCCAGGTGAGTCACATCACTCAGGACTACATCAACCATTAATGTCGGGGTGGTGGGTGTGCAATCCCATCAGGTTCCCAGAAAGAGAACAACAATGAGAATGAACAATTTAAGGACTCCTACAGTCAGCCTGGCTTTCTTCTTTCCTGTCCTTCAACTACTCTCAGAAAAAGGACTACAGAAATTTAAAATAGTATAAGTACAAATGTATCTGCTAGAACAAAACACAAACCTTCTTAAATACCAAAACAAAATAAACAGATGTAATTTCATATGTAGCAAAGAATACATATCTTGGAAAGAAATATAGCAAGTATGAAAAAATAAAAATAATTATTAAATTATGATAGTGTTGACACCAAACATCAGTCATATCAATAAATGTGTTGTGGTTTTTTTTGTATTTTTTTTTTTTTTTTTAGTAGAGACGGGGTTTCACCGTGTTGGCCATGATGGTCTAGATCTCCTGATCTTGTGATCTGCCCGTCTCGGCCTCCCAAAGTGCTGGGATTACAGGTGTGAGCCACCGCGCCTGGCCCATATCAATAAATGTGAATGGACTTATCTTTTAAAAGAAAAAGACTTTCAATGTAGCTTGTAAAACAAGGGAATTTTGGCAACGCCTGACAAAGCCACATCTGAACATATCTTGCAATTCAGCAATTCCTCTACGAGGATTCCACTCTGATGGGGCTTACGAGATGGCCTGCAGGCCTCCCCCAGCATCATCAGCTCCTTTGCTTTGTCCTCTGTCAGCAAGTAAGCCAAGGGCAAGCCTCAGAGATCTAAGGACGAGGGGTGAGGCCAGTAGGGAATAATGGCTCTTCCACAGAAGGAATGGACATCATTTTGATTTGCATTTGGGCAGACCAGGCGGGCTCCTTCAGATAATCAATTCTGACTCCAGCACTGAGCAGTGAATGTCACCTGTGCTGAGCAGTTCAAATCACCAAACAAATATATCCAACATATGAGAGCTGGCTGACGGAGCCCTGGAGAGTCTTTGAGCTAATGAGCCTGGTCAAAGAGAGGTGGAAAGAACCATTTTGAAGGCTGAAAGGCAGCAAGCCACAAAGCATCTTGAATGAGACTAAAACTTGCAGGCAGTCTAGGGAGGACCCCAGCTAGATCAGTGAGTGAGGGCTCATGGAGACTAAATTAAGGCCTTAATCATCCCTCAATTATCTTCATGCTTAGGCAGGAAGTCCTATCCCAGGATAGTCCACACACAAGCAGATCTTGATGTTCCTAATCTTGACTTTCCTACATTTTAGGACATCCGCCTACAGTAACTTCCATGCATTGATTTTGAACACTGGTGCATCGACTCACCACAGCCTCCTGCTCAGGACGCCGCCTTCATCATTAGCATGGCCGTCATTCTTGTTTGGACAGCTGTTTCCTGGCAATAATTTGAACATATACTACATTTTCCCCTCATCATAAAAATGAGTAGCAAATGGGCATATGAGTATGGTTGGCAAAACGTAATAACTATAATTAAGTTGAAGATGGAGATCATTAGGGTGCTGGAAGAAGCAAATCTTTAACCTTAATTCACGGTCATGGGACTGAAGCCAGAAATGGGTTGATTTCATGCTGAGTTGTGAAGGAAATGAACAAAATTGAAGAGTCGATTTGAAATGTGAAATATCTATGACCAAACACTAGGCCTATGGATAAGTTATAAAATCAGAGGTTTTATATTACTGTTGAGAGCTCTGATCACAGAATCCCCTTGCTAATATGTGGTTTTTTTTTTTTGGATATGTATTCAACGTCCAAACATGTTCTCAGGACACAAACTGTAAGGGATCCATGGTTTTGATGCTTTGCGGGCTGGGGCCAGGAGGGAGACAGGCTTGCCTGGCCCAAAATACCTCCACTTCCTGCCTCTCCCGGTCAGTCCTGTTCCTCGCTCCAGCCCCGTCAAACCCTCATTTCCATTACAAGATCTGGAAACCCCATTTTGGGAAGATATAAATATCTTAGAGGATTCCATGTCAGGAAAGGAAGTGAATTCCAAGGCTGCAGGATTCCCGTGGAAAAGGCCCCGAGTTCCACTTCTCAGCACTCCTGGGGCCGCTGGAAGCGCTTCCTAGCCTGACTGACATCATCTCTCTGGTTTTCTCAGACACTTTTTGCAAACCTCAATCATGTCAACCCAAACTCAGCTGGAAACACGTGGCCCTGTGTGCATCGCCTTCTAAGAACACTGTGCCCTTTGAAGAACTATTTTTGACAATCAGAATTGGAGACAGTCCCTAGGGCCTCTGAAGAGAAGCACATGCCACATGAAAATAGTCACTAAGAATAAATCAAGAGACCAAAGGAGCCCGCGTCTGTACAAGCCGGGCCGCAGGCAGGATGCAAGGAAGGCGACACTGACCCCAGCTGGTTTTCTCTGCCTCCATCTCTGTGACTGTGAAGCTTAGACATTTAATGTCCTTTTGTTGCCGAGTCCCTCCCCAAATGACAACCTTTTCTCAATGCAATAAACAGGTGGTGCGGCACCAAACAAATTCTCCACTTTCTAATCACTCCCATTTAACGCGGACTTCCTGAGTTATTTATTTCTCTTCGCTGAGAGTAATTCATAAGAAACAAAACGTATTTGGTTTATGGCTTTGCCCCATGAGACCACTTAGGTATAGAAAATAGAAATATGCTTAACTACTTCTTGAAAGCTACCATGAATATTTGTACCTAGGAAAAGCATTTCCCTTACACCCTAAGAAGGGAGGGATTTCTTTTGGAAAATAAATGTATCGCCATTCTACTTTTTTAAAAAAAATTCTCATTTTGGAGCAATGTGGAGAAGGCAAAATTCTGACTTTTTTTTTTTTTTTTTTTTGGTTAAGGCTTCAACTTTTGGCTGCAGGTTAAAACTTTATTTCTTCTTATGGGATCGGGTCTCCATTTGGTATCACTGTATTTCACCGCATCCAGACTTCTGTTTAAAATCAACTGGTAATTGTTTCAGCACATTTCTGTTCAATTTCTATGTAGTGGCATTGCAGCCCAGGAAGGGAGTCAGAAAAGGTAGGAAGAGGCAGACAGCAAATGGGATAAACAGCTCCCGGCAGAGAGGACGGAAGCAGTGAGCTGCGTTACCCACAAAGATGATCCACAGCAAAAGCAGAGCTGGAGCTGGCGCCACTGGGAAAGGAGAGAGCAGGAATGGGAATGCCAAGGAGGACAGCCAACCTGAAAATCAACCTACAGGGATGAAGGGGCAACAGTGGGGCTAGAGGAAGCAGACATGGAGGGGGCCTTTCCTCGCCAGAAAACCAGACTTCCTACAAATACCTTTCTAGACAGTAAACAGATATCTTCTGCCATAAACGTCAATCAACCACTAGAACCTTTTCTCCCTAAAGCAGCAGACCTCAGGGGCAGAGAGGCTGATGACCAAGAAATCAGACTGACTTGTAAACAGAGGTAGTGATATATGAGAAGAGGCTTCCTTCTTCTGGGAGCTTGGGCAGATGGTCAGGAAGGGAGAACCATAGTTAAGATGTCAATACGGTGTTAGGATACTATTATGCAAATTCAGTGATCAGTAGCACTCTGTGTATTCAGAGAAAAAGGAAAAAAAAAAAAAACAATATATTCAATGTTATTATTCTAGTGTCAAGTTTCAAAGTACCATGTGGGCAATTGTGCAGGCAACTCTCATTTGCAGTAAAGACTCACATGCAGTTGTTGCAAAGTAGGAATATATATATCAATCCACACAAAGAATCTCTAGAAAGGACTAGATAACTAGCCAGTTCTAGTTATCCATTATTATTCTGTTATTAGATAGCTATGATTATTCCAATAATGTCATACACCTAGAGATCTTCAGGTTGATGAACAGAAGTCTTAAAACATAACAAAACTATTTGGAAGGCAGAAATAAAACACACACACACACACACACACACACACGTGCACACACTCATGCCTGTCTGCTTCCTAATAACAAGATTACTTCGACTACATTGCGAATCATGATCAATAGAAATAAGTTCCAATTAAATATTAGATAACATCTTTCTACCTTCCTTTCAGGAAGTACAGTCCCAGAATATCAGTTACCCTATAGTCCTTTATCCCCAAAGCATGGCTCAGATTCCAGAAGTACACAGAAAAATAACTTTAAGCTTTTCTTAAAACTCATTGCTAAAGTTTCCAAAAGTGACCCTTTGAAGTAATAATTACTTTCATTAAGACATTTCCATTTAAAACATCTTTTTCTAAAGTAAAAAAGCAATAGATGATCACTGTAAGGAAAATCTGACCTTACAGAAAAGTATTAAAAATTAAAATACTGACAATCTGACACTCCCAAAACGCTCACAGTATTTGTCTCTGGGAGCTACGACATATTTCTAGTACATTAATATATGAGCTTTTTCCTTCATTGCTTTCATTTCCACTTTGGATACAGCTTGTAACTCACCTGGGTCACCCTCTCTCATACTCATATCCACTGACATCTAAAAGCACAGGTTCATCGAGACATGCCTGTTTGGGAGTGGAGCTGGGGTGCTGGGCTCCTTGCTATTGATGGTTCTCCTTTCGTGGTACCTGGCAACTTCAGCAGGCTTTCATGTCTCCTCCCACTCTTGCTTTCCTGGGTACTCTGACAATTACCAAGCAGACAATGCTGCATGTTAAAAATTGGAAGAAAAAAAAAATCAAGGTAGTCTTTCAGGCATTGAAGGGAACAGCACAGAGGAATGTTGACCAAGGTCGCCACAGAGTGAAATGTCTGCTGAGGACCAGATGGTCATCCCAGAACTACCGGACATGTATGTGCACACATGAATCAGTGCGTGTGTGTCTGTGTGTGCACATGTGCATGAGTGTACGTGTGCACACGTGTGTGTGCGTGTGCATGAGTGTAGAAAGGAGGTGGCTTCCATGTCAGACTTTTAACCTACTACCCTCATCTGAGGGTACTGAGCTTTTAGTATTCCAGGGAGGGAAGAAACAAAGTTTTTCTGTGGGTTTCTCCTGCTCCCTCAAATAAATTTTTTGACCTCTTTATCTTCAATTTAACTATTTATTGAGTACCTACTGTGTGCCAGGAAATGTTATAGGGCACTTGGGATGCAATAGTGAAAAAAACAAAATTCCCGCCCTCATGCCTCCTATATCCAATGGCCATCATCTCCACGCCAGCCCCATGCC
>NW_012122376.1:2245480-2298377 GCF_000951035.1 Colobus angolensis palliatus | reverse complement strand
GCCCGTCTCGGCCTCCCAAAGTGCTGGGATTGCAGGCTTGAGCCACCGCACCCGGCCAATTCTGACATTTTTAAGTGCTCAGTGAATACAGCCAAGTGTTGTTTCATATAAACTCACACCACTGGCAGTGAATTATGCAGAATGATTGTAGGATGTGTGTATTTTTCCCCCAGACCTTCTCTCCTTTTTTGGGTCAGAATATTCAACATTTTTAAAGAACATTAAAAAAAAAAAAAAAGATACTTGATTGCTTTTCATTGGGCTTTTAAGCCTCAGAACACCCCAGTCAAATTTTCCCATCTTAGGGCTGAGTCAATTATCACAAAGGCTCACGTCTGTGCACTGCATTATTCTTGTCGCGTTTTCCGGTGGTTCTATTTCCCCTCCTGGAGCAGGATGGTGATTGGCCTGGGATGTAGATGAGGAACTTGAGACCAGATGGATGGAGTGACCTGTGCGTCATCACCCAGTTGATGGGTGGCAGAACCAGGTGGGAATAGGTCCCAGTTATTTATTCCAAGGATTCCAAGTTATTCCAAGGGCCTGTATTCCAAGCTACTTCCAATGCCTTCCATCTTTCCCAAATGATGCCATGTCACAAACAAACCATCCTGAGAGATTTTATTCATGGTCTCACTGGGGGACTCTGCCAGGGGCATGAGTCAACAGAGCTGGGCTTGGTGGGATTCTGAGCAGCTGATGACCCATCTCTCCAACAGATAGATGGGAACTTCACCATGATCAGATGCACCTGGGTGCTTTAAGAACTATAGCACAGGATGGCCATGCGCGGTGGCTCACACCTGTAATCCCAGCACTTTGGGAGGCCGAGGCGGGAGGATCACAAGGTCAGGAGATGAAGACCATCCTGGCAAACACGGTGAAACCCCATCTCTATTAAAAATAGAAAAAGTAGCCGGGCGTGGTGGCAGGCGCCTGTAGCCCCAGCTACTCGGGAGGCTGAGGCAGGAGGATGGCATGAACCCAGGAGGCGGAGCTTGCAGTGAGCCAAGATCATGTCACTGCACTCCAGCCTGGGTGACAGAGCCAGACTCTGTCTCAAAAAAAAAAATATATATATATATATATAATATGGCACAGGATTTACAGATATGTTTATGCCATTTCTGGTGAATCAACAGATGCAGAGATTGTATGTATGGCAGAGCTGCTGAGAAGTGACTCAACTGTATAAAAAACTGCTACTCCATGAGGAACTTTTTAAATCTATCACAAATAACCACTTTTAGAAACATTGCACATTTAGGCTTATGGAAATGGAGCAAAAACAGTACAAAGAGCTCCCTTGTACCCCTGGCCCTGCTTCCCTAATGCTAACATGTAAGATGTTAACAATGACCATTCTTTTGTTTTTTTCTTAAACAAAGAAACAAGCACCAATGCAACCTAAAGACCAGCTGCCTGAAAACTCACTTTTTAAGGGGATCTCTACTTGCTCTAAAAAACATTTCTCTGAAAGGTGTCAAGGCAAAACACAAAGGAGTGGGGCAGGTACTGGGTAGACCCAGAGGGTGTGAAATGTGGCAGGCTTATCTTCCTAAGACTCAGCCCTAGGATGGCCCATAGCTAAGGCATGACTTTAAAGAGAGGATCTGTAAGTGACATAGACTTTGTTCTTTATTTTAAATCTAAGAAAAAATGTATACACACAAGATGACACAGAAAGGCAGGAAGCCAGTTTTCTCAATCTTTGACCCGTGTCTCACCCCCGTGCTCAAAGATGGCTGTTTCCTGCCCTTTTTGTCACAGTTACTGGATGAAGGCCAGATGAAGATCAATGCGAGTTTGGGGTGTGACCATCCTGTAGGGTGAGCTAAGGGCTGTCCTTTGGCTAGAACAAACCAAGGCGCGCTGTGGGAGGAGGTTCTCCTGTCCAACACCCTGGCCTTGGTCTTGTCCTTTCAATGTGCCAACTCCCTTCGTGTGCTGTGTCCCCTGGGGAGCAGGGGAGAAGGATATGGAGCTGCCTGCAGGAGCTGGAGGAGATCTGAGACACTCAGTGAACTTTAAATACGAAACAGGAATGAAGTGGGGCGACATCAGCCTTTGCCCCTCTGTGCCCCTCCCTGCCGGAACAAGCATACTCTAACTATTCTCACCTTCAAAGATGCCCTTAAACACCTTGGTCAGATTCATCTGGACACTGAAATTTGCACTAGGGTGGGGAATGGGGCTGAGAAGCATATAGTGAGATTTGCGCTGAACTCCTGCTCTACCCCAGGGTGTAAGGAGTAAAAGAACATAATTGTCCAAGGCCAACCAGTGAATAAGAATGTCTAGACTCTTCCACGACAAGGCTGCAAGCACTGAGGGAAGCGACTGTGCGTCATTCCAATGTGGGCGGTACTCCTGATGGCTTCCCACGGAGCTGGGGCTCAGGTTCATGCTGGTTAAATTGAAATGAATTACAATTGCACAAATTTATCAGAAAAGACCAGTCAATGGGACAAGCTTTTGGGTCACACTGGTGTATACTTTGGAGTTGGGGAAGAGAATCCAGTAAGAACGAGGCTCAATCCAAATGGCATGGGATTTCTGGTGAGTCATGCAGAGCCTGCCCAGCCCAGATCCGGAGGGCAAAGAGGTGGGCCAGAGAAGGTGCCCCTGGGCGCTGAGCTCCTGGGAGACCCTGATTGTCCAATCCCAACTCATCCTGAATGGGAGTCTGACTTGGGCAGGGCCCACCCCCTCCAGGACGCAGCTGACAACAGGCATGGCAGCAAGGCCTCCCCATGGTTGCAGGCCTGCTGTTATTTATACATGTGGGGGTTATTCTTTTCCTCCATGAAGATGCCTTTCTCCCATTAAGGCTAATGGAAGTCATGTGGCTGAACTGAAGGCATTTCATTTTCCAGATTTTCTAAAAATAAAATGCAGAGAAGGAAAACATATGTATTGTTTCTATTTGGGATTTTAAGAACATAAACAAAAGGGAACCAGAGAGATTCACTGCCCAAGACATCCAGTTACTTCTCGATTATAATAGCAGACTGGTTACTTGTCATTAAATTGGTTTCGATGTGGGATAATGTGACATCCTGCTCGATTTCTGACATGAACACAGTTTAAGTAATGCTCTTTTTATCCCTTGAAAAATATATCCCATCTTTTCTTTGATGACCAGGATACTGAAAGGTTTTTATTGGCTAGAGTACTGCATTATGGTCCAAAAGATCTGTATTCCAGAAAAGTTTACTGGGAAGAACATTTTTAAAAAGATAATTTTATTTTCCTAATGACTTTTATTATTCACTTGTGATTATGTATGGCCAAGATAAAAAGGTGCCTCTTGGATATAATAAAATCACACTTAAAAACACAAACATACTTTTACAGTTACACGTAAAGAGAAAAGCGTGATAAAATGTTAATACCACTCAAAATACAAGTAACACTGTAGGCCAAACTCAAAATGTCACTGAAAAGCGACTGAAAATAAAGCTCTGTTCTGCTTTGTCTCATGTAAGTATAGCAATTTCTAATTTGGCAAAATTTGCTCAGTCTTCTATTGGCTTTAATATTCTAATTTTCCACGTAGGACCATTTCATGGTTTGAGGCACTTTTCCCATTGCTTGAATTTATAGGCATCTTTAAACACAGCCATACCTCCATGTACCATTTGGCCCAGTGCTTGGGAGCTTTCCGGCACATCAGTCACTGCCTGGAGATGACGGCTGTCCCCAGGGACTGATGAACATACAGTGGCCTGCCCACTGTCACATGCATTTGAAAATGATCAGTTAACGATTAGGACCTGTGCTAACCTTAACCATCACATCCCTTAGTTCAATGACTTCTTTACCTCCAAATCTAGGCATTAAGTCAACCCCTGCTTCCCTATGTTCTGCATGGAATCCATCTGCAAACACTAATTCTGCATAACTGAAACATCCCTCCAACCACACTCTCTCCATCCCCACCTGTACCACTCGCCTGGTGGACTCCCTTGCTTTGCTGACTTTCCTGCTTCACCTGAGATCTTGAGAAAATGTAGGTCAAGTTATGGTAAAGATCGGCTTAGATCTCTCTGATGGCTTTTCCTCCCACCTAAAATAAATCACAAACTCTTCCCGGTGTGATCTAGCTTTTGCTCACCTCCATGAGCCCAGGTGTCCCCTCTCTGCCCCTCTGCTCTGCAGTCCCACTGGTCTTGGTCTCGTCCCTTGAATGTGCCAACTTCATTCTTGTGCCATGTCAGGGACTTTATGCCAGCTGTTCCTTTGTCCTCTCTAGTGTCACAGGACAGGCTCCTCCCATCATCTGCAGATCTTGGCTGAAATGTCACTCAGAGAAGCCTTCCCTGGCCACCCATCTAAAGAAGCCAACGAGTAACCAACCCAATCACATCATCTGATTTTAGTGCTCTACACAAACTCTTATCACCATTGAGATATCTCACTTGCAAGCGTCTATCTGTTGTCCATTTGCATCTATGGAATAGCAAGCTCTGTGACTGCAAGAACCTTGCTTTGCTCACTGCAGTGCCCAACACCTAGATGACACATGGCACTCAATAAACATTTGTCAAGTGACTTATATCATCATTTAACTAATGGCTCATGTCAAGTGACTCACATCATTGAACTGATGACTCTTCATGGGTTTCATTCAGCCGACAGAAAAATTGTTTTGAGACAGAATCGCCATTCCCAATGGCACAGGCATTTCTGCATTCTCTGGCCCTTCGTTTCTCGTGCCCCATTCCCTCCGCGTCAGGAGGGTGTTGGAAGCCTGGCTCCCCCTAGCTGGGCCACCATATTGGCAGGTACCAGTGCTGTGGCTCAAAAAACACCACCCTAAAATGAAGACCTCAGAAGCCAAGTTTCTGACTTTCTTCTTCCCTCCTGTCTCTCCCTGCCTCCCCCAGGGCAGGTCACAGAAACTAGAATCCCTCCTCCTCAAGTTGGGCCACACAAACCAGAACGTCTTGTCCCAAAGACCAGCCACAAAGCCTAAAACGATGACGCGCATCTTCTTCCCACCTTTCTGTGTAACAGCTGACCAAAAAGAAATGAAGACCCTCCTTCCAGAGGGGTCCTTACCCCACACCTCGGAGGAAGAAATGCTACAAAAGGGAAGCCAAGAAGGGTCTGAACAGACAGTCCTTGCTAGGTTTCCCTCGTCTATTACCTTTGGCTCATACTTTTTTTTGGTCCAATCGCATTTCTACATTTGTCTCTACTTTGCTGATCCTAAGCATAAAATGAGATGACTTCCGTGAAGCTTTGAGTCTTCATCTTCAAGACTCCCATGTCATGTAAAAATAGGATGAAATAAACATGCTATGCTTTTCTCTTGATAACCTGTCTTTTGTTATAGGGGTATAAGTCCTGACTCTTACAAGGGGAGGGGAAAGGGATCACTCCTTTTCTGCCCCTATATTATGAATCTACTTGGCTGAATGGGACTGGTGGCAGGATGTAGGGTTGAGTGCAGCACAGCCTAGTGAGCAATTGCCATAAGCAACAATGCAAATGTATAGATTCCATCAGAACCATTTCACATGACCCTCAAGGCCTGTCCTTTTCCACTCTGAAACCTGTATAAACTAAGTGGCAAACTTGACTAATTCCAACTTGACCTTCTCTCTCTGCACCTTGCCTTCACAGAAGCACAGGTGGGCAGGAAATTAGACAAAAGCCAGGTATGCAGGAGAGTGGGAATGGAGAAGCTGAGAGCTCGATTGCACTGTCATTGAGATCATTTGCTCCATAACTAGCTAGTAGTAGCCCCTATGGCTTTTCCCTGGATTAAAATTACACATTTTCCATTTCTGACATGACCACCAGCTCAGCCACATGAGGACAATTTTCAGGAAGGAAGCAGCGGATCAACTTCCCAGGCCACGCAGACCAGATACCAAGCTCTGGTGTGTCATTAGTGAAAACAAGGTGATCAGGCTTTCTCTGAGGTTAGAAGAGGGGTGTGCATTTCCTTGCAGGAAAAAAGAATCCAACTTTCAGGAAATTTTCTCTGCTGGAAAAGGAGTTAAGGAACAAGTGAAGCTTGGGGGACCCTTACCTTTAAGTTCTCTGCATTTGTGACATTAGGTACTCTTCCTGAATAATAAGCAACACTCAGATTTTCAATGCATTTCTAAATAAAATTGCCTTCTAGAAGATATTGCTGGCTAAAATAACACAGTGCATGATAGTTATAGAGTGTGAATTATATCTCCATGAAAAAATAGGAATCAAGCTAAATGCCCAACATTAGGAATATAGTTTAAAAGTTCATATCATCATATGATGTGAATATTAGCTATTTCATATGTACAAAAGCAAGACAGCTCACCAGGTTGATAGCCTGTGGAAGGCAGATTCTGAACCAGGCAGGAACAGAAAAGGAGTTGCCAAAGGCAAACCAAGAGCATTTCATTCTTTGCAGGTAGAGCCTAAGTGAAATACACTGTTCCACACTTGGCATTCTGGTCTTTGCTAGTCTTTTGACTTGTACTCTAATTTCTTTTGGTTGAGAAACTAATTCAACTCAGCTGCAGAGACTCCGAGTTTTGTGCTTTAAGTTTTATAATGTAATTAAAGATTCGCATCCAATTACATCATGTGAAAAATCCTCTCTCACTCCTTTCTCTACTAATCCTAGACTCCATGCCTTGTGTGCTGACTTGATCTATGCTCAGGAGAAAAGCAGAAAGCTCATTTGCAAGCACCAAGCTGAGCTTGAAATGATTGGTGATATTTTAGCCTAGTCAACATTGCCTGAAAATACGTGCATTCCTTTTGTTTGTGATTTGAGATAAGATGTATTCTTATAAGGTAATCCTTAAAAAGGAGGACTACATCTTCAGAATAAGACTTCAGCATTAGCTCTGTAAGCATAGATTTCATCAACCAGATGCAGGTATTGTCACTTCTCTCTTAGCAACCCTTCAGAGGCCCCAGAGTGAGGCCTGAAATCTTAGCCTCACATGCTGCATCCTAAACTTCCAATACCATATTCTATTTGCAACCCATCAAGTTCACAGTGATCCAAGAACAGGTTCTGTTTGTCATTCTCCAAGACTCTGTGCATTTCTGTGTCTGCTGTGGGTTGCTTCCATCCTGGGATGTCCTTACCCATCCCACTCATTGAAAATCAAGCCCCTGACCCTACCTTGCTCTGTAGGCCAGCATAGGCTTTGGATATTCCATAGACCTGACATTGACTCATTTTGCAAATGTCATTGCTGGTAGACCTTCTCTCTTCTCTTTCTCTCTCCTGTCTGTGTGCATCTTGGGGCAAGTTATCCTTCTCTTCACTGTATCATAATATGGCTTCTATACTTAATAAAACTTTAAACTGTGTTATTTTTGCACCCCAGTTCTCCTCATGTATATGCCAATTCCCTTTAGATTCATCATTATTTTGAGTTGTCACAACTACCCCAATTCTCTAAAAACAAAAAAAAAGTTAGAAAAATAAAAATGTAAAGCACAAGTTCAAAAGGGTTTAGGGGTCCCTGTACACTGACTCAAATGGTACAGGTTAGCCACTGTGGTCCCTAGTGATGTGAAAGAGCTACACTAGTGACTTCAAAAAAACCCTAACACTAAGACCATTTCTTAAGTAGGAAATATACATGGCCAATATATGAAAAAGTTCTGCTTTATTTGTGAGTTGATATTAGACAAAAATAACATATTTTTCACCTATCCAATTAGTAAAGTATAGAGATATATCTACTTAATTCCGGAGAGACTAGAGGGAGGCAGAAACTCTCCTACATTGCCAATGACAGCGCACATTACCATGACATTTTTTAAGGTAATTAGTAATATAGAATCAAAAGCCTTAGAAATGTTCAAATCATTTACCTAACAATTCCTCTTCCAGGAATATAGCTTGAGAACATAAACAGAGGTATAGTCAAAGTTTTACATATACAGATATTAAGATTTATAATGGTGAAAAAATCGGAATCAAGCTAAATGCTCAACATTAGGAATACAGTTTAAAAGTTCATATCATCATATGATCCGAATAGTAGCTATTTCATATGTTTGAAAATAACTCCTAATAACAAGGAAAAGAGGTCACTAATTCGTGGCTTGATAAAAACTGTGACAATATTAGAAAAAGCCTAACAACGTGAGCAAAAAAGAATCTTCAAGAATAGACACCGTACAATGGACTGAAGTTCCTGTTCCTACCAAATTCACATGGTGAAGCCGTAACCCCAGGGTGATATTATTAGGAGGTAGGGTTCTGGGAGGTAATTAGGTCATATGGTGGAGCCGTCGTAAATTGGATTAGTGACTTTATAAGAAGCAGTCACTGAGCTAGCTAGCTCACCTTCCACAACATGAGGACACAACAAAATCTTAACAGTCTGCAATAGGAAGAGGGCTCTCACCAGAACCCGACCATGCTGGCACTCGGATCTCAGACTTCCAGCCTCCAGAACTGTGAGTAGTAAGTTTCTGTTGTTTATAAGCCACCATGTCTATGGCACTGTGTTATAGCAGCATTAACAGACTAAGACATCCCATTTAAGTCCACTTGTATAAATGGACTCATGAAGTCCATTATTAAATGAAGAGGCATACCATCACTATACAGAAAAACTAATAAAACTAATAATGCAATGATGACAATTAAACTTTGAATTTAATTTTTTTAAAAGAGCAAAAACATCCTAAGTTTTTTATGGATGGCCAACTTAGCATTCTAGTGGGAAAAATAGATTTAGAATTTTTTTTTTTTTTTTTGTCATTTGGTGGACTAGATATCACAAAAATTCTTATGCTATGAAGCAAATGAAAACCTTGGAAATGGCTCAGCATAGTGGCTCACGCCTGTAATCCCTGCACTTTGGGAGACTGAGGCAGGCAGATCACGAGGTCAGGAGATCGAGACCATCCTGGCTAACATGGTGAAACCCCGTCTCTACTGAAAAAAAAAACAACAGAAAATTAGCCAGGCGTGGTGGCGAGTGCCTGTATTCCCAGTTACTTGGGAGGCTGAGGCAGGAGAATGGCATGAACCCGGGAGGCAGAGCTTGCAGTGAGCTGAGATCCAGCCACTGCACTCCAGCCTGGGCGACAGAGCAAGACTCCATCTCAAAAAAAAAAAAAAAAAAAAAACTTGGAAATAAGTATAAAGATATATTTTTAAAATATATGGTTCCGCTTGCAAGAATGTAAGGAAACACTTCAGAGGCCAAGAAGAAAACTGGAGAACAAACCCAGCTGCCTTGGGGGCCACTGCTGATTTTTGGTCTTTTATAGTTTTGAATTTAATGTCAAATCAAATTAAATTTGACATTTGAGGTTGCTCACTGCAACCTCTACCTCCCAGGTTCAAGTGATTCTCCTCCTCAGCCTCCCAAGTAGCTGGGATTACAGGCACCTGCCACCACGCCCAGCTACTTTTTTTGTATTTTTAGTAGAGATGGGGTTTCACCATGTTGGCCAGGCCAACATGGTGAAATTTAATGTCACAATTTAATGTCACACCAGGGGACAAAACCTGGGACCTGAGAATAAATGAGAATGTGGGAAGTCAGACTGGAAATCCCTGTATAAAGGCTCAATTTATAATCATAAGCTAGTCCCCTTTCAGACTTGGGACCAAAAGTTCACACAATCTGCTTACTGTGGACAACCACAAGCTGGAAATTTAGCAAGAAGTAAGCCCAGCTGAGAGAAGCATGGAGGCCCCATCTGAAGGAACTTATTTTCAACCCCAGAAAATTTTCACAGATAAAGTCCCAATAAACATGAGCTCAGGATCATAGTAACAATATATATGGAGCAGAAATCATAATAATATAAGAAACAACTTAAGCAAAAGTCAGTAAAAATACCAAACTTCAGAATCAGACACATGTATGCTTCAGATAAAAAATAAATAAAAATATTAGCTTATGTCCTGTATTTTCATCTTAGAAATTAAAAATACAGGATATAAACTAATATGTTTAAAGGTATAAAATAATTAATTTATGAATGAAGAGCATGAGGCTATAAAGATTACCAGTGATTTCAAAATAGCTAGAAAGTACTTTTATAAATAAAAAATGCACTAATTGAAGTTAAAACTCAGATGACTTTAGATACAAGTGAAACCAGAATTAGTGAAGTAGAATATTAATCTAAAAAATTTAATGAAAGCATCATAGACAGTCAAGAAATCGAAAATAGGAAAGACAGGTTAGGAGAAAGAAAAATAGAACAAGGCCAGCTGCAGTGGCTCATGGCTGTAATCCCAGGACTTTGGGAGGCCAAGGGGGATGGATCACCTGAGGTCAGGAGTTCAGGAGCAGCCTGGCCAACATGGTGAAACCCCATCTCTACTAAAAATACAAAAAAAAAGTAGCTGGTTGTGGTGGCAGGTGCCTGTAATCCCAGCTACTTGGGAGGCTGAGGAGGAGGATCACTTGAACCTGGGAGGTAGAGGTTGCAGTGAGCCAAGATGTGCCATTATACTCCAGCTTGGGCAACAAGAGTGAAACTCTGTCAAAAAAGAAAGAAAAGAAAAGAAAAGAACGAGATGGTATAAAACACACCTAATCAGAATTCTGAAGGAGATAATAGGGGAAATAAAAGGCTGCAAAATTTCCAGAATAAAGACAAAAACCATCAGATTCATGAAGGATAACAAATCACTAAAAGAACCAAAAAGAAATCCACATGTAAATACATTACAATGAAGCATAACACTAAGCACAAAGGGAAGATCTCCAAAACAGCCAAAAGAGGTATGAAGGTATAGTAATTAGACATATAGCTGCCTTCTCCGTAGCAATAGTGGAAGCCAAAGACACTAGGATATTTTCAAAGGACTGATAGAAAATAATTGTCAACATAGACTAGTACCTTGTAAAGTTCTCTTTTAAGAATACAGTAAAACAAAGATGTTTTTAGGATTTCCACTTTCTCCCAAGCCATCGGAAACAATTTACCACCAAAAGTCCCTCCACTTTGATGTGCCACCGAAATGAACATGTAAAATATATACTTTAGGAAGGTAAAAATTGATAATATCTACGTGCATAAGGGAAAGAGAAGCAAAGGCAATGGTAAACATAAGGTAAATCTAAATATTGTATAATATAAAAGGAAAATCCCATTTGTAAGAATCAAAAAGCAAAACAAGATACAACTAAAACATATAATAGCAGTAGTATCTCTGTTTGAGGGGATGATTAGAAGTAAAGTATTCTAAGATTCTAAATTGCTCCAGAGATAAGTAAAAATATTGATTTAATTTTGGCCTTGAAGAGTTCACATGTTACAATTTTTAGCTGGTCACTAAAACAATAGAAATAAACAGTGTAACTCCCAACTATCACAGACAAAAAGTGGAATGAGAAAAAAATTAATTTGATACGAGGAAAGATAAAAAGAAAAAGAGGTAAGACAAATAGAAAACCTAAATAACAGGATAGAAATAAATCAACACATATTACTTATCAAAATAAACATAAATGGTCTAAATTTTCTACAAATATATAATAACTAGCAAAGTTTTGCAAAAATGTAGTAATCAGCATCTTGCCCTAATGTATTAAAGTTCATGATGAAGACATAATTAAAACAAAGGGAATATTTATGAGTATATACAGAAAATATTTTGAGATGAATAAAAATGAAAACAATACATACCAAAATTAGAAGGAAATTATAGCTCAAATTAGTATATGAAAACATTTGATATAGGCATTTGATCTAAGCTTTTTAAGAAGCTAAAAAAAGAGGAACAAATGCAGGACAAAACAAATAGACAAATAGAAATAAGAAAGCTAAAAGCAGAAAACAATATAAAAGAAAATTGACAAACAATAGAGAAAATCAATAAAATAAAACCTGGATATTTGGGTAAAAAAATCAATAAAATGGACAAACCTGTCACTGGACTGATGAGGGCAAAAGAAAAGACAAAACTACCACTCTCAGGAATAGATTAGAGGGCACCACTGAAGATCTTAGGATAACACTATGCACAACTTTATGCCAATAATTTAAATAACTTTGATAAAATGTCAAATCCCTTGAAAGACACAGAAGATTGCCAAAACAGACTTTTATGAGATGGCAAATTCCTTGAAAGACACAAATTGCCAAAACACTTAAGAAGTAGAAACCCTGACTGGTCATACAGCAAATAAAGAAATTGAATTCATAATTAAAGCCTTTCCCACAGAGAAAACCTCAGACCAAGAGGACTTCATGGGTGGTTTCCACCAAACACTTTTGGAAGAGGTAGTACCAACCCTCTAAAATCTCCTTCAGAAACAGAGAAGGAAAGAACACTTCCCAGTTCATTTTATAAACCTTTTTCCCGACACCAAAATCAAAAACATTTTTAAAAAGAAAACAACATACCAATATTCCGCACAAACATAAATAAAAATATCCCCCAAAATATTAGCAAATAGAATCCAGCAATATATTTATTTTTTAAAAGTATAATGGATCATGACCAAATAGTTACCCTGGAAATAGTTAATGTAACATATGAAAAAACCAATGTAATTCCCCATATTTATAAAATGAAGGAAAAAATCCTATTATTATTCTACAGGTGCATAAAAAGCATTTGTCAGTATTCAACACCAATGCATAGAAAAGCTCTCAAATTAGGAATAGAAACAACAATTAAAAACACCCCAAACAACCTGAATAAAAAATGGACAAAGGACTTGAATAATTGTTGCTTCAAAGAAAATATCCAAATGGCCAACAGAAACATGGAAAGATGTTCAGTTATTACCAGGAAATCACTAGGAAACTGCAAATCAAAACCACAATGGGATAACACTTCCCACCCATCAGGATGGACATTATTGAAAAAACAGAGCACGACAAGTGTTGTTGAGGGTGTGGAGATATTAGAACCCTTGTGCATTGCTGGTGGGGATGCAAAATGGAGCAGCCACTATGGCAAACAGACGGACAGTTCTTCAAAATATCAAAAATAGAATTGTCGTATGATCCAGTAATTCCACATTGGAGCATATACCCAAAAGAATCGAAAGCAGGGACTTACAGATGTACTTGCATATCCCTTGTGCATTGTATTAATAACATTATTCATACTAGTCAAAAGGTGGTAGCAACCCAAGTGCCCATCAACAGATGAATGGGTTAATAAAATGCAGTATATACATACATAGAATATTAGCCCCTTAATACATACACATACATACAATTGGAGGCTAAAGAGGGGAATATATGCCACATATCTATGTGTGTGTGTGTGTGTGTGTGTGTGTGTGTGTGTATACAAACATAATTAGAATATACACATACAGTTAAAATACAATTAGAATATCAACCTTAACAGGAAGGAAATTCTAACGCATGCAACAGCATAAATAAACCCTAAGGACATTAAGTAAAATAAGCTAGTCACAAAAGAACAGATACTATATGATTTCACTTATGTGACATTAGAGCAGTTAAATTCACAGACAGAAAGCAGAGTGGTCGTGACTTCCAGGGAATGGGGAGTTAGTGTTTAATGAGTATATGGGTGGTGGCTTCCAGGGAATGGGTATATAGTGTTTAATGGGTATATGGAGTTCACAAGATGAAACGAGTTCTGGAGATGGATGGTGATGATGGTTGCAAAACAATATGAATGTGCTTAATGCCACAGAACTGTAGACTTAAATATTGTTAAAATGATAAATTTTATATTATGTGTATTTTATCAAAATTTAAAAAGAATAAAAAACTAGGCATAAAAGGAAACTTCCTCAACCTGGTAAATTCTCTCTAAATAGATATAGAGAGAATCTATATATCTCTATTTCTGAAAATCCCCACAGCTAACAAAGGATAAAGGCGAGGATGTTCTCTCCCATGATTTCTACTCAACACTGTATGAAAAGCCTTACCTAGAACAATAAGGCAAGAATAAAATAGAAGTCATCAAAATGGGAAAAAGTATGTAAAACATTGTTCCTGTATAAAATTATTATGTAGAAAATCCTAAGGAATCTATAAAAAACACTACTAAGTGCACCTAGCAAAAGTCGCAGGATTCAGTTCCTATACAGAAGCATCTCCATAAGTAAGTAAAAAAACTGGAAATGAAATTTTTAAAAATCTGTATCAGTCATTTATACCAGCATTCAGAATATAAAATAGGTAAGGATAAATTTTACAAAATATGTAAATGATCTCTATAATGAAAACTACAAAACTCTGCTGATAGAAATTAAAGATTCATTCAATGTCATGGAAGAATTTCAAAACCATTAGCCTGAGTGAAAGAAATCATACACAAAAGAGTATGCTCAATTTGCTTCAATTTATATAGATCGTAGAATAGTGACAGAAAGATCAGTGGTTTCCCAGGACTGGGGGTGAAGGAAGATTGAACGCAAAAAGGTTAAACCTTTTTAAGGTGAGAGAAATCATCTATATCTAACTGTGGTTAGTTACATAGGCATATAAATAAAATGTGTACACTTTAATATAAGTATATTATGTCTCCAAATAGCCAATGTAAAAGGAAAAAAACAAACAACAGTCTACAGAACCAGGTCTTTTTTAAAATATAAAATTAAAATTTGGAGAAAGTATGACGGCAGCCACATTCTCTCACTTCCAAACCCCTGCAGTAATGAGGTATGTGAAATGCTAACCATTCAACCTTAGGAGCATCTGAAAGATTCCTCATCTTTCAAATCCACAGACGGAAACAGAGGAGCTTTTGTGATTCACACAATATTCAAGTTGCGTGAGAATTTCTAGAAGGAAACAATTGTATAAGTCAGGGAAATCCTTGTATAAACAAGATACAAACCAGAATTAAATGTGTGATTGGAATTTCCAACCAGCAGAAAAATAACAAATTATCTCATCAGTGGTCTGTGAACAACTGGCAAATCATTTAGGAAAAGCAGATTCCAAACTTACACTGTACAGGAAATATATCCAGAAGGACTACAGATTTAAATAAAAGTACAAGAGAGGCATGCAGGTTACGGAAGTCCCTTCTAAACCTGTCTGTGAAAAGACAAAGGAGAAAAGATGAAGAAGAAATCTGACTGTGAAAAATTACCAGAAACAGATATGATGCCTAAATGCAAGGTGGCATCCTGGATCGGATCCTGGAACAGAAAAAGGACATCAGTAGAAAAACAGATAGAATCTGAATAAAGTCTGTAGTTTAGATAACGGTAGTGTACCAATATTAATTCCTTAGTTTATGTCAGTTGTTCTCATTTGGGACCAATTTTGCTTCCTGGGGAACATTTGCCAGTGCCAGGAGACACTTTTGGTTGTGTACTAGGGGGAGAAGGGGAGGCACTACCAGCATCTAATGGTAGAGGCCACGGATGTTGCCAAGCATCCTTCAGTGCAAAGGACTGCCACCCACAATGAAGACTTATCCAGCCCACAATGTGAATAGCACCCAGGTCAAGAAACTCTGTCTCAGATAGATGTACTGTGGCTACGTAAGATGTAAATGTCAGGGGAAGCTCAGTGAAGGATGTATGTGTGGGAGTGCTTTCTACTATCTCTGTAACTCTTGTTAATCCTAAATTATTTCAAAATTCAAAGTTTTAAAAATTACCATGGACAACATTAAAAAGTAAAATACAAAAGGTCATTTTTAGCATAAATACAAATGCAAAATACGAGAACTCTGAAGAAAACTGAAGAAAACAGAGGCGACCTACAAAAGACGAAATACAGATATACAACAAACACATGAGAATGTTCAACATCTTTCTGAAGAGATGCAAATTAATAAATCATAAGTATCATTTTTCACACATCAAAATGGCACGGAGCTTTTTGTAATGGCAATGTCCAATACCTGTGCATGTTTAAGGAAGCTGGTATGTACGTACAGATAGTGCCACTTGGAGTGTTATTTGGAAATCTAGATTAAAAAGTCTTAAATTTGTGCCTATTCTTTGACCAGAAGTTCTAGAAATCTGGCTTCAGAAAATCACATAAAATGCTCACATTTTTCTCTAAAGACATTTATCAACACTTTGCTATAAAAATGTAAAATGGAAACAACCTATTTAATAAGGTTTTTAAAAGCAGTTTAAATAAAGCTATACAATGGAAGCCCAGGTAGCCATTAAACGGTTAACAGGAAGTTTGTTTGGCAGGTACTGGAACTTCAGAATCCATTGTTGAGAAAAATAAGCCTTCGAAAACAGTATATATTTTACATAATCCCCCTTTAAAAAGAAAGAAAAAACGAAATGAAACAAAACAAAGAAAAAGAAGTTTGTTGCATTTATGAGAGATTCCAAGTAATCTGTCTGGGACGATTTACTGAAATGTTAACCGTGATGTTCTCTCTGGGCAGTAGGATTATGGTTGATTTTCTACTTTCCTCTTTTTGCTTATTTACATTTCAAGTTTTATAACAAACATGTTTTACTACTTTTTTTTTTTTTTGAGACAGGGTCTCATTCTGTCACCTAGGCTAGAGTGCAGTGGCATGATGGCTCATTGCAACCTCTGCCTCCCAGGTTCGTGCGATTCATCTGCCTAAGCCTCCCAAGTAGCTGGGATTACAAGTGCTCACCACCATGCCTAATTTTTGTATTTTTGATAGAGATGGAGTTTTGCCATGTTGTCCAGGCTGGTCTCGAACGTCTGACCTCAGGTGATCCACCCAGCTCGGCCTCACAAAGTGCTGGGATTACAGCAGTGAGCAACCATGCCCGGCCGAGTTTTGTTTTTTCAATAAGAAAAAATGAAGCATTAGAAAAGCAAATGAAATGAAGAAGAAACTGATTCCATTTAAATTCCTTTCTAAGCAACATTTCAGTGAATGATATTAGACCTGGAAAGAAACCAGTTACCAGCCGCGCCAACAGCCACGGTAGGCTTTGAGGCGACGAAGTTCATGAGGGTTTTGACAGTAAATTCCATCAGCGTAAATTCTCCCTGACGTCTAGCATGCTATATCTTCCAAATGCACAACACTGTGACATTCAATGGACCATCCCTCCCCAGCTCTGCTGCCTGAGGTCTGATGCTCCACTGTTCACAGTTTTTTTGGCTGTAATTTCTGAACTGCAGTGGTCCACGTGCTCTTACATGCCCAAGGATATTTATGAAGATGCAGGAGAAGTTGTCAAAGAAACTCGAAGTCATTTGTTCACTATCTACAGAGGCCATCGGATCAAAAATGCCTAAATATGACCCACCCATATACAAAAACAGATAAGCCTCTATTTTCTTAAAACACCAGGGTCGTTCATCTGCTGAATATACACCAAAGACTTTCATATCCCACTGGAAGAGTGAGTAGATTTTAAGTAAAACTACATAAGTTTCCCTTTATTTCAGCAAACATATATATTTATAAATGGGAAAAGTAGGACAAAGCCAGGAGTGAGGTCTGCACACCAAATATCACCGTGAGAGCTCACATATTTGCAAGAGATGGGCCTCAAAGTTGACACTGAATTTTAACATACAACGAAGCACACCATTTGTTACCCCATGGGTCAAATGCTCTGAGAAAGAAAACCTAGAGTTGTTCAGAGGATGCACAACTCTGGAAAAAAGAAAGAATTGAGATTTTTTTTTCCTGTGGGGCACACATAAATAGCATTGTCTAATAACATGAACGAGACACAGGCTCAGTGCAGGCTCTGGCACCACACCAAAGCACAAAGCACACCAAAGAAAACCAGTGCAGTTCTGCAAGGGACTGACTGCCGTGATGTGGTCCTTGCATGCAAATGTTTCACTCAACTGAGGAAATGATTAAGAAAAACTGAATTTCTGTAGCTTCTGTCTTTAACTTCTGATTCTATAGACAACAGCCATCTAATGGACCGGTTTATATATTCCTCATCTGTCTGTGACTTTCGCTGTTCCTACAAGGGCATTTATTTCAAGAATTAGATTAGGCAAGAGTAGGCATTTGAGCAACAGCTTCTAATCCTAAGTGACAAAGGTTGTGTTCCCTGCAAAGAGGACACCTGTCCTGTGCACCTGCCCTTCAGGCCCTCACAGGGACCTTAACCTTGAAGAATCTCCCCATTACCCATGAATAGCTGAGAATCAAGATATACTATAGAATGGACCTGCTTAAACTATGTTGTCAAAGTAGTTTGTTGTAAAATGCAGGGATATTTTTCATAATGCTATCAGATGTTCTCAGATGGGCCTCATTTCCAAGCCCGTGGTGCTTCTGCTTGGTTACCCTGACACTCACTGTCACTCATGTAGAGACGGTTGCTCTGCAATGTCCCAATTTAATCCTAATTCATCCCCCAAACAGAGCTCTCAACCAGGGAGATACTGACTGAGACATGTTCATTGCAGCATTGGATGAGTGTGTTTTGGTTGGGCGCAGTGGCTCACGCCTGTAATCCCAGCACTTTGGGAGGCCGAGACGAGTGGATCACCTGAAGCCAGGAGTGAGTGTGCTTTGAAAAAGTACTCATCCATGTCTGATGCACCTCTCTGGTTAAGAATATCTTTTTCATACTCTCTGATAAAACCCCTGTACCACCTAAGGTCAACAGAATGCACCAAATATAGACTGCAGTACTTTATTTGCAGTAATGCCCTCATGGGGCTATGACCTAGCAGGGGAAATAAAAGAACATCTGATAGCAATATGAAAAATATTTCTGCATTTAACAACAAACCACTTTGACAACATAGTTTAAGAAGAATTAATGGGCTGGCTCTACCATCTTTATTTATTTCTTGTTCGCCAAAGTTAGCCATTATTGATGAAAAGAAAATCACATTTTACAGAAAATCTTAAAGCTTTGCTTTAAGATTATTAGGAAAAGAGCAAAAACTCACCGAGTCAAAGGAATTAAACACATCATCGATTTCTCACTTTTTTTGCTCTATTTTCCAGGGTCATCTGTATCTAGAATACTTTTTCTTTCAGAACTCATCATGCTACTACCCCTGCCTTTTTCCAAGATCCCTTCTAAATTGACTTCCTGTGGACAGCTTGGATGATACTGAAGACTGATGATAATTACAAAATGGTTTGAGTCCCCACCACGAGCCCAACTGCTCAGCACTCTTTACGTAAATTACCTTGTAAAGGACAAGCAAGCAACTGGCGGAGTATAAATGGAGCCCCAGATGAGCCTCATTCCCAAGCCTGTGGTGCTTCTGCCAGGTTACCCTGTTACTCATGTGTAAATGGTTGCTCTGCAGTGTCCTAATTTAAAAGATCAGCCCATTACCTGGTCAGCCTGCTTCAGGCTTTGAATCCATTTCTCTTAATCTATTCCTGGCAAACCTGAGTAAATGGCCCGTTAATAATGACTCTCTCCTAAACACTGTAGGGACACCCCCTAGTCATATAAATGAAAGAATTACTCAGAAGAAAAGAAAAAACAAAGCCATTCTCTCCATGAAGCCAGCTGGGATGGCTGACATGAGCACCCTTTAGATACCATGTGGACTCTTGGGAATGATCTGGAAACCGTGTTTATGATGATGAGAAAAATGACACAATCTCATCAAGACTTACCAAGAGATAAACAAAACATTCTCAAAAACCTTCAAAATATTTTTGCAACACTGCTTATATATTTCCACCTCTTTAACATTAAATGAGACCACATGAAGGGTCATGAAGTTGTTCCTTGACAATACGTGATTATTCTTACTGAGTTCCTAAAGGGAAACAATATTTTGAGACATTTCCCCTGCCACCCTCCACTTCAACTTCAAACCAAGTGGGGATTCTAGTTTTCCCTTTCCTTTTCACAACCTACCTCTTGGCGGTGAATCGTTCATCGCTCCTCACCCTTTCCTTGCCGGAGAGGTTTTGAATATGGGGATGAGGAAAGGTAGTTTGAGGAGGGAAACACATCAAGCACTTAAGGGGCCCTGATGTAAGATTGGGCTTTGTTGGGTCATCAACAAAACCCATCCTCCACCCAGACCACAGGTCCAGGCCACCCACTCTGTAGGCCATTGCTCCATGGTTCTCTATGAGCCTTTGCTCCCCGGCTCTCTACTGGGTAAGATGAGGTCAATGCCAAAGGACTCAGAGTTGAATCCTGCCCTCCAGGACTGTGCAGTGTGCAAGTATAAACAACGACCTCTACGAAACAGCAAATGCATCACATTAAAAGACCGCTACCTGCCTAGCAAGGAGACCAGGTCTGAGTTATGTGTCAGCATCGCAGAACCAGAGAAGAGCCCAGCGTCTGGTACCACAGCAGACACGATCAATGTCAGGTGAGCGAGGGGAGGTTGTCTGGGTGCTAGCAGGAGGTGCCAGGGCCCTGCCCACTGAGTCACAATGAGTGGCACAGGAGCACCTGTTCTTGCTGCTGATGGGAAAGGTGGCAGGCAAGCTGGAGGCCAAGGTCGAACTGCAGTGCGCACCTGCTCTTATGGGACAGGAAGAGTCAGAGCAAGACGGGACGGTATTGGTCAGAAAAGGTGAAGAGTAAACAGCGCAAGGAAGCCGACAACTCTTCCCTTTGACTCTGAGCATCGCTCCTTCACCATGTTCTAAGAATCGACCTGAGAAGCAGGCTTGTCTGACAGCTCCTGTGGCAGAAAACCACAGGCCCAAAAAATGTATAAATTAACAAACAAGGAAAGAAGAGAACACAAAATGATCTTGTCCACCTCTCTTATTCCACAGATGAAAAAAACAGAGACCTTGCAGGCAAGGGACCTGCCCAAAGTCACCCAGAGGGCCTGCCCTGGAGCAGGGGGGGTCACACACTTCTTCAGAAAAGGCCCAGACAGTAAAAATGTTAGGCTTTGTGGGCCATAAGGTCTCTGTCCCAACTATTCAACTTTGTTGTTGCAGTGTGAAAGCAGCCACAGAACAATGCATAAATAAATTGGCATGGCTCTGTCTCAATATAACTATTTACAAAAACAGGCAGCAGGCTGATCTTGGAGTCCCGGTGGTTTGCTCATGCCTGCCGTAGAGCTGCTGCTAAATACTGGGGGCTGAGTTCTTGTCCATTCATCAGCTGATTCTAAGACTCTCTGGCTTATCTTGCTGTTAACAATGAAACAAAACACAAAAACTCATTCTGCTCAATTCTTCTGGCTTCCCTAAAGGTAAGAAAAGACTATTGTAAGATTGTTTACCTGGTTCTCAACCATGTACCCACTTCATTAGGAAGAACTGTGCAGGTGTGATGTGAATGTCCGCCAGCCAGCAGCAGAAAAGTGGGGAAGCTCTGCAGGGTAGAGGCAGCCTCAGAAAACCAGGAGGGCATTAGGCACACCTGCAGTCACTTGGAGTCAGCGTGGGACTGCCAAACCATCTGATCCATTGGCAAACCTTGTTGATTTACCTTGAACACATAGCCCCAGAATCTGACCACTTCTCAATACCTTCACTACTGCTACCCTGTCCAAGTCACTGCTCCCACTCCTGGACAATTGTCCAATATATATTTGCTGAATGAACAAACATCAAGAGTGAGAGAGTCGAATTCTGCACTAGCCTCCTCATACAGGTGCTAAGGTCTATAGTGCTCACCACCAATCCCCTGCCCCGGGTCTAGCCTAGCAAGATCCTTGACTTATTTCAGAACATTATGGAATTACAGAGTGGAAAACACAGACTGAATGGCAGAATGGCCAGCTGTGATGGACACTGTATTATACTGCTCAGATCTCCCTTCAGGAAAGAAGAGCTTCTTCCCCCAGCTGCTGGAAGTCCTGTAGGAAGAGTGCCCTCGGCGATCCGCCCCACAGGAATTGGCTGACTGAAGAGAGCTGCCTCACCCAAGGTCACATACCTTCCTGGGAAATATAAGGGCCCAGTCCTCTTACAGAAACTCAAAATAACCTTCAAGGCCCATCCCAGATTTAGAGTTCCCTAAGTGGCTGGCAGAGGCCTTGCTTATGACTGCACCACAGAACACCTTCTCCCTCTGCCCAGTCCTGCTTCCTTTCCTGGATGTTGTATCCCAGAACATTCCCCAGTAAATACCCTGCCCATTCATCTCCACCTCAGAGTCTGATTTCTAGAGAATCCAACATGCAATACTGGGAAATAGAGTAAAGTTTACCTTAGGGGATGGATTTAGTTGAATACTAGACCAGAACTCAGTAAATTATAGACTGCAGGTCAAATCTGGCCCACTTCTTGTTAGTGTAAATAAAGTTTTATTGGCAACAGCCACACTTATGTATTTATACATTGTTGATGGCTGATTTTGCACTACAACAGCAAGTTGTCTCCTGCTGTGCCCTTCTCAGTGACAGCCCCAGGCAGAGCAGTTAAGGTGGTGGTGACTCAATGGCAGGCCCCGTCTCCACTGCCACTATCAAAGGTGGTATCTGAAGACTGAGCTGTTAGTTGAGTAGTTGCTACAGAAACCATATGGCCCATGAAGCCAAACACATATTTTCAATCTGGCCCTTCACAAAAAAAGGGAAAAAGAAAAGGTTGCTGATCCCAATTCTAGATCATTAAAGAAAAACAAAAATCACATTTGTAAAATATCTTCTGGTTCCGCTAGTAAAAAGTCTTCATGGGATGAGAGTGGGAGTCTAATGCAGGCTTCTCTCCTCTAGGTAGGCTTGGCTTATGTGTGCATGGTTTGTTCTCTTCCTTTGAGTGGTGTAAGTGAGATAAACCTCACTTGCTATTAACGTGGCAGTACCATACCATCTAAGTGCGAGTAGGCACAGTGCCCATTTGGAGACCTGGCAGGGATTTCTGCCTTCCAATCATCCACATCTTTATTCACTAGTGATGCTAAACTCCACTGAGGACATCTCAGACCAATGCCACCAAAGCCTGTGCACTGACTGAAGGAGATGCAACATGGGTCCACCATAGAACGTGAACGCAAAGAGGTGTGGACAGTGTATTCACTAATCTCTTCTTCAGTAGCATCTACCATCGTCGGAAGATTTTGCTCCCTCTACTTGGATATCTCAGAAATGGAGAAAAGCTTCAGATTTAAGCCACAGATGCACAATAAAATTGGCAGGAAGAAGTGTGTCTAAGTCAATAGTGAGTCAGGCATGCACATCCAGTGAGTCGGGAACCATTTGGATCAACATGGTGTATTTCACAGACCACCACAAAGAACTGGATTTCAGGCTGAGGAGGATTTCTGAGCCAATACATTTTAACCGCATCAAATAATATGGCTTATTACATTTTTTCATAAATTAACTTGCAGTTCACTCTCCTAATAGTCTACCGCGGTAACTGGCAACCAAATACTAGTATTACTCCAGACGTTCACAAGCAGCAGCTTTCAGATACCACCTTCGATAGTGGCGGTGAGCTGGGGCCTGCCACTGACTCACCACCATCTTAATTGCCCTGCCTGGGGCTGTCACTGAGAAGGGAACAGCAGGAGACCAGTACACAGCTCTAGCACCAACTGGCCACGTGGACTTGGGCAAATCATTTATTCTTCAAGCTTCATTTGTGTTGTCTGAAAAATAAGGATAATGATACTCTTTACAGATGGTTGAATGACTCAAAATAATGGATGCAGCCCAGGACCTGGCGCCTAGGACTTCTACAACGTATGTTGTGGTTATGAATAAGATGATGATGATGAAGATGATGATGGTAATGATGACAAGAATGGAGATTAAATTTTTTTGTGATAGATGCGAAGATTTGTCCAATGCCACCTACATGGTGCTATCCGAATGCTTACCAACAGTAGAGATGTAAAGACAAAATATACAGGGACCGAGGAGATAAGCAAAGAGAGAACCAATTCCTTAACCTTCAGCCCCGAGACGAGAGCAGGTGCCCACATGTCTATTGGAATGCTATGTCTCAGTAGACACAGCTATTTGAATTGCATGACGTGCTTGTGTCTCATTTTTCCTAATCTTATCTTTTGGGTGCATATCCTGGAGGCTCAATCATGAATACAATTTGTAAAACTTTCTGTCCAGTGACATAATGAGTAGAACTAAAATTGCTTTGCCTCTGTTTGTAGAATCTCCCAGGCTGCACCCACCAAGTAGCTGAATGTCAGTAAGCCAGCCAACAGAAGATCCTGCTCATGAGGTATTTTGGAATCCTTCAGATAAAAAGAATCAGATTCAATAACTATGAAGTATGAAGACTGCTAATAGCATGTGTAACCACAGGAGGCTGTCAAGAATGTCTCACATAGGATTCCAGTTCCAGACAGGAAAATATAAACAGTTCCTCTGAGTTTTAATGAGCACTGCTGCAGTCTGAAAGCTCTTGCATTATGGCTAAAAGGTATTGTTGAGACTGAAGGTCAGCAAGCTCACCCTCCAAACATTGTGCAGATTGTGTGAGGACAGCCTGTGGTCATTAAAGTCAATGAGCTGTGCTGGTAAATTTCAGGCCAGAATTCTACAGCATGGACAGATGTGCTTTCTTGTCACCTGAGAAGAAATAGAGTCCACTGGAAATTAGTTTCTGAGTGAGGCAGCACACAGCCAGGGGTGCACGTGTAGGTGAGGGTGTGCATTTGTAGGCATCCGAGGCAAGTGCCCCACTGTGCACCCCAGGGCTCTGTGGCTTTGAACTTTGCGGCTGAAGGGCTCAGAATCACACGGAGCCTCTTTTCTTTGCAGAGTCCACTTTAGGCAAATAGAGCTGAAATTTTTTGAAGCTTGATGGGATCTCGAAAAACATCCAATCTACCCACTGCTCTAGTTACCCAGATGGGGAGTTCAGAGAGTGTCACTCCTCCACATCCACTGAGCTAGAAATAACAGATCAGCAACTCTACAAAAAGGTGCTCCAAATGTGGTATATCTACACCATGGACTACTACTCAGCCATTAGAAGGAATGAAATCATGTCTTTCGCAGCAACTTGGTTAAAGCTGAGGCTATTATTCTAAGTGAAGTAACATAGGAATGGAAAGCCAAAAACTGTATGTTCTCATAAGCGGCAGCTAAGCTACGAGTATGCAAAAGCATACAGAGTGATATGATGGGTTTAGAAACTCAGAAAAGAGAGGGCGAGAGGTGGGCTTAGGGATTAAAAAAAACACATCAGGTGCCATATACACTACTTGGGTGACGGGTGCGCTAAAATCTCAGAATTCACCACTGTATAATTCATCCATGTAACCAAAAACCGCTTGTACCCCCAAAGCTACTGAAATTATTAAAAAGGTATTCAAGACTCCCCTGGTCTCTGTGACTATCTCTTTCCTCAAATGGTAGAATGAAGCCTCATGGCTTAAAGCCACTCATGAATCTCTGGGATATGTGCTTTTTCTGGGGAATGTTGGCTCATAGGATGTAGAATGAACATACACTGCTTGCCTAAGATAACCCCTTACAGGAGTAGTCATTTCACAAAATCACAATAAAAAATCTTCTCTGCACCACCAAAGCCAAAAAGTAAGTTGGGGGAAGTTTCCACACTCTTGCTGGCCTCCTCTGAGATGAGTGTTTGAGATCTGGCTCTTATTATTAGTAGAGAGCCTCTGGTGAAAAGTACTATAAATCCAAATTATTATTTCACACCATGAAACGTGGTTTAAAAATGAGGATGTGCTTTAACTGGGGTAACACACAACAATGCAGTGGTATATTTCTGGAATCATCATCAATAAGGAAGATGAAGTGCTTAGCTTGAGCAATCTCTTTAAATACTAAAGTGGGATTTATCTTTGGAACACTGGTAGCTGCTTATGTTGTCCTTCTTGTAATAAGTCTGTAAGACATGCATTTCAATGGTTTAATCAATCTGAAAGCCATATCAAAATTGCCTTAAAAATCTCTGAGCATTAAATATATATGTAGTTGTTAACATTAATTACATCATTTAACATTTCTATACACATCATAACTTTAAATGTTTTATAGTCATTTTTATTAATAAAGCTTTAATGAACCAAAGTTGTACTGTAAAGTTATTATGCACATTCTGCACTTTCAATTGTATACTAATATCTTTAAATACCTTTTTCCAAATAGAAATTCAGTAATTCATAAACCAGAGCCTCTTGCAGAAAGTAAAGTTGAAAATCAGAAGTTTACACAGAGAAAAAAAGAAATCTGGCCTCTTTCCTCCAAAAAATGCCTGCTTTCCTCTTTTGATTTCCCAAGAAAGGTGAAGAGTTCTCGGGGCAGCCCACCTTGGGAATTCTGCCCGACCCTGGAAATGGCAGAAACAGCAACAAATCCTGGCCGAGATGCCCCAGAAGACACAACCAGGGGGACAGAAAATTGCTGCTGCTGCTACTTTTTGGCACAGAGACTCCCTGACTTGCCTGATTTAGAAAATGTCCTATAATTACTATACACGCACACACATACACACATTCACACGCATACATTCACACATACACACTCCATTATGAAGCTTTGCAGTCTAGCTTTTATATCAATGAGGCTAACTTGAAAAGTAAAAAGTACAGAAATCAGGACGCTTCCAAATACGCAGATGTTTGGCGAGAGAGATGAAACATCTGGGGGCGAATGGCATTTCATTCTTCTCACCCTCTTTTGGAAAGCAGTTTGGGCATGTTGTAAATTAACTTCCTTTGGAGGCTATCATTTCCTTCTCATTACATATGGTCTGGAACTATTGGGAACAAGAATTTGACAGAAGGCCTCTTACATTCTACAAAAGTGTCAACTAAAAAAATCTATCCAATCAGACATCGATGCTGAGCTATCAGTTGTCAACTATGAGCAGAGCAGATCACTGCAAGTCTACTGAGAAATGCCTCTTACAGAGTAAGTTTTGTGTAAGAAACTCACTCAATAGCTCCTTGCTTGGACATTTACACAGGTCACCCTCCTGCAGATGCATGCACCACTCACCTGCCCTGTAACTCCAGCCGGGAATGTGAATGGACAGTTGGTTGGCATGACCGCTGGCACGACAATGAGTTGCGTGGTCCTTTTCCCCTTTCCTTACAGTGACCTGGTTAACTCCCACATTTGCCAATTCTGTGTTTTCCAATGGAAAAGAACCACTCCAAGGACGTGCGCCGGTCCCCAGATGCACCCGCTCCAACGATGGGGTTTCCTTCAAGTGACTTTCTTGTAAACCTGGGTTCCAGCGCTGGCCTACGAGGTCCTGGTCTCTCTCCACGAGCTCCTGCTTCAGGGCTCCGCTTATTGGCTCCCTGTTCACTAGGCCATCTACTCCATCTGCTGTTAATCTGTGGGAACTACAACTGAGGTTGAGCGACAGGACGGATCTGTGCATTTTGGGGCTGGCAATTTGGGGTGGCTCAATGGGGACGGAGAGAGACTTGTCTACATAATAGATTGAATTTGGACACTGCTGAGACACCCTGAGGTGGACGCAGGAACTGAACACCAGCGGGCTCTTTCCTGACAGTGGGGTATCTGGCTCTTTGTCATCCACGTGGGTGACCCAGTACTTGCGTCTCTCACACAACCCTGTGTGGGCCTCGGGAACCTTCAGCCGCACCACGGAGCTGTTTCCGGAGAACTCTGTGCAGGCAAAAGATCTCTGATGCCGACCTGGATGGGCGCCATTGGCCAGAGCTGGGGGCGCCTGGAACAGTGTGTCCTCAGCCCTGCACTTGGGGCACAGAGAGTCCCCAACAGTCCCCCACAGCAGGGCGCTGGCTGGGGGGCCCACGCGTCTGGCCGTGATGGTGATGGATGCAAACCCTCTGCGGGGACCCCCACAGGGGCTCTCCTCTTTGGGTGGCAGCTCTGTCTCAGGTCCTCGCTCATCTGACGGTGCTGGGATTCCTAATCTGCCCGGAAGTAACGCAAATGCCCTGTGAATGCTGACTCCGCTGCGATTAGCCAGAGATTGCTTGGTGTGATGCGCACGAGCCTGACCAATCGTACAGGGCAGGGGCAAGGAGGCCCTGTTTTCTCTCGGCTTATTCTCATCAATCATCTGGGAGATGACTAAGGATGAAATCATTTTTGTGTTTTGTGATGCCAGGGTCTCCTGCAAATAGAAAAAGATTCCAATTATTCAAGCAGTCTATTGAAACACAGACCGTAAACTCTCTTTCAAGGGCCACCAGGATGCTGGAGCACTTGGTTCGTAACACTCAGATGTCTTGTCCAAGGCTTTTTACTGCACACCTGATGCTCAGAGATGTCAGGAAAGGCAGGAAAACTAGATGTTTATGACAAGTTACATGTTCTGGAAACATTGGCCTGAGTCATGAATTGGTTTTCTCTGCTGGGCATCTATTCTTAATTTACCTAATGATGTGTCAACGGGGATCATCTAATTCTGATAACCACCTCCACCAAGCCCAGGAGCCCCCAAATACAGGCTTGCATCCTCAATGGAGAGGAAAGACAGAATTCTGGAGATGGGCTGGAACTTTGGGCCGCAGGTTTATGCAGGAGATGAGTCCCCACTCCTGAAAGGAAACAGCAACGGTGGTTACCAGGAGGCCTCTCCCTACCTTGGTCCTTTGCAGTCCTCCACATTTGCCAGTTTAGACTCTAATTCAGTTGCTTCCTGCTGCTTGGCATCATGGAGGTCAAGGTCCAGAGAGCAAAATAATAGAAATCAAACGCCCAGCCAGGCGCGGTGGCTCACGCCTGTAATCCCAGCACTTTGGGAGGCCAAGGGGGGCAGATCACCTGAGGTCGGGAGTTTGAGACCAGCCTGACCAACATGGAGGAACCCCAACTCTACTGAAAATACAAAATTAGCCAGGCATGGTGGTGCATGCCTATAATCCCAGCACTTTGGGAGGCCAAGGGGGGCAGATCACCTGAGGTCAGGAGTTTGAGACCAGCCTGACCAACATGGAGGAACCCCAACTCTACTGAAAATACAAAATTAGCCAGGCATGGTGGTGCATGCCTATAATCGCAGCTACTCAGGAGGCTGAGGCAGGAGAATCGCTTGAACCCAGGAGACGGAAGTTGCGGTGAGCCAAGATTGTGCCATTGCACTCCAGCCTGGGCAACAAGTGCGAAACTCTGTCTCTCTCACACACACACACACATTAAAAAAGACAAAAAGAAAAAAAAATCAAATGCCCTCGTTTGCCCAGACCAACACTATGGCAATCAGTTGATTTCATCTATCAGAATTGGGAGGACAGGGGACACTGGACCAAGGCACATGTAGCTTTGCTGAATTTCAATGATCAGTTGCATGAGTTTTTGTCCAGTATTTGTAAAGGACCAAGGTGTTTCAATTTTCCTAATCAGCAGATTGTCCTAACAGTAAATTGCTCATGTGTCCAAAAGAGTGTGCTATGATTTTTAACAAAGCATCTAGCCAGGTCTGTACTCATTTGTTTCTATTATGATTATGTATGAAGCACTACAAAATACAACACAGAAGATGGACTACACCCCAGCACTTAGTGAAGGCTAACAGGGTCCTGGCCCCCTTGTAGACATTCATTATGGTACATGCTTACAATGAATCCTTGCATAGAACGACACAGGATCTGGAATAATATATGTAACCACCAAACTCCCACTGCTTGCAGATAATCTTTGCTTTGGGGGCCTGAAGACATAACTGGATGCCCAACAGTTGCCACAGCAGCTCCCAAATCCCAACATGCAGAGAATGGCCTGGGATGTTACCACCGCAGATTCCCCAGGCCCCAGAGATTGATTCTGTAGGTTGTGGGTGGCACCCAGGCATCTGCGTTTCAACTGACATCCCCGTGATTCTGATGTAGGTGATCTGGGTCGCATACTTTGAGAAACACAGACAAGTTGTGAGGCTGCTGGTCTTCTCAAGACAACATGTTTTGGAGAGGAAGGGCCTGTGTGTGTTGGAAGCAGGGTATTTGCTCATTCCAAGAGGTGACAGCAAGCACAGTAGCATTTTTATTTTCTTCAGGGCAGGACTAATATTTGCTTACTCAAATAACTGCATGTTTCCCACTAGCTGGACATTTGGCATGGCAGGTCCACATGGCTGCAGGAGGGCCAGTGTGTGATCTTAGCTGCCTGAGGGGCTTTGTATCCTTAGAGTCAGGCATGAGAAGATAGTTGGCTTGTTTTGCATGACAATCTCCATCACATTATATATATATTTAAAAAAAAAAAAAAGATACATGGGAAGTTGCACATTCAAAAGATACCCAGAGATGAGTGAATAAGAAGAAATAGATAGGAGAGTCATTTTAAAATTTACTTCATTTAAAAATAAATCAAAATATCCCTGGCTACTTTAAAAAAAAAAAAAACGGTCAATGCAGTAGCACCGAGTCATGAAAGGGGACATTCAGCCCTCTCTTTTAGCCCAACGGCTACCTCACACTTCCAGATCATATCATGCGTTGCTTCTCTGAGGCTAGCTCTGCTGGAAGTCCTGTCAGGTGGGGCTTCCTCTCTAGCAGTTGTCAGCCCAGGGTTCATCAGTCACCTAGGAACTCATCCAAACCCCAATGCCCAGGCCTCATTCCCAGATAATTACATTGGAATTCCTGGGCAGGGAGGCCCAGGTATCAGTGTTCTTAGAGCTTCCAGGGAGATTCCAGCCTGCAGCCCCAACACTTCTGCAGCACCCTGAATCCTTTCCACTTGTACCACTTTTTATGGATGTAGTTTACATACAAGAAAACCGAAATGCACCTGGTGCCTATTTCCCTTGGTACACAGTCCCTCCCATTTTAGTTAAATTTAGTTCTGATCATAATTGCTCTTGTGTACCCTACGAGGAGTGCAATCATACCCAGTAGGAACTCCTTTGACACTGCTCTTTGAAGAATAAAAAAAAAAGACCCACTTTGGAAACTGCAGTGTAGGTCTTATTTTACAGGGCAATGTTTCCCAAAGTTTGTGCCAGGGACTGCCTGCATAGAAACCACCTAGAGTGAGTGAGTGAGAGAGAGAGATGGGGTGTGTGTGTGTGTGTGTGTTGGTGGGGAGGACATGTTAAAAATGTAGATTTCTAGACCTCTCCCTCCTTGGACTTAGGTTGCTCAGGATCTATGGGGATAAAGCCTAAAATTTGTGTCTTTCACCACCTCCCAGGTGATTCTTCTGCATGGATATGGTGGGAAGGATGCCAGCCTAGGACTCAGGCCAGCTGGGGTCTAGCGTGAGCCGGGACTCCCATACTGGCTGCAGGACCTTGGACAGGGCCTTTGGCTGTCACAGCTGCTAAGCAAGGAGAAAACAGGGGTGACTCTCGGGGTGGGGGGGCCTCCAGGCTTCCTCGTACTGTGGTCTCCACTATCAAGAGAGTACCTATTCTTCAGGCTCAGGACACCATGACACCCGTGAGCTTGGCATCAATGAGGGGTGTGTTGCTGGGAATGAGAGAATGTCATCTCACCTTGGAACGACAGGAATGGGAAATACCTGACTCTGGCTACACGTCTGGACTGAGCCCTGAAGCCACAGTCAGAGCCCAGGGCTATGCATGCTGAGGGATGCCCCCAGGCTGTGCTGAGGGGCTGCAGGCCTGTACGTCCCTCCAGAAGATCCTAGAGGCCCAGAGGACGGGATAAGGAATTAGTCACTGTTTCATTAAGGGGGGCCTGGCAAGTGTGACCATGATTTTTTGACTCTGTGAGATGTGAATGGATGAGGGAAGAGCAATCATGACCGGCATGAACTTGAACTTATTTCTGAAGCCCTGGAGTCACTCAGGATGTCAAGGTGACGCTGCTCCTGAGGGACAAATACTGATGAATGCCCAGTTCCAAAGAAAAATCGATTTGCCCTCTCAAGATACTAATGTGTGATGTAATTCTCCAGTACTCTTCCCATGACCCGGCAGAAACGAGTGGATATCCGACATAATCTAACCTACAAAGGAGTGAGGAGGGTTCACATCAAAGTGATGCCATATTTCAGTGGAATTTACAATGGAATACATTTGAGTTTACCTGAATTACATAAACAGAAATGACTCATTGTATATCCAATATATTGAAATTTTGCTGATAGAAATGTAGAAGTCATGTAACTTTTTAGGTGCAATTCTATTATTCATAACATACAGTCACAGTCAAACTCTTTAACTGTGCATTCCACGTATTTATTTGGGTACCTACTATGTGCCAAGTGCTGCATTTTCCCAGGGTGTAGTCTCAGTTTTGACAAAAGTCCCCAAAACAACAAACTGGGAGATATTGAAAAGGAAACACTGGAGGACTCTTTGCTCTTTAATACACAGGACACTCTTGTTTGGGAAGTTCTGTGTATTAAACCCTATTCTGTCAGTGAGACCCATTAAATGATTGAAGATAAGGTCCAACCTCTTAAAAATCTGTGTGAGTTTGCCAGGGCTACCATAGCACCAAAGTACCACACACTGTGTGACTTAAACAACTGAACTGATTTTCTCAGTTCTAGGAGCTGGAAGTCTGAGATCAAGGTGTCACAGGGCTGGTTTCTTCTGAGGCCGCTCCTTGGCTTGTAGACGGCCATCTTCTTCCTTCATCTTCACAAGGCCCTCTCTTCTGTCCTCTGCCCCATGTCTGGGTCCTAAACTTTTCTTCTTATAAGGACACCAGTCAGATTGGATTAGGACCCACTCTAATGACCTCACTTAACCTTAATCACTTCTTTGAAAGATGCTACCTCCCAATGCAGTCACATTCTGAGAAAGTAGAGGATAGGACTTCAACATATAAATTTAGTGGGGGCTGGGGGGATGCGATTCAGCCCCTAACACATGATTTTGTGTTGCATTCCTCTTCTGGGTCTCGGAAACCAAGAAGGGGATGAGATGGGGGGTTATTTAATGTTCCTAAGTCAGCCGACTACTTTTAAAACTGGGCAAATTTTCTCTAGAAAGTAATTACATCCTTTACGCCAAACATCTTCTCAAATCAAGCTATTTCAGGGTGACATTCCATCCTCCTTTCTACTGGGTTAACTAAACATGTCTTTACAAAGAGATTCCTTTCATCTAAAATAAAATTAACAGATTTGATTTAAAAGGAGGATGAAAATCATCTCATATTTACGGTAGAACATTCGTGTTGGAGAGAGGTCAGATGCGTGGCTGGGTTTTGTCTCGGTTTGGTGAACCATCCATTTCCTGACCAGCACCACACAACACATTTTTTCACATTTTCTTTCTCAGAGATGCTGCTTTAAGATATTGATTTCTCTTAAATGTTTCAAAGATGATTTTGTAGTGCTGGTAACTGCTTTCACAGTTTTATGCTTTTATTGACTGTTTTTAACTTTATATTTATGCCTTGAGGTATTTCTAAGAGGGCGTAATTTCATAAATTGAAGCCAGAAAGAGTCAAGTAGCAGATGATCAGAGGAATCGGCTCTTAAGCCACTGGAGTGACAATACCTCCATTCCTGTAGCAATTTATTTCTCCAAAGAATAAGCCTCTCCTCCCATCTCTACCTTGAAACCTGAATTTTTCCCCATTGCTGCTCTGCAACCTATGCTGTACTTGCCCGAAGATTCTTTGGCTGCAGCTTCCCACAGAAGACCCTGCAGTCCTCTCCACATTTGCTGCAAACCTGCCTTCCTCCTTTGAGTTGATCTGGAGCCATGGTCACTGTCAGCCTAGGGGCATTTCATCCTGAATGGAAGCGCATTTTTCAACGTATGAGCTTGCTCAATTATGTAGCAACAGGGGAAGACAGTTTAAAGACAAATAGAAAAATCTGATCTTTTCTCACTCTGCATCGTGAAACTTTGGCCTTTCCAGGCAGTTACTAAAAACAAAGAACTCAATGCAGTGTGACATAGAGCACTGAAAAGCCAGGAAGAATCTATTTTTCCCCCAATTTTTAAATTGTGGTAAGATACACATAACATTTACTATCTTAGCCATTTTTAAGTGTACAACTTAGTGGTATTAAATGCATTCATAATGTTGTACAACCATCACCACTATCCATTTCAAGAGCTCTTTTCATCTTGTAAAACTGAAACTCTATACCCAGTAAACACTCACTTCCCAGTCCCTTTTCTCTATTCCCTCACAACCACTAAGAATCACTGTTTTTTTTTTTTTTTAAAGGGGAGTGGGTAAGTAAATCGTGACTGCACAACTGCATCTTGTATTCTGCAGAAATTAAAAATACAAATTATAAATAATTTAAATGACACGAGGAATAGCTTATGATGCGGTATTATAAGAGAATAATACAAGAGAGCTACAAAAGTTAAATGACATCACAGTCTTATGTTAAAATGCATGGGGAAAATAGAGGAAAATGTACAGATAAAGATTTTCTTATTTGTTTCTGTATTTTCCTGTTTCTGCATTGGGTTGCTCTTACTTTTATTAAGAGGAAAATTTTTTAAAAAATTTTTTAAAGAAAAGAACTCTGTTCTATATTTACTCCTTTTAAATAATCATTTGGCAGAAAAGGTGACTTCCTATCATTGCTACAGCTTGAATGCATTTTGGAAGGAAAAATGATCAATCTTGTGGGGGCTCCGGAGGAGAGGCAGAAACTTACGGCAGCCACAGTCGCAGGGCAGCAGGGCAGTCCCTGGCGTGTTTCATCATCTTATGACAGCCTTCTAGCGCACGCCCAGGGACGAGCTCTAAACATTCCAAGTTAGGAGGAAAATTTGAGTCACCTACTGACCAAATTAGATGATCCAAATGATGCCAGAGCAGGTGGTCAGAAGGTATAATTTCCAGAGTTATTGAACTCAGTCACAGATAATGACCAAGCATGAGAGCGAAAGAGGGGAGAGAGAGAGAGAGAGAGAGAGAGAGAGAGAGAAGTCTGTGTGTGTGTGTGTGTGTGTGTGTGTGTGTTTTACAGGGATGCAGCCACATAGCCACAAACATGGACATCAACATTAGTGACTAAATGATTAATTTGTGACATCAATAGGAAAATGCTGAAATTTGCCAGCTCAATGTGAAAAACAGGTGACAAAGATCCTCAGTTAATATCTGTCTTAAAAAAGAGTAGCGGTGGAGCTCAGCGGGATTGCCCCCACGCCCTTCCCTGACTCGATCTCTCTCCTCCTAACTGGCATCTCCACCCAAGGACGGCTCTCAGTGATCCACTGCTCTTTCCACACATTTTCCTCCCCAAACCCAGGGCTCTGACTCCTGCTCTGAGGGAGCAAATTAATTACAGCCATGCATCTTTACATCTTGAGACAGTGAGCTTGGTGCTTTCACATAGAAAGAGCTTTAAATATTGATGAGTAAATCTCAGGACCCCAAATAACTTTCTTTCTCCATCTTGTGGGATTTCAGTCCCCGAGTTTCTGAAGGAAATGTTGAGCTTTATTAAATACAGAGCTAAATCAAAGTAATACCTAACACAAGCATTTTAGGTAAAAAAAAATTATTTAACAGGTATCTTTGTTACTTTAATCTGTTATAAGAGAGTGATTCTTATAATTCCGCTCTCTCTTAGAACTACAAAAATTGGCGGCAGAATCTCCATCTGTGACAGATAGCAGATGCCTTGTAAACTGTAACATCTTGGACAGTTTTTTAAGGTGAGAAAGTCCATACTGTAAATCTTGTTAACTCAAAAGAGATTTCCACCGTGACAGTCCTTTAGACCAAGCTAAGAACAAAAGCTCCAGAGCCAGGCAGATTATACGAGCTGTGAGATTTGGGGCAAGTCACCTACTGAAGCTGTAGTTTTCTGATTTTTAGGTATTAATATAAGAGCAGTACCTGTCTCGTGGGGCTATGGGAAGGATTAACTGAATCAGTCGATTAGTCAGAGCCTGGTATATGATACATTGACAATATTAACCACTGTGCACCAAGCTCTTTTGTTCCCTACAATCTGAAATATTTCGTTTTATAAATATGACCTCTGATTTTCTTCCCTGTTCAGACCACTGACACTTTTTGCAGTTCTAACAACCTATACCAGCTTGTTAGATATCAGAATATCTCTTTCGCATCTTCAAAATGCTGTATGGCATCATTCTCCCTCTCTTTCTGTCTCTCTCTCCAGCAGATAAATTTTAGTTTAAAATTGAGAGCAATTGCCATATTCTAAGATGCTGCAAGCTTACAAATTGTTGCTGAAGATGATAAAAGAATAATTAAATCTATAGCATGGTTAGATTGTTTGCTGCATTAATTCAACTTTTGACTAAATAAAATAAAATGCAATCACATTACAAGTAAGCCAGTGATTATATTTTATAGATGGGTGCATTTTGCTGACCATTCTAGAAATTAGAAATGTATGTTACCTTGGTGAAGTCAGATTTCGCCTCTGTGACATCAGACTGGAGATTTTTAAGGGCAATTTGATCGCTTGTACTGTGGTAGTTGTCCCGTAATCCTAGGCAAAAGGAGATAATATTGCTACTTTTTAGTAGATAAAAGGATAAAATGGAATATATAACTCTACTGTAAAATTTAATGTCACCTACTCACATATTCTATCAGCCAATAGTAAATCCAGGATAGTCTAACCATGACAAAACCTTGCACATTTCTCTTATTCCATCCCCTCTATTTAACCTCTCTGGGTTCGTTATTAGTTTATTCAGCTGCAAGATTTCTTCCATACGATCGTTTGTGTTCTTTAGACTCAGTCACAATTACAGAATTTTAGCCCTATCATATTCACCAGCGTCCCAAGTTCATACTCAGCAGAAGAGAGACTCACATCTATAGATTTCCCAACATCACTACAGCTAAGAATGAGTGAAATACAAAACTGACCTCCATTCAGCCTCTTAATGCAACCATTATTGGAGGGGTCATGGATGACTCAGAAACTGATATGAACACTGTTTTAGACCCTCTGAGGATAATTTAGTGATCATATCATGAGACACTCTACGTAAAATCCCCCACATGTGCCTCTCTGTGAGTGTCTGCCACAAAGATAGCTAAGAATATTGTCAGGTCCAACTGGATGGAGCAGCAGACCAAGAACTGGAGAAGCGGGATTCTAGTCCTGGATCCCCCAACCACTGGCTTAATAACAGTGGACATATCTATGGATCTACTCTGCCTGAATTCTTCATCCACCAAACCTGCCCTGAGTGCCTCACGGAGTCCTGGGCAGAAGCTTTCTCTCAGATGCAAGCCAGCAGTACTGCAAAGTCTACCCAGGGCTTACACCGCCTTACACTACAGACCCTCAGCAGCCGCAGTCCCCTGAGTCTCTAAAAGTCACCTTTGTCAGGTCACTAATGTAGAAATATGAACCAAACACAGGGAGACGGTATGAGCGTGGAAGTGGGAAGCAAGCCCAGGAAGAGGCCCATTTTCTGCAGCCCAGGGTAAGCACTCTACCTCTGCACTGGAAATACCCTAGGGAAGGTGATTTTATAAGGGGCTGTAATAAATGGCTCCCCAACTGCTAGTGCAGGTGATGAGAAAGAAGAGATTTATGAAAGCAGCTCCCTAAACTAGAGTCCTGCCTTTATCAACTCATCAAAAAGGTTTATGAACGTTTTAGATATACAGTCACACACTGCATAACAACCTTTCAGTCAGTGAAGGGCTGCATATATGACAGTGGTCCAATAAGATTATAATGGAGCTGAAAAATTCTCATCACCTACTGACACTGTAGTCATCAGAACGTTGTAGTATAATTGTTTGTTTAAATAAAAGCAGTATAGCCTAAGTGTGCAATGCTCATAGTCTACAGTAGTAGACAATACTGTCCTAGGCCTCCCCATTCACTCACCACTCACTCACTCACTCACTCATCCAGACCAACTTCCAGTCCTGCAAGCTCCATTCATGGGAGTTGTTCTATACAGGTAGGCCATTTTCTACCTTTTAGCCTGTACTTGTATGTATCCTGTTTATGTTCAGATATGTTTAGACATACAAATACTTACCACTGTGTTACAATTTTCTATAGTATTCAGCACAGTCACACACTATACACGTTTCTAGCCTGGGAACAATAGGCCATACCATATGGCCTGGGTGCGTAGGAGGTTATACCATCCAGGTTTGTACAATCTGCAAGGTTTGCACACAACAAAATCCCCCAACCGCATTTCTCAGAACATATCCCCATCCCGAAGCACCGCATGGCTGTAACTTAAAGAGTTTTATGAGGAAAATAATGTGCTCTAATATTTTCAAGTGTGGCAGATTTGCAGAGGGGTCAGGACATGGCTTGAGGGAATTTCAAGGGCCACCATTGACCTGTCCAGAGCCGGGCTGTGTCTCATCTTGTCCTTGGGTGACAGTGAGCGCCATCAGCTCTAATTCAGATGTGGGGCTGTGCCTCCATCTATGACTGCTATTGAGTGACAGAGACAGTTATCCAAGATGATGCGCACAGATTACTTTTCGTGAAGCACAAATATAAGAGCTGAAAGGTCTTTTGGATTCCTGTGCAGAGCTGATGCATCATGATGAACTGATGATAAAGCTGATGAAGGCAGAAATCACCTGCTCTGGTCATGTGGCATTGCATGTGGTTAAGAACTTTGGAGTCAGCACAGGCTGAGGCTAGACAGGTCTGGGCCTGCAGGTTTGGCCCCAGGCCGACCTACACTGGATGGGCTGTATACCCTCTCTGAATTTCTTCTTTCATAAAATGCATGCAATAACACCTCCTGCAAAAATGCTGCCTTGCCATCAGTGCACTGAGGATACTGAATGGAAAGCATTTGGACAGGGTGGGGTGTGGAGTTAATGTTTGACAAATGACACTAGTTATGATTGGCAATGAGCAAGATCAAGACAGCCCTCCCCAAGACCCAACTGGTCGCTATCACTGTGGCATCAGTGGTCAGGAAGTCACTGGAATCACACCACAGAGTCCCAGCACCTGAATCCCAGATCTGGTTACTCGTATGGCTTTGAGCAAGTTACTCAGCATCCTTTGGTTCCTCACCATGAGATGAAGACAATAAGGGTATCTGCTTCAGAGGGTTACTGGAAGCAATTAAATGATATAACCACCCTTAGTGCAATGTTCAGAACATAACAACATCCAGTAAACACTAGCTTTGGGGAGATGCCTTGTCTCCAGCAGGGAGGCAGAGGAACTGCCATGATCAGATACACAAAGGCTGAGCACGAGCTGCCTGTGGCTGCTACGACAATTGACCACAAATTCAGGGCTTACACAACACAAATGTGGTATTCTCCAGTTCTAGAGGTCAGAAGTCCAACCTGGCCTCACTGGGCTAAAATCAAGGTGGTGGCAGGGCTGGGTTCCTTTCTGAAAGCTCTGGGGGAGAATTCTCTTCCTTGCCTTTTTCAGCTTGTGGAGGCTACCTGCATTCCTTGGCTCACAGCCCTGCATCGCTCAAACTTCTGCCTCCAATATCACATCTCCTTATCTGACTCTGACCCTTCTTCCTCCCTCTTGTAAGGACCCTTGGATTAGATTGAGCCCACCTGGAAATTCTAGGCTACCCTCCCCATCTCCAGGTTATTAACTAAATCTCATTTGCCAAGTCCCTTTGGCCAAGGTAACATATTTATAAGTTTCAGGGATTAAGACATGAATATCTTTGTGGGAGGGGGGACATTATTCTGCCCACCACAGACTAGTTGGGGAGATGGAGGCAGATGTATTGGATGTAATGTAGGGCCTTTAAAATAATGAATATAAAGTCTATATAGCAACATGAGAAAGTGCTTACAATGCTATGTTTATCAAAAGAAGGAAAAAGCCTATGAACCACATGACTGCATTTAAAAAGTGTGTGTAGAAATCTGAAAAAATAGTAAAGTTGTAACTGCATCAAGAAATTGCCCTGGTTAAAGGAACGGGCAGAGGGTATGCAGGCCCTGAACACAGCAGCATACACTCCAAACAGGGCTTTGTCTCTAACTAAACTTCATTGATTCCCATGCCCCTATCTGTGAAATTAGACTGTCTGAGTCCTGCCCTTTGCTGGGGAACTGCTCCATACCGCAGCTGTTGGGAGAGTAGTGACTGACAGTGGCTCATAGCTTCACTCTGAGAATGACCCTCCACGTTGAAGCACAGCCCAGGATGACTCTTAGGAATACAAAGTCTGGGGCCAGCCACAGATGGCTCACTCCTGTAATCCCAGCACTTTGGGAGGCTGAGGCAGGTGGATCATAAGGTCAAGAGATTGAGACCATCCTGGCCAACATGGTGAAATCCCATCTCTACTACAAAAATTAGCTGGGCATGATGGTGCACACCAGTAGTCCCAGCAACTCGGGAGGCTGAGGCAGGAGAATTGCTTGAACTCAGAGGTGGAGGTTGCAGTGAGCTGAGATCATGCCATTGTACTCCAGCCTGGCAACAGAGTGACACTCTGTCTCAAAAAAAAAAAAAAAAAAGAAAAGAAAGGAGTACAAAGGTCGGGACAACTCTGCCTTTTATGCTCCAGAGCAAAAACCAAAGGCCTGACTTCACCTGACATCCTTGTTTGGCTCTTCCCCCTTCCTTATCAGGTTTCCCTCACTCTTCCGTGGTTCTTATCCTGAAGAACAGCCCAACCCCACTGCCCTCAGGCTCTGCCCCTTGGAAACCTTACCCGAGACAGGGTCCTCCCTGTATTGCTGCTCAACAGCGAGGGCTCCCAAAATGTGGTCCCCAGACCAGCAGCATCCACACGATGGGGGCACTTGTTAGAAATTCACATTCTTGTGTCTCACCTACTGACCTGCAGACCTAGCAAATGAGGAGTTTTGAGGAGGTTCAGCCCTATGCTTCAGCAAGCATTCCAGGACATTTGGCACAGCTCACATCCAGGAGTGCTTGTTGATCTAAGACAACTTAAGACATCTTTTACAGATGGTGAGTCTGAAGCCCCAGAAGAGAATCATAATGCTTTGATTCGAAAACCACTCCACGACTTTTAGAAAAATCACACCTAGTCTGTGGGCATGGGAATCTCAATGAGGCTTTTCATCAATGGTTTCACTTCAAATAAAACCGCCATAGAAAAAAAAAAAAAAAATCATGAGAGCCAGCATGGTTTTATTTTGAAAGTAATTAGAAACCAGCCCAATTAGCCCCCCAAAGTTATTGCTGGTTTATGACTCACTTGTGTTTGCTACCCAGGACGCGGGCGCTCTGTACCCAGGGAATGTGTGTGTTCACTAGTAGGTGCCAAGGGCTCTTCTCTCCTAAGATGATTGAAAGGATTGCATCCACTGCTATCTCCATCAGCCTGAACCACACATCCAAAACCATTCCCCACACATCCAAACCTTCCCAGAGGCTACAACATACCACGAGGCCCTGAGTCAAACACTTCGAGAATCCCGGTTTCCTGCCTGGAGGGTGGTGTGTGTTTCAGCAATGGAATTCAACTGAGCAGGAATTTAGGCAGTGCTCAGGGCGTGTGGGGCCCTGAGCTGAGAGATAAAGGTATGCTCTCTTTTTCCAGCAACTCTAAGAGAAAGTCACGGCTTTGCTATCCCTGGCCTTACTAGGCCACAGACAGAGCCCTTCCAGCAGAGGGAACCAGGAAAAGTTGGTGGGAGGGAGGAGACACTTGACATGGCCTTGTCAGATGGGGTTGGGTTTAGACACAGGTGAACGGAGTGGAGAGGGACGGTGGCACACATCCCAAGCCACAGTCAAAGGGAAAGGCAGGAACGGCTTAAGATAAAGTATAAAAGCAGAAAAATCTAGCTTATTTGGAGAATAGCAAGTAGAATATTGGGTGAAGCATAGAATATGGTTAAAAATTATGTTCAATTCCAATATGTTGCCCAATACTGCTTGGCTTGTCTACAAAAGTAGCAGACAAGCACCATCACATATTGCCTCGTGAATTGATCCACCCAAGAAATGTGCAAATGCCAAATGCCCAGAGGCCTTCAGTCTGTTTAATAATTACACTTACTCTCCTACCTACATCATTAGCGTCAGAGGCAGGGAAGGGGCACTCAAATTCTTACTTCTTGGGTTTTTACATGCCTTCTCTTATTTCTAGTCTTATGGAAGTCAAGGTTTATTCGAATTTTCACCATTCTTTTAACAATACTCCTTGCTAATATTTTAAAACAGATGTTTCTCTGAGAGAATCACTTTTCCGCTTTAAATTCAGCTAATTATCTCAGTGTGATTTGATGCTATTGACTACCCAGTTTCTCCGGGAAGTCTTCCTGTCTTCGACTTCTCGTCTCCTGTCTTTTTCCTCTCGGCTACTGTATCTTACTTTCTTTTGGGGGGTTCTCTCCTTGACATTTCTCTGTCCTGCCTTTGTGACCTCTTCCCAAACCTGAGGGACCAGTCCAGCCAAGGAGAGGCCAGATCCCCTCCGTGAGCACCGCCTCAGAGCCAGCTGCTTCCAAGTCTCCTCAAACAGCTTTTGCAAAAGGAAACCAACCAGGCCCCTTCGTAGTTCTCCGTCCCTTCTTCCTCCTGTGTCATCGCCTCGGCCAGGGCCGAGCAAAAACCAAAGGCCTGACTTCATCTGAGGCAACATCCTCCTCACCCTCCCGCTGCCCTCACTGGAAACAGAGGAGCCCACTCCATACCCTCCTCCTCACCTCCAACATCCAACTGAAAGCCAAGGCCAAGGCCGTTTGCTCCTGAGAAAAAGGCTCTGCTCCATTGCATCAGTTCACCTCCCTGCCCTGCTGGTGTCAGCAAGGTCACAATCAAGCTGGCGACCCACCAGCCTTATCTCCCAGCCGGTCCTGCCAAACCTTCTTGACATTGCCAGTATGTGACTATGAAGGCCACATGGTCCTTCGAAAACTCAAATGCAAGGGACACGTTTCTCCCCGAGAAAAGGCACAAAAGCGAAGCACACGTGTAGGGGGACCCCGGGAGTTCAAGGAGCCCAGGTTAGAAATCCTTAAACCCAGCCTGCTTCCCACAGGTGGCTGGCTTGATGACCGTGAGTGCTGCCTTCATCTTTTCCCCCACTGGGCTAACTCCTAACTCCTCACCTGTGACACGGCTCAAGATCGCTTCTCTTAGAAGGACGTCCCGATCTGCCGCTACCCCACATGGCCCCCAAGCTGGACTGGGGCCTGCATTCGTTCCCAGGACTTCCGTGAAAAGTGACCGCAAAGGGAACAGCTGGATACAACAGGGATTTACTGCCTCCCAGTTCTGGAGGCCAGAAATCCAGGTGTCAGGACCATGTTCCCTCTGAAGGCCCTCGGGGGGGACCTTTCCTTGCCCTTCCCAGTGTCCCGTGATTGCTGGCATCCCCTGTGTCCCTGGGCTTGGGACAGCCCCTCTCTAATCTCTGCCTCCACCTGTACATGGCCGTCTTCCCTGGATGTGCCTCCAAAACTCTCTCCTTCATAAAGACACCAGTTGTTGGATGTAAGGCCCACCCTACTCCAGCGTGACCTCATCTTAACTCCATGACGTCTGCCAAGGTCCTTATCCAAATGGCCCTTATCCCAATAAGGTCACATTCACAGGTATCAGGGGTTAGACCTGGAACATATCCTTTTCAGAACACTATTCAGCCAGCCCACACCAGCACCCCTGACAGGCGCTACCGTGCATCCTTTTCATGCTGTTGTGTAATGATCTGTTCCTGAGTGTCTCCCCAAGTTAGCCCAGGTCTTTAGAGATACCTGGTTCATCTCCTTTCCCCTGGGGCCTCACACAGTGCTGGGCCCAGAAGACACTCAGTGTGGACAGAATGAACAGATTACTTTATATTTTAACAAGGGTTATATCTGGGGGAAAAAATTAGAACATACCTTCTCCAGACAGTTTGAGCATATTCTACTGAGGTTTCAAAGCCATTTTACTCAGTTTCAAAGGTCTTTTAATGACAAGGATGCATTTGGCTAGATGAAAGAAAAAAATGGCCACAGTTTACCTCTGTAACTAGGCTCAGAATGAGTCAGGCTTCCACCTTCCAGCCTCGGCCAAAGAACCTCAAAGCTCTATGTGTGATGAAGTCATCAGAATGTTTACAGAGCAACCATGGGAGGGGGCATACAAGCCCACCTTGTGACATTTCTTGTTAGCAGCAATCATCTCTTTGATGTTTACATCTGAGGCTTCTTTGATGAGTAAAACAAGTTTGCATGAGAGTTATTTAAAAGTTTTCTTAGTATTAAAATATATCCAGATAACATCACACTGGTGATTAGTCTACTTGCTACCAATTCTTTTTTACAAAAGGTTTATATAGAAAATTGAGCAATATAAAAATTCACCATGCAAGCTCTTATAAGAATGATTGGTTTTCAATCTAGTGAAATATCTTTGACACTAAATTATAACGAGCATTGTTTAATAATTTATACCCAACCAAATTTGAGGTAGCTTATAGTCAATAATGCAGTTTAAAAACAGTAAAACAAACTGATTTTTTAAAAAAGCAAATAATGAGATGGAGAAGTCACTGAATCAAACTCAAAAACCTGGGCTAAAGATGGCACTGGCAGCTGGGTGCAGTGGCTCATGCCTATAATCTCAGCATTTTGTGGAGGCCAAGGTGGGCAGATCACCTAAGGCCAGAAGTTCGAGACCAGCCTGACCAACATGGAGAAACCCCATTTCGACTAAAAGTACAAAATTAGCCAGGCATGGTGGCACATGCCTGTAATCCCAGCTACTTGGGAGGCTGAGACAGGAGAATCATTTGAACCCGGGAGGCAGAGGTTGTGGTGAGCCGAGATCGCGCCATTGCACTCCAGCCTGGGCAACAAGAGCAAAACTCCATTTCAGAAACAAACAAACAAAAAGAGAGATGGCACTGGCACAGACGAATCCCGATGACAGGGTGAGTTCTCCACTGCCGAAGTAAAGGGGAAATGTGAGAAATTGCGTAACTTACTGCCTTTCCAATGAAATACACCATTTTATAAGGTGAGCAGTTTTATTTCCTGGGATAAAGCCTGGGTCATTATATAAATGCACAGTGGCTTTGTAAGCCATTTCACAAACACAAGACAAATGGAAATTTCGCTGGATAATCCCAAGCCCCTTGCATCTGGTCAGGATCTCTGTCACATCATAATGGCTAAAACGCATTGCACGTTTATCGTGAGCCACACACCTGCTAAACGCTGGACAGTTGTTATCTCCTTTCATGGAAGAAATGACCTTGTAGGGAGGGCACTATGACTACTTATTTTACAGGTGAGGAAGTTGAGCTCCATTTATGTCTCTTACAAGGTGTCACCCCTCCCATAAGACTAAAGCTGCGAGTTTGCAATATGAATAATCACTGTACATGATGAGGAGAAGGCAAAAGTAGAGCTGCTTGAGTTTTGATGCCTGGTCCAGGTTGATGCTTGGTGCCACCACATTTTAACGTTGTCTAACCTTGGATGAGCCACGTAACCTCCTTGCCTCTGTTTGTTCCTCTGTAAGAGAGAGGCTGGCATAGGCTTTGTTGGGCTGGGAATTATTAAATGAGGCAAATAAAGGTTTTCATGGGCTCAGCACAGTGCTGTCACAGAACGGGCCCTCAAAAAACAATGTGTTATTAGCCACAGTTTTACACATAACTTTCATCTCTCTCAGAAAAGTATGGGTTATAATGAAGACATTGTAAAAGCCTATTCTACTGAATTTTGTAGTCACTTGGGCTCTAGCTGAATCTGAGACCCCTGGAGTGTGGAGCATGGTCCTCTGGCCCTTGGCAGCCAGCGTGGGGTGTTCCAGCTTCGCTTTCCCTGTGGCTGGAGTGTGGGTATCTCCTGGTGACAGAGCAGGAGCACCAGCCTCAAGGATGACGACGACAACCGAATACAATAATGCACGTGAAAGCACCCTGCTCGTGGGTACTGTATCAATGTGATCATGCCACTATCTCAGAGCCACACACATTTGCAGACAAAATAGCACATTTGAGGGCCTGAGTTGGGTGTTGAGATAGCAACGATGCAGAGAACACAGGAATCCCTGCCTTGGAAGAACTCACAGTCTAATGAGGAGATGACACACATAAAGAGATATTTTTCCATGCAATGTGGATCTGACCATTTTCTTTTCTCTCATGAGTTGTCTTGTGTTTTGAAATCCGTGGTAAAATACACATAAAATGCACCATGTTCATTATTTCTAAGTATGCAGTGGTATTAAGTACTTTCTTAACATGCAAGAGTTACCATCATCCATCTCCAGAACTCTTTAACCTGCAAAATGGAAACTCTCTCCCCACTAAACACTAACTCCCCCTTCCCACCTTTCCCCAGCCCTTAACTACCACTGTTCTACTGTCTATCCCTACAAATTTGCCTACTCTAGGAACCTTATACAAATGGAATCATACAGTATTTGCCTTTGTGTGGCTTATTTGACTTAGCATGTCTTCAAGGTTCACCCGTGTTGCAGCATGTGTCAGAATTTCCTTCCTTTTTAAGGATAAATGATATGCTATTGAATGTGTATCCTACAATGTCCATATCCCTACATCCATCAGTGGACACTAGTCGCACTTAGCTATTGCAAATAATGCTGCAATGAACATGGTTGTACAAACGTGTATCCGAGTCTCTGATTTCAACTCCTTCTTAAGAATTGTATTTTGCCTTTCATTTTATAGTTCTTGATCTTATATTTTCTTAGCACAAACTAGTTCTTGTTTTGAGCGGTAGGTGGGAGTGGCAAGGAGACAGATCTATGGATAGATAAATTTGGTAATAATCTTAAAATCATCTTTTTCTTTTTTTGAGACGGAGTCTTGCTCTGTCGCCCAGGCTGGAGTGCAGTGGCCAGATCTCAGCTCACTGCAAGCTCCGCCTCCCGGGTACGCTGTTCTCCTGCCTCAGCCTCCCAAGTAGCTGGGACTACAGGCGCCCGCCACCTCACCCGGCTAGTTATTTGTATTTTTTAGTAGAGACGGGGTTTCACCATGTTAGCCAGGATGGTCTCGATCTCCTGACCTCGTGATCCGCCTGTCTCGGCCTCTCAAAGTGCTGGGATTAAAATCATCTTTAAAAACATTCCTTCCTCCCTTCATGACCACATGAGCAGAGGGAGCAGGATATAAGAATGAAGGCCTTGTTTTCAGACCTTGATGGACATAAGCAGTTAGACACAGGTGGTCTCTGTTGTGTAACTCAAACACCTTCAATGTGGACATCAATGTGACAGGAAGAGGAGGCACTCTCCTCTCGGAAAGATTTCAGAGCTAGGAGGCAGCCCAGGTCAGGGAGAACTGAGACCTGGGTAGCAGGGACAGGAATTCTGCTAGGAAGACCAGGAAATGCAGAGCCTCACCTAAGCGGAGAGTTAGGGCTTAGGCAGCAAGAAGATGCACTGGGAGAAGTTGAAAGATGACAAGTTAGTCCCCATTTGGGGAGCCTAAGTAGGACACAGCATGATATGCGGAGAAGAGTCCAGACAGCAAGGACACTAGGCTCCAGATCCCACCTGGCCACTCAGCCATGTCAGCCCCTCCTCTGGACTCAGCTTCCTCATCTGCAAGGCAAGGAGTGCACGGACCTGTATGACCCCTAGGGTGCCGTCTAGCTCTGCCGTGAGGGCTTATCCTACAAGAGCTGGGGGCCAATGAGGGACAGTACATGTGAGAGTGAGGCAGTCTCCATTAGCTTGCTTCTCCCATTAAGTGGAAAACGCCATCATTTTCATCACTACGTACTCCCTCCTTTGTCAAGCGCACTGAACAAGAATCGTTATTACATAGTATTGAAAGTCACAGTGTGGGTTGATTTCAGAGGAGACCGTTTCTGTCCTTGCAGGCGGGTGGCAGAAAATTGGGATGCTTCTGTGGACAACAGTGGCCACAAAGAGACGCCACCCCCAGCTGCCACCCCAACCACCACCTCAGCTTCGCTCTAAGAGAGATCCATGCTACAACAGGGTCTCAATTACCAGACTCATTAGCCAGGCGACTTTCTGTAGGATGAGCAAGGATGAATTATTTGCTTCTAGTTCAGGACTGGTGAACAAGCAACCCACCAGGAAGAAAAATGGGACGTCTTTGAAACTTCCTGCAAAAGAGGACCTGGAGGCGCCTTCAGCCCACTGCAAAGCCACACACTTTGGTGAGACCAAAAAACTTGTCAGCTCAGGTTCTTTCGTTAACAGACAGATTCATTATGTAAACAAGACACAAAAATATTTTCCTAAGATGTCAGGATGGGTTTCCTCTCCTTCTCCAGCAGCAACGTGACTCTTGCTTGTGGGACTGTAGGGTTTCTTGTTTCTCATCTGTTCAGCTGAATTGGCCAGAGCAGAATGTCTGGAGCCCGGAGCTGGAGCCCGCGGAAATGATTACAGGCTCCGCTGTGAGCTGGACAAATGAGGTTGGGGCAGCATCTGAAAGCCCAAGTCATAAATCTCTCATTATAAGAGCCATTAGCCACACACTGCACACCAGGGGTCTGGAGAGCCACTATCACTGGACCCAGTCCGAGAGCCCAGCATCAAAGGAAAAACCCAGCCTCAAGATGCTCACACCACTGCCATTATCCTGTGTCCCCACTTAGAAAACCAAAGTGGCCTCTCTACAGAACTCTCCAATGGCTTATCAGCAACGCCAGACAATTAGAACAAGGTTGTTCTTCTCCCTGGTGTGAGTTTTGTTTCGAGTTCTTTGGCTCTTTGTTTTTGTTGTTGTTGTTTAATGGAGCGAGGAGCCCTGTACTCCCTGTGTTATTCCCTGCTGTATAGCAGACCTTCAATTCAGGCAAGAACAGGGAAACTGTCCTCTTAAATGGGTAGGCACCTAAGAATCCAAAGCTGCCTAAATAGCTTGTCCACACCTGCCACAACCAAAAATAAATAAATAAATAAAAAAGAAGAAGCAGAGGCAAAGAGGGGCAGGGCTCTCCAGAGAGGCCCCAGCTAGGAAGTCGCAGAGTCAGGCTCCCTCAGTCAAGTCTAAGAGAGGCCCCAGGTCTCTGACTTTTGGTCCCGTTCTCTCCTAACCACAGCCCTTCCTGCTGGTCTGAGACGATCTCTCCTCTCTCTGCAATTGACTTTTCTTTTTTTTTTTTTGAGACGGAGTCTTGCTCTGTCGCCCAGGCAGGAGTGCCACAATCTCGGCTCACTGCAAGCTCCGCCTCCCAGGTTCACGCCATTCTCCTGCCTCAGCCTCCCAAGTAGCTGGGACTACAGGCATCCACCACCACACCCGGCTAATTTTTTGTATTTTTAGTAGAGACGGGGTTTCACCGTGTTAGCCAGGATGGTCTCGATCTCCTGACCTCGTGATCTGCCCGCCTCAGCCTCCCAAAGTGCTGGGATTACAGGTATGAGTCACCGCGCTCAGCAGACTAAGTTTTTTAATAACAGCTTTATTGAGATATAATTTACATACCATACAGTTTACCCTTTTAAAGTGCACAATTCAGTGGTTTTTGTATATTCACCAAGTTGTACAACCATCACCAAATTCCAGAACATTTTCATCATCCGCAAAAGAAGTCCCATACCTGTTAGTAGCACTCCTCATGATCCCTTCACCCCAGCACCTGGCAACCACTCATCTACTGTCTCTCTCTGGATTTATTCATTCTGGACATATCCTATAAATTGAATCATGTAATATGTGGCCTTTTATTTCTGGCTTCTTCTGCTTATCTTAATGCTTTCAAGGTTCATCTGTGCTATAACACGTATCAAGACATCCTTGCTTCTTAAGGCTGAATAATATTCCAAGGCATAGGTAGACCACATATGTTGCATCTCTTCAACAGCTGATGGACATTTGAGCTGTTCCCACTTTGGGGTCATAATACAACTACTGCAAAAATTCATGCACACGTTTTTGAGTGGATATATGTGTTCTATTCTCATATATACCTAGGAGTGGAATTGCTGGGTCTCGTAGGATCACACCACGTTTAAATTTGAGGAACTGCCAAACTGTTTCCCAAAGTGTACCATTTTACATTCCCACTAGCAATGTATGTATGAGGGCTTCATTTTTCCCCAGCTTCCTCACCGTTGTTATTGTCTGTCTTTTGGATTATAGCCAATCTAGTGGGTGTGCAGTGGTATCTCAGTGTGGTTTTGATTTCCATTTCCCCAATGGCTAATGATACGGAGCATCTTTTCATGTGCTTATTGGCCATTTACATTTCTTCTTTGGAAAAATGTCTATCCAGATCCTTTGCTCATTTTATAACTGGGTTGTTTGTCTTTTCTTAGGATTTCTGGGGAAAAGATGCTTAGTGACGCCTCCCTACCCCTGCCAATGGGTGAAAGAAGCAGTGGTGATTCTCAGACTCCGTAGGGCAGCATCTCGTATCTATGTTCCTTTAATGTCAGAGACATTTCTGTAATTTCTGACATGGCGGCTAAGATAATGTTCTTTGGAGTCCCACAGACATGGGTTTGAATTTAGCTTGGTCACTTACAAAATCTGTGACTCAGAAGTCACTTGACTTCTCTAGGCCTCAGCTTCCCCATCTGCAAAACAGGGATTGTGATGTCTATTTCATCAGATTATTATGAGAGCTAAGAAAGAAGACACATAGAAAGCCTTTAGCACACTGCCTGGCATATAGGAAGCACGTAATATAATTTAGTTTTTATTTATCCAGCAAATATTTATATAGCATTGACCACGGGCCAGGCATTGGTCTAGGCATCAAAGTCACAGCAATGAGCAAAACAGCCAGAAAAGTCTCTGCCGTCACGGAGCTTACGTGTAGTTAACTTTCTTTAAAAAGTTAACGATGCTAGTTACTATTATAATTTAACATTTTTACTCTTGATTGCAAAATAAGTACCAGCTCATCAGAAACCAGAAACTAGGAAGACAAGATAAAGGAAGTTTCACTAATGAACTTGAACTTTACAGAGAGACAAAGCATTAGCTTCAGTAATTACAGCTCTCCTGCCAGGCCCCAGTGTGGCCTTTCTTTCTGCTTGTAGAGAGAGATGGGGAAAGAGAGGTGCCTGAGAAGCCATAGACTGCGGGTCCACCAGGTCTCAGGAACGGGAGAAAAAGGAGCAAACACGAGATTTAGCATTTCCAGATATCTAGACAAAGAGAGAGATCATACTTACCAATAAATGCACTTACTAATCTTGGGGAGTTTTGCAAGCTTAAAAATAATTTTTTAAGTGTAAAAGAAATAAATGAGAAGGGTGTGTGGCAAGAAGGAGAAAGGAATGAACCTCTTGATGCTTGAAAAACAGGTCCAACAGGGCTGGGTGGGGCCGAACATGAGACTGATTAACAGGAAAACTGCTAGCCTAGGCTAAAGAACGCTTCTGAAGCGTGGTGGTGAAACTCATTTGAGTAAATGAGGTCCTGAGATCATGAGAAACTCTGTTCTATTTAGAGGTCAGCAATTCTGCAGTGGCAATGCTCAGCCGAACCGTGCTCAAGGTCAGCTCCATCACAGCCCAGCAGTGCGAGCCAAGCGAGTCACTTACCTCCTCTTGGTTTCCTCATCTGCAAAATGGGCTCAACAACCCTGATCTCATCCGGACCTGAGGCTGGACTCTCAGGTCCTTCTTAGAGGACATTCCCACAGCCTGCAATGCTGATTCTCAGCTCACTGCAGGGTTCTCTGTGCGCCAGACAACAAGCAGCCTCTTTCTGTGTGTCAAGGGGAGAGGGTACGTCAAATCTAAGTAGACAGCAGTATCGATAAGACTGCCATTTGGAGAAAAGTAGATCTATAAAGGTAGATGTAGCCAGGGATCTGCCATATCAGATATCAAAACTTATTATGAAGGCGAGAAGAAAAGTAGGTCATTGCTACAGAAATAAACAAAAACGGGCTAGTGGAAAAGAATAAGGAACCCAAAAAGAGACGCTCACATATATGGATGTGAAAAATAATGAGGTGAGACTATCCGTCAGTGGATATACACAATAAACACAACATTTTACAGACTACAATACATAATGCTGGGACAATTAGCTACCATTATTTTGAAAAGCAAAATTAGGCATCTTTTCCTTACCATACCTACAAATCAACTCCAGATAATCTAAAAACTTAAATATAAAAGGTAAAACTTTAAAACATTCTTTAAAGATAAAATAGTTAATATTTTCATGATCCTGAATAGGAAAGGATATCTTTAGAATATTCCCAGAGACAAACACTAATAAATACAAGTTTGATAATTTCAATTATTTTTAATGTAATAATTGCTGATCGTCAAAAGATTCCATAAAGACAGGAGGTGAGCCACAATTTAGAAGAAGATATTTGTAACCCATATAACAGACAAAGGGTTATTATGGTGATTTAAAACTAATTTAAAAACCCCCATAAATTAATTTGAGAAAGACCAGCAACCCAATGGAAAAATAGACAAAGACAAAATAGGCATTTCTCAGCAGAATCATATTTTCCCCAAGCAACTGAAGAGATATTCCACCTCATTAGTAAAGAGAGAAAGGCAAAATAAAATGACAATAGAGACTATTTCGCATCTACCCAGATTGGCAAAAAATCAGTGATACCAAATACTGGGGAGGACGTCAGACAACAGAGGCTCCCACGTGTGATCAGTGAGCACAACTAATACAATCACTATGAAGAGCAACCTCATCAACAGAAAGATGCAAATACCTAACACCTAGCAATTCTGCTCTTATTCACAATATTTCATCAAAATCTAACACTTCATTGATTATAAGATGTGCCATTTAAAAATGTATCATCAAGGAATAAAAAGCTGCTAATTATACCCTAAGATGTCATTAATTTTAATACATATTCTGGTCTCAGAGATATTAAAATGTAAAAAAAAAAATGCATCTTAAACTAAATGAAATATAGTATGTACATTTTAAAACCTCTTGTACATTTGTACTGGGATGTATAAGACTGTTTATTGCATCAATTTTTAATGTCAAAAAAAGCTCCTGAAAACAACAAAAAATGTTCTTTGACAAGAGAATTTATAAAGAGTGAAATATTCAACTATCTAGCAGTGAAAATGAATAAACTATAGGTGTGCACATTAACATGGATGAGAAAAAGCAAACCAAAATAAGAGTGGAAACAGAAAATAATCAATAAAACAGAAATGATAGAAAAACTTAATAAAGTTAAAAGGCAGTTCTTAAATAAAACACAAATCAGTCTAGAAAACAATTTAAAACACACAGAAATTTCTATTGTCAGGAATAAGAGAGACATTACTGCAGAGACTATAGACATGAAAAGGATAATAAGAGAATATTATGAATAATTTTCATGTGAATAAATTCAACTTAGAAAAAAATAAACAAATTGCTTGAAAAAAATACCTTACCAAAATGATACAATATGAAACAGAAAGTATTAAGACCCCT